>NC_134806.1:46218460-46490960 GCF_046742065.1 Oratosquilla oratoria
ATTGCTGCCAACTGTGGCCAGCAGGGCCTAAGTATCGGTCAGGATTCTCTGAGTATCTGTTGTCGAATATGATAATATTCTTGATTTTGCTATAGGAGAAGGAAAAAATGACTGTCGTTTCACTGGGTTATAGGTGGCGCCGTACTAGGCATATCTCGCTACCAAGTTACTTGCTCTTGCTGTTTGAGTAGAAACTACTTTGGTTACGATCTTTTGTTTTTTAGCTTTCCAAATGTCAAATTATGCGTCATATAGTGGGAAGCTGAACGAACCAAGGTAACCTATATTATCGTTAGATACATTGTTAAGATGTGTTCACGGAAGTCTAGAATATATAACTAAAATAGTTTTTACTATAACGAAGTAGCAGAAGCAAGTAGCATGCTGGTTTAGTGTGCCGGGACTTCAGGTGTGCCCCGCTGCTGGCAAACCAGACACAACCGGAGGAACTAGAAAACACGTTGCCAGATGAATTGAGATAAGACCGTCAAGCCAAACAATGGAAGATCAGTACTTCGATTAACCCAGATACACAGTAACGTACGTAGAACGGAAAGCAAATGGCCAATAGATGTTTTTCAACTTGTTTGGGACAGGAACAGAAGTACATTTTATCGGTCCTAGGTGTGGGAGGGCGATTACGAAAAGGAATAGATTAGAATTTAGTGAAACCAGGAGTGCAGACTTGGCGGTACCAAAATATAATAATAATATTTTTCTTGCATAAACATCGGTATGTGGTGGATACGAGGTCACTTGTTCTAAATTATACCTCGACACCATATTGGGTTTAAGGCACACAAACTCTGAGAAGAAAAAATATATAATCGTTTATGACAACATGATTGTGGTTATTGGGGTCAAAACGCTCAAGAGGTGACTGGGGTCATTGGTGCAGATTATTAGGTATAGGTGATAGGTAGTATTCTGTGTATGTGGCATCAGTATTGCAACTGGAGCATGTGGTGGTGTCCCAGGGCTGAGGCATGCAGGAAATGTAAGTGCAGGGGACACAAGCGGGTAGCAATCAACTCAGCGCCGATGTCGACATTGTGTATGCAGACCGAGGCAGGTGTCTGTGCCTTGGTGCGGTGAGCATTGTCGAGCCTGTTCGGCGTGCAGAGGCCTCGAACTGTAGCATGGACGGTGGTGGTGGTGGGGTGAATTCAAGAGGCTTAATAAAGAGTACTTGTACATGTACAGATTCTTGGAGCACCGTTGCATCAGGAATAGTGTCATTAATGCTAAGCGTTTGAGCTTGTAGGTAGGCAAAGTGGTGGCGCGTTCAGTGCGTTTTGCCGGCTTCGTGAAGGTTTGGTATTTTTGGGCCCTTGTTACGTCATGGAACAATGCACTTGGTCGTCGTCGACGACGACGTCGACTCGAGATCCATTCAACGTTCTTACACTCGCTTCACGCTGGGCCGCCTCTTGTCAAATGTGAATTTGAATAGCTAGCAGACGACTTCGCTTAATTTTAGACTTTCCCAAGAATATTTTAACAATGTATCTAATATTCGTATAAGTTCATCTTCTACTTGATCTTCACAGAGATTATGAATATATAACGCAAAGGTGATTTTATTTCCGGATGCTCGAAAAACAAAATATTGTAGCCGAAGTATTTTGAACAGTCACAGTTACGAGAATCGGAGGGTATAAGCTGCATTTTAGCGTCGTCGTATCAGATGTAGTTGATGATGCGTCTTCCCTTCACAGGAATTTCCGATGCAGTAGAAGTCTCATACAGTCAAACTTGTTTATACATATATATATATATATATATATATATATATATATATATATACATATATATATATATAAAGTAAGGTGTGTGTGTGTAAATTTATATAAAGTTAAGACTTGCATTAATGGTTTTCAGATAATCTTGCTGTGCCGGGCTTGAGCCCCCCCCCCCCAGTTGCTACTGTGTCTTACTAGAAAGGTGAAATATCTGACATAAGAAGATTATGTAAATGGTGAAATACGATAGGTTGTATTTTGTAGAAAGATGATTATTCCAAGAATTTGAAAATTTGTGCCCCCCCCCCTCTTCCGGATACCCTAAAGACTCGTTTCGCAAGTACCGACATTTCGCCGTGCGTCGTCCACGACACGACGTCGTGCTGTCACATCATGGGTATTTATGAACGCTTTCATACGTGTTCGTGACGTCTGAAAGCGTCCATAATTAAACACCCATGACAATTTGAGAGCTCGACGTCCTGTCGTGGACGGCGCACGGCAAAATGTCGGTATTTTAAAACGAGCCTTAGGGCCAGCGAATTATGTTGTGACGGTACACCTTGCAACTATCTATCAGTAGATGGGGTTGGTATGACCGCGCCAAAAGCTGACGGGAAATCCCATTACGTTGTTGTCCGGCTTGGGTCGAAAGTAACAGGAAACATTGAACCTCAACTTAACCTAAGAATTGAGGAGACAGTAAGAGACCATAAGGCCTAGACTAGGCAGTTCCAATCTCTCACCACCTTTGTTCGTATCTATAAATTTATAATATCTTAAAACAACCAATTCTTTTAGTGCTCGCTATTTCCTTATACACGCGTTTGGACATCCGAGTAATTTTTGTAATTATGGTTAATAGTGTTTCGTGTTTGCATTCACATGTCTATGGATTATACTCCTCCATTCAGTAAGTAATGAGAAAATGTTAGGAGAGACATTAAATATGATTTGATCAAAATATTTCATGGTGAAGTACACATATTCTGTAAAATGACTAACTGGCAACTCTCTATATTTGTAGGTCTGAGTGCATCGGTGAATGTGGTAAACCAGTTTGATACGGTTTGCCGATCTGTGAACACTTGTCAAGATGCAGGAAAACATGGAGTAACGTTACGCCATCAAATTTTGTGTTAAACTTAAGAAAACCAAACAAGAAGCTTATGGAATGTTAAAGGAGGCCTATGGGGATGAACAGATGAGCCAAGCAAGTTTCTATCGGTGGTTTAACAGATTTTCTGAAGGGAATGAACAGGTTGAGGATGAACCCAGATCTGGAGCACCGAAAAGTGCACGCAAGGAGGAAAACATTGAGGAAGTGCAAAGGTTAGTGATGCAAGACCGTCGAATATCTGTGAGGATATCTGAAGCTGTTGGTATTAGTATTGGCACAGTAGAGACAGTTCTGACAGAAGATCTGAAGCTCCACAAAGTCTGTGCCAAATTCGTGCCAAAGATCCTCTCCGACGACCAGAGGCAGTTTTGTGTGGAATGTTGCACTGACATTCTCGAAATGATAAAGGCTGATTCAGGTTTCCTGAAAAAGGTAGTGGCTTGCGACGAAAGTCGGTTGTTCACCTACGACCCTGAGAGCAAACGTCACAGTGCTGAGTGGAAGCACGTGACCTCCCCCAGACCCAAAAAGGCAAATATGAACAGGTCGCAAGAGAAGGCCATGTTCATTCCTTTCTTTGACTCCCAGGGGCCATTCACGTTGAATGGGATTCCTCAGGGTCAAACCGTCAATAAGGAATATTACCCTACTGTTATGAAAAGATTCAGGGAAAAGATGAGGAAGAAGAGGCCCCAGCAGTGGAGGAGTGGTCAGTGGTGGTTCCACAAGGACAATGCCCTATGCCACAAGTCAGCGCTGGTGACAGGGGAAGAAAGTGGTACAACGCCCACCCTACAGCCCTGACCTAGCCCCTTGCAACTTCTTCCTGTTCCCACGCATGAAAGACAGTCTCAGGGGAACCAGATTTCAGTCAACTGAGTTGAAAGAGACATCGGAAAGTTACCTGAGGGGACTAATGAAAAAGGGCTTTGAGAAGGTCTTCCAAGATTGGGAGAGACGCACGCAGAAGTGTGTAGATGCGAGAGGCAATTATTTTTTAAGGAGACAAAGTTTTTTAAGCTTATGAAAATAAATAGTGTCTCTCCTGACATCTCGTTACTTATTGAATGGAGGAGTATTGTTTAGTTTATTCATTTGATATTCTTGGTCAGTGCCCGTAATGTGTGCACGCTTGCTTACCTTTTGTACAACAATTTGTAGTCTACACTGGGTTATGTATGCGGCCTTTGATGCTAGTAGGTCTTAATTGATGTTAGCGTGTTCATTAACTTCGTGTTTGTGAACCCGATTTTGCATTAAAGGGGAAGATATGCTTGCATCTCGTGAGGATGGTGGTGGTATGTGTGTGTGGGGTGTTCAAGTGAAAATAAAAAGTCCATACGCCCAGAGTATACGTAGATTGGACAAAATAAAAATTGAGGCTGTGCTGCACTTTGTCAAAATTATGCATTGAGTGACGACCAGCTTTTTACTGTATTATAATTAGTGTCATCATCTAATGCATCCATATTTTTCTTTACTGTTATTATTTATTTTTTCCCAATCATATTTTCACATTTTCAATTTTTTGGGCATCAGTAACTAATAATTGAGTTTGATTTGAATGTTCTCCGTTATCAATATACTTATAAAATTCTGATCATCTTGTTCGTTATCTTGCTTGAAACCGTCTACTGAAGAAGTAATATGCCGCCACGACTGAGGACCAGCCAATCTGAAGAAGAGATCAGAAGATATGACGTCACAACTGAGGACCAGCCAATCAGAAGAAGAGACATGACGTCACGACATCCGCTCTGTGGGTCCCAAAGAACCCCAGCGCTGAGCGCGTGACGTCACAACTGCTAATATTCCAATTTGCCAATTTTTTATTTCCAATTTTCCGATTACATATTTTCTGACCATATATATATATATTTTCATATTCAGTATTTAAAAGTATAGCCAACTCCTGAATTAGCATCCATGAGGCATAATGAGTTGATTGGAATATTACGAACCGTATAAATCATATGATGCGAAGTGTTCCAAGCAACGACGACATGACGTCAAAATCTTCTGCATTGTCTTAATAAACATTTTATTGACAATTTTATTAACAACGTATTTAGATTTTTATTTGACCCAACGGGTCACGGGTGGTCTAGTATGCTGTATTTCCGACAGAACCTGCGACTGGTGACTGGTTTTGTTCGAATCCCTGGAATTGACCTGGGACTCTTTCAAGCCAATCCCAGGTGCCTTTGGACTTGTTCCAAGCGTGGGCTGTAACGGCTTCCTTTTATATATACAGTATATATATATATATATATATATATATATATATATATATATATATATATATATATATATATATATATATATATATATATATATATATATATATATACACCGTCAGTGACCAGCGTTTGTGTTGCCATTCGGACGGGGAAACATTGCAAATACTATGTGCAGTGAAGAAGTATTTGAAATGGTCGCTAATGTCGATATATTTGCTGTTTATATTTGCATACATTCGTATACTTGCCCTGGTAATCGTAGAACTATATTGACTCTAGGCCGGTATCCAAACGTAATTTTTTTTTGGTATCGAAGAATAAATATATTCGTGTGCAACTGCCGATGATCGTTAAGTGTTCGTTTGAGTAGAAACGACTTCGGTGAATCTTTTGTTTTCCTAATCTTCAAGTGTCAACTCACTTTTGTATCGCATATTGAGAAACTGAATGACGAATTGGGATAAGTTAAACATATACGGATAATATTGTTGAAAAGTTGTTGGGGATGTCTAGTTATTTAAAATCGCAATATTCGCCGGGAATAGGCTTAGTGTGTAGCGGGTAATAGTCGTCTTTCTTCTGTCGCCAAAGTGGTGTAGTTCATATTACTATTTAATGTATATCTTATATTCTTTTATGATAATTATAAGTTACGCATTACGAATGGAAAATAGTGTATGAGTAGGCTTATTTAGGAACGTGCTTAAATGTTTGTTTTTGCTGAATGGATTTGCCTTTATTTGGAGTAGCACTGAAGTCTGAAAACCTTTGGTTGTGTTGAGGATACTTGAAAATGGCATTTCCATCGAACTTTGTGGATAAGCTACCTTGTTAGTGATTGCAATCTTCATCAGGTTTTGCCAATAAACTGGTGAAAAATGTTTGCTCTCCAATTCTCAAACTATAATATCGTAAATGATTCTTAGTCACATAGCCGTTGAATTTACAAATTATTCTATAGGCTGCCCTGCCCCCTATTATAGCAGTCTCGTTTCTTTCTGTAATTAATCATTCCTTGCAATTTCTCGAGGTAAGTCGAGAAGAGATCGTCGGTTGTCGTCTTCGTCGTTGTTGTTGTTGTTGTTCTTCGTTATTCTCTCTGATGTTTGACTCGGCGTTGTAATATCCTTCTTTCTTCTTGTACCTATTAATTTCGAGGTCATGATGAATACGCCGGTTTGTCTCTGTCGTCATCGTCGTTGTTATTTGTCCCACGTCGTCAGTGGATAATGACGCTGAAGCTACGGAGGAAGAAAACGGATCCTCTTGGTATATCCATAGATCCTCCTCCCCAGTTATGTTAGGATAGTGCCTGTGTAGTTCCAGAGCATAGTATTCTATAAATACCAAAGGGCAATTTTAGGACCCCCCCCACACACACACGCTTGCGCTTGGAGTGAAGATTGTACAAATGTGATGTTGTGGTGGGCATTCTACAGTTGATTATGGTTCGTGATATATTACCTAAGCTAAGCTAACTTAACCAAACATTTCTACCATTGTTTATGGCTTGATACATAACCTAACCTAATATATCCTAGCCTATGTTATGGTGGGGAGTCTACAGTTGATCATTGGGGGGGATATTGAACAATTGACCCAATATGAGTTTGTGAACGGCCAGTTAGTGGACTCGTGTAATCTGTTGTGTTTATTAAAGTGAAAAGTTTTTATTTGACACCCGCCAGGTTATGGAAAACGTAACTAGTTTTAATAATAATAATATTGTTGTTGCTTCCCGTACAAGGTGCACTGTGACGTAATCAAAACTCTGCTGGTTTCGCATTCGATTAATGGCGATACAGATCCCGCACTTATCCCATTCCCAGCAGTGACAATTTCCTGGCCCAACTATCCAAACGCAGAGGGGGGGTGGGGTGGAAACCTCTTGGTAGTCATTGATAAATTGTTTTTATTACTGTTGCTATTAATCTGAATTGGTGCATATTGTTTGTGTTATTGACTCCTTTTCTTTTTCTTCCAGGATGTTGTACTTCACCCATGTCAGGAACCATCAACACCCCTGTCGAGCATGCGCAGTAAGTGGTCTCGCTTCTATGTTTACGTTTTCGGACTAATGGACGCTAGCCGGCTTGTGACGATCAACCCGATGTATTTTTTTTTATTGTTGTTGTTGTCATTTATATTATTGTATTATTATTATTATTATTATTATTATTATTATTGTGCTAGAAACACAGATGCTACTTCAGCTTACTTAAAGGTCAGATATCAACAGATATACCATTCACTAAAAATCATCGAAAAAGTACTTTTTAAAAGCATACAAATAAAGTTTTTACCTATTACAGAAGAATTTATTCAGAAAATTCACTTTTAATTGCGCCTCGCATACCACTTTTCCGAAGTCTAGATATTCAGAATAACAATATTGTTTGTTTGGCAACTGTGACGTCACGAACGCGGAATTCCCCGAACCTTTCCCGAAGCGCACGGGCGGAATGTTTCGAATAGCAGACGACGCAACGAAATGAAGACAAAACTGTTTTTTGCCAAATTTGATAAGATGTAGATGGTGGAATTATATAGAATACTGTCAGTATGTTTTTTGATGTACATTAAACTGCAAATACACTTTGAAAGGTTGCCCACCTCTGCCGTAGTCGATCAAATACTACCCAAGAGGGTCTTTAATCTTTTTCCCAATCGCTTATGCATTGCATTAACTGGTGGTTGTTGAGGTGGAATGAATTAACATGGTCATTGAGCGAGATCCCAGTTACTAGAAGTGAGAGGGGACTCAGCAGGTACCCCATGCAGAGACCTTCATTATGATTATGGAATAATGAGTCGATAATCTGGGAAGCAGAATTAATTCACGGTATTTTTCGTTCCGATTTCGTGGGAATGTAACCCCCCCCTCTCTCTCTCTCTCTCTCTCTCTCTCTCTCTCTCTCTCTCTCTCTCTCTCTCTCTCTCTCTCTCTCTCTCTCACACTCTCGGATCACCTCATTCTCTCCCAAATGGGAAGTTAATGTGTTCGTGTGTGTTTGTGTTCAGTCTACACATACGTGTTACGGGTCGTTTATATATTGTATCACACATCAATATAGTTTACAGGGCTCATGAGTGCCGTGGTGTAAAGTAGAACGAAAAGCGAATCGCGCGCACGTATATATGTGTGTGAGGTGTCTAGAAGCCGAGGTCAGGATTCAAGTGAAAACGTGCTCTTTGAGGGTTGAAGAATGTAAAGACCAAGGTAGTGTATTCACCATTGAGAGAGGCATACTGGGAATGAAGTAGCAAGATCACTGGGGGAAATTATAGGATCTTTGTAATGTTGGTGGTGGGGTGGGGAGTGGAAGGATTGACGTGTGTGTTGATTGATCGCCCGTGCCACTGCATCTCAACCGTTTTCAATCCATTCATGATATCTCAACATTCGTAGGGTGCTCCCCTTCATTTTTCTCTTAAAACTCACCCCACCAGAGGAAAAATAGTAATATGTTGATGAAGAGAAAAACTTGGCTTTATTAGAAAGTTGACAAGCATATTTATCTCATATTTATTCTGCCAAGACCTTTTTTTAAGGTTCCTCACAATGGAAAGTTATGGTTCGTAACACCATGCCATGGCCACCCTCGGTTCTTGACATGGCTCCCTTGGAGGCCATTGCCCCCCCCCCTTCCCCCCAGGAGAGAACCATTGACCCATACCTCCCATACCTGACGAATAGAGGGTCTGGAGGTAACTAAACCCTACTCCAACATTCTGGATGAGAGGAAACGAGGAGAGCTGTCAGGGGTTGCGAGCCCTCCTTCTGTAGTATCCACTCCACCTTTTGTGAAGACCTTGAGGAAATGAAACAAAATGTGATCGAACTGGGATGCGGATTTCGAGACTAGTATCTGTTCCCAGGGCACCACTTCTTGGAGAAAGGATGCATTTCGGGGATTTTGAAGAGACTGTAGGTGAGGAAGTGCTTTCATGTGCTTCCATTTTCCCATGTGCTTCCATGTGTTTAAGGATATCGCGTGCTGGTGGAGTTGGGAGGTGGTCAAGGAGGGTAGCAGGCAGGGAAAGTAGAGTTTAAAAAGGGATCGACATTCTTCTTGGAGAGATTAGACACTAATCTTACAACCTGTGTTGCTCAGGTCCCTTGAGTTACCATTAGTCTTTTAATCGCATTTACTTGATAAAACAGTTCCTATCCTAGCCACATAATCGCATTTTCTAAGCAGTCAATATCATATAGTCATGGTGATTTCCCCCCCCCCTCTCTCTCTCTCTCTCTCTCTCTCTATCTGTGTGTGTGTGTACTTGCCCACAATTATAGAAACACTGGTAAACTACAATCTGTAACTCATATATCTCTCATTTGTGTAGTTGACTGTCCATCAAGGCGAATTTCTCTTTTAGAATATAACTGGGAAAGTTGGGTGTCCAAAAAAGTACATCAGTTTTTGTTATATTGAAGAAGTGGACCAGATTGGTCAGTTCGGACCAGTTCGTGGTCAGTAGTGGACAAAGAAGTACGACAGATCCTTTGTATAATATAAAAGTAGTTTTATGGAGGTAGAAGAAAGTTGTTGCAACGCCCACAAATACCTTATAGAAAATGTATTGTGTTCTTGGCGTGCATGATTTTGTACAGTGCCTTCCATAATGTGCTGGGGTAAAGTGTTGCATCCTGGAGTTATCTGCGATACGGTCGTCCAGCCTCTTCAAACAAATGTTCATAAGTACATACTGCTGTTTATAGGATTTTTTCTTCTGGAGGTAGAAAAGTGTACATATGGTTGTTGTGTAGTTTTCATCTCCTCCTCCTCGGTTTTCTTTTATGGGTTTCCTGCTAATGTTCTTGGGATGAATCTTCATGTGATTGACCAGAGGCAGTAGAGGGGAAATGTTATTTATTTCTGTTGCTTGAAGAGACTTAGTTTCTCAATATCGTGAATTAATCTAACCTTGCTTGACAGGTTTTATTTTATTTTTATTAATTATTTTTATTTATATTGTTTTTATGGTTTAATGCATAGGTCTGTGTATGTATATATATGAACATTATATATATATATATATATATATATATATATATATATATATAATGTGTGTGTGTGTGTGTGTGTGTGTGTATTTACTGAAGGTTTGAAGTAAAAGGTATACGTGTTAAGGGATTCGAAAAGACCCTAAAAGGAAATACAGGGGAAAAGAAATACGGAACACAACACTCGCTATTTAGTCTATTGTAAGGAAGAATTACTTGGAATTCTTTCGTTACAACCGGGTAATATCTCGGTATCTTCGAAACGGGAGAACTATGGCGACTTCGCCCATTTTCAGGTTCAAGGTGTTGCCATTGTAACTGTACATGTCTATGTAGACCTATTTACTACTCTATCTTTCTCACGCGCTTCGTTTTTGTTTTGTTCCCTTTATTTATATCGTCTCTATTCCCGCTCCCTTCATTTTCTTTTCACATTGTTTTCCACAGTTTGTAAAAGGCCTCATTTTTAATATCTATAATTACTTTCTCGAACAAGAAAATTCCTGCCGTTATTTCATCAGGCAGTATCTCCTTTCAACTTTTCATCTTGTGCGTCGTCGCCTCCCGATGGGTTTTCAGAGCACAGTGCTGCCAAGATCAGCTAACTCGATCCTACAAGAACCCGGGCGAGACCAGGTCGATAGCTCAGTGATGTCGATGTTCCAGCTCTCCAGGTCGTGTTTAATGGATTAGCGCACGCATTCACGCATGCATATTCTCAAGACAACATTCATTATCATAGATATAAGGAGATACTCTTCCTGACACACTATTCGTCTACATTATACTCCTCACCTCGGTTCTCTATGCATCTCTTCCGCTTTCATCGCATTTCCTTTTCTCTGTTTACTTACCATATTCTTTCTCTTTCTTCACCTCTCATCTCATTTCCTGACCTATACATTTCTCTTTTTACTTTGTTTCTCCTCGCATTTCTTCCCATTTTCCCTCTCCAACCCCTTTAGGCTCTCGTCTCGGTTATGCTGTGGCTGGCTTGCTATTTGCATCCTCCGTTTTCTTTTCCCACGTCTTCTCGCCTCCCGCCTCCATATTTTTCTTAAGTTGGCGTAGCACTAGGCTTTTCTCGCTACCAGCTTTTGCTCCTTACTTTTGCACTTTGCTTTGCTATCAGACTCTCCCGTAACCGTCACAGGTAATGTTTTGCTGGTGATTTTACGGCTAGCGAAAATAATAGCAAAGCCCTTTCAACGTGGCTGTGTTTACAAAGGAGTCTATTACTGCGGTAAAAAAAAATCATATTGTTTTAATGCGTTAGGTGTGTAGTGGCAAAGGTAATAAAGAAGACCAAGTATAAACAATAATATGCTTATTGAATCCTATTTGCATTAAAAAACCCAAGGAATGACGGGTTATTTGAGCATTCAAGTGAGTAGCATAATTTGCCGTTGGCCTTCCCAGCAGTATGAGCAGTATGAGTCGGCAGGATGCTACGTACTTTGGATACCAAAAATCAAAGTGAGTAGGAAAAGCAAGTAGCAAGCTAGCGAGCAATGCCTAGTGTAGCGTCACCTTTATTCAGTCCCATATTTTTTTTCTCGCCGCCCTTGCAATGTGTTCCTATCGCTTGTGTTTTCTCACCCCCCCCCTCCCCTTCATTCCTCTCCTCGTTCAACCTGCACGCCGACATTTAGGACATTGGTCACTAAACTATGGTCCGCATGTGATAGACTGTATATATATATATATATATATATATATATATATATATATATATATGTGTGTGTGTGTGTGTGTGTATGTATAACGGAGTAAATCACTCGTCACAGCGGTGTCGGGAGCACCGTAAAAAGGTTTATGACGTCAGAAGTTTACCTTGATTCCATCTTAGTCAAAGATCACGTGTTCTTTTGAACCCTCGTTTGCGTTATCAGTAGGGCGGTCGACTGCTATGTTGAAATTAATAGATTATTGTCGTTTCTATTTTATTTATTTGTTTATTCATTTTTGTGTATTGGTAAAGTAATACGAGAAGATCTGTGGGAGAATGATCCAAGCGCCACTGGCCGCCAGACCCTGATTTCGTGCTCAACCAGCCGACCTGGGCTTACCGCACCGCCTGGTAGGAGTTGGATTCGTCTCACTCGACCATGATAATTCAGAGACGAATCCATCTCCCAGGAAACCCAGGGTCGGCTAGTTGTGTACGAAATCAGGTTCTGCTGGCCCATGTCGCTTGGATCACTCTCCCACTGAGGTACTCGTATGTTGTCCTTATTTTTTTTGTGCATCCACACAAAGTGCCTATGCTCTACCCTACGCTCGTTATTCTCTCGGTTATTTGACCCATTGTGACATAGTTTGGTGACCACAGTGTTAGGAAACCACAAATCGAACGTAAAGTCAACTCCATCGCCGTTTCACACTGGATAGAAATGACGTCGGTTACAATCTTCATTCATTAGTATTTTGACTCCCCAAATGCAACTTTTACGTCTTATTTTGAGATGCTAAATAACAAACTGAGAGAAATTAGACATATTGAATATGATATTGTCGAACTTTTCTTATGAAGAGTTCCGTAAACAAGATCGTTTTTTAACTTCGAACTTGACGGCTAAGTGCAAGGATGGGCAACCCTTGGCACGCGTGCCAAACCTGGCACACTAATGACTTTTTTGTGCATTCGAAACCCAGAACTTATATTATAATTCTTCAGCTTCTATTATATGACCATTGGTAGCCGCATGCTGCACTGGGTAACGGATTGGGGACCTATTCATATGTATGCCTATCATATATGTTTCTCTGTTGGCACGCTGAAAAAAGGTTGCCCACCCCAGGCCTTGTGGGAAGAGGCACCCAACGAGAGACGGAAATTCTTTTTCAGTGGCCAAGTGCAGCGGGCGGACAATATATCTTCATTAAGGGATTTATTGGCGCGATCGGTGGCCATTGCTGAGGGTATTTTTGTGTTTCCGAAGTTCTGTATACAGGGACTCGAGTTTGTGTGTATGTGTTATTCATCATGGTCTTGGATCACGTGTTGGACTCGTGATCGACAGTTATATTACCCTTCCGAGTGAGAGCTCATATATGACCGAACTATGGGTAATGCTGTGACTTTACATGCACACATATACCCAACTCCCCGCCCACGAGAGTTGGAGTAACGACTCGCTGTGCAGCGATACTGAATTTATTTCAGCCCTGGGCGGGATTCGAACTCGGACCGATTTAGTAGCCGTTGCGCTGTCGAGTCTGTGTGTGTCAAAAATAGATATACATATATGGTTAATAATTATGTCAAGATAAACGCTTTAAATTGGCCGCATAGATGTTTACATTATCTACGTAAGATACAATTTGACTTTCATCAATCATACACAGATATACTGTAACTTAGAATTTTAACCAACTTATACGTGACGACCGGCAAAGTTTCAAGAACACCCTGGATTTCTGGGGAGGGGGCGGGGCAAATGCATCCCCTTTGGACGCATATCAAGTAGAAATATTACCATAATACGCCAGCTTGTGGTGTGCCAAGTAAAGTTCATATTTGTCAGATCAAATTGTTCCTAAATAGGAAGCGTGGTTAAAACGTTCATTGCTATACAAATGAATGTTTATCTATACCAGTTTTATGAAATTATTCTTACACGATGTTATTATAATGGTTGGAGAGCATTTTGGTTTTAATTATATAGTGAAGATACTTTGATGATTAGTACAGTTATAAAGTTGGTACATAAATGTGTGTTATGATGATTATTGTTATTATTATAATTTAGTATTATTAATATCTATTTTATTCATTTATTTTTCATTTAATGTTTTTATTTGTTTGCATTTAATCAGAAATAACTTTTATTTCTAACTTCTTGTAAGAGAAAACCGTTACACTTGGGAACCAATAACATGACTCCTTCAACAGTTTTGATTTAAATATTACGTAACACCATTTGTAATAAGGTGGCCAAGTTGAGCATACTAATTTAAAATAAGCAGTAGAGGAGACTGCAAGAGACCATAATGCTTATACTTTGCAGTTTTGTCTATTACCACCTATCATTCCATCCGTAGTTATCTTGCCTCTTAAAACAGCCAATAGTTTCAGCGCTAACTACATGGTTACTAAGTCTATTCCATTCTGTTGGTAAACCAGTTCTTGCCTATTTCCTTCCTAAACGTAAGTTTATCGTTTAAGAGGTGCAGTAATAGAGTACTTGGGACGTGGCAAAACCCACGCCGCAGGAAAGCTACTTGCAGGGGAAAATAAAACATTAGCTTATCGGCGAGGGAGAATGGGAGGGGTCCATCCGGGCTAAGTGTGGGTCTGGCAAAGGAGAAACAGGTTGGGAAGATTGTAGTGTCGGTTTCTCGAATCCTGCTGTGAATGTGTTGTGTCTTGCTGCACTGCTTCTGACCCGGTTAGTGGGTAGAGAACAGGAATGGACTTTAATCCGCAAGGAGCTAAGACACTGTAATATGGACAACAAATGGTTGTGGGAGATTGTAGTGTCGGTTTCTCGAACCCTGCTGTGTGCTGTGTCTTGCTGCATTGCTTCTGACCCGGTCAGTGGGTAGAGAACAGGAATGTACTTTAATCCACAAATCTAAGATGAAAGAGACAACAAATATATGTTGGATGGAAGTGGGAAATTGCAGTGTTAGTTTCGTGGGCCCTGCTCTGGATGTACTGTGTCTTGCTGCATTGCTTCTAAACTGGGTAGTGGGCGGGAGACGGGGTGACTTGTCATCTACAAAGAGCGAAGGTATAATAATAAAAAAAAAATGGATATGGAATGGGTGTATGACTTGGTTAGATATTTCCCTTATAAAGGTCAAGAAGCCTTTTGGTATAAAGATTAATAAGTTATTTCTCTCTCAACCCGTGGTTCGCAGAAAGTTGCTCGGGGTTACTTGACAGCTGAAGTTAAATATATGTTGATAGTAAAGTAACGACATTTTCATTCCTGCGTGTGTATCATTTTGATTTGCATGTGATGCTAATGCTTCTGCTTAATAAAGTCATTATAATTTGAACCATTTGGTGATATCCATTGCAGTACTGGTGTATATTGAATTAGTCTTCATATATTACCGTTCTGTATACGATGTCAGGTTTATTAGGGTACGGGTGAATGACTTGCCGCACTTAAACGGAGAAAGTTACCACTAGGTTATGGAGTTGCCAGTGTTTGCTGTTGTTGAAGTTTTTGCTCCCAATCTATTGAGGAAGTTCAGGATTTTTTCTACTTCTGCTTCAATTTCTAATTCTCTTCCTTCTACGTCTCTCCTCCTCCTCCTCCTCTTCCTCTGTTTCACCTTCTTTGTCTTCTTTTCCATCCTCATCTGTTTCATCTTCTCCCTTTTCTGTTTCTTCTTCATCGTCTTTTCTTTCTTATCATCTTCTTCCCAAGTCTTCAGTGATGTCATTGTATAAGAGAACAACACATTTGTGTTGTATTCTTATCAACAGCTACCATTGTTTTACGAATTTGGCCCAACGATATACTGATCACGTAGTACATACAGTTAGTGAAAGGCGCCATTCCACGTGAGTATTGTTGCCAGATTAGCTGTCATTGTATTTGTATCTAAGCGAAGTTGACTGGCATTGTTTATCCTGTTTTAGTGGAAGAGATACTAAGGTTCTTTGTGAGTTTAGTAGATTGGTAAGAATGAAGTAATCTGTAAACCGGTCGAGCGGCAGGGCAGGAGGTTCTTCGCCAGTCCTCTTTATCTCTCACCCTCTCACGTTCACCCCCCCCCCCTCTCTCTCTTTCTCCTCTCTCCCTCCCTCCCATTCTCCATTTCACTTCTTCTCTTTCTCACTTCCTCTATCTTTAACTCTCCCAAAACCTCTCACCGAAGGGAAGGAGAGGGAGGGAGGTTAAAGGAGGCTGGGGTGGGGGAGTCTGTATGTGGCAGGAAGGTACACAACAAAACACTTAAGCCGCCCGTGCGTGGGGCCGGGACAGCCCACGGCTCTCCTTCCAGATCGAATTGGGAACATTCCCCCCGGAATTGCAAGGGTCGTTGTTATGACCAGACCAGACCCGGTATCCTGGCAAGGCGTTGGTTCTGGTGACCGTTTGTGATTCGGTTTAACGTCGCGAACATTCCTTGGTTGTACGTCGCGAACATTCCTCGGTTGTACGTCGCGAACATCCCTTGGTTGTACGTCGCGAACATACATTCCTCGGTTGTACGTCGCGAACATTCCTCGGTTGTACGTCGCGAACATCCCTCGGTTTAACGTCGCGAACATTCCTCGGTTGTACGTCGCGAACCATCCGTTAACGTCGCGAACATACATCCCTCGGTTAACGTTGCGAACATCCCTCGGTTGTACGTCGCGAACCACTCTATCAAGAGGCGAGGAACGGTGCCTCCTACAGAGGATTTAGTAGCGTGGGATTTAGCGAACCATGCCCTTAATCCAAATCGCTGGTGTCACCTCGACTTCCGCCGCACGTAGCGACGCTCTAACCCGCTCGGCCAGTGATCGATTGTAGACGGTTTTATCTCGCCTCCGTCTAATTGCCGTTTCTGCCTGATTGTTCATCTGTCTACCTACCTGCCCACCTACGCAGTTACATATTTCATTAATATTTTATTTACCTACCTGCCAACCTACAAACCTACGGATCGTATTATTTGTCTAACTAAAGGATTTTTGTTAACGTAAATAGGCAGGGGTAAGGTTTTCATGCTCGCAAATTGGCAAAGACGAAAGGAAGGGGGGGTTGGTTGGTTGGAATGACGTATACCCTATGGGGTGACATAAGAAGAACACAAGGCATTGAATAAGACATACTTTCTTTCTCACGAGTCCAACACGTGATCCAAGACCATGGTGGTGGTGAATCACACACACACACACACCGCTCCTGTCCTGCATACTACAATTAGGCAAATGCACACACACTCACACACACACGCCATTAAAAAAAATCTGATAATTCATGCTTGGATAGCGTTAATTCATAATGCGATCAAATGAATTCATAACTTGTAACAAAAGGAAATACGCAAAAACAGGTTTATTAATAGGGTTATAAGACTGGAATAGAAGTAGTAACCATGATATAGTGAGCCTTATACACACACACACACATATATATATATATATATATATAATATATATATATATATAATGTATATATATATGATGAAATAACTTCGTGGATAGGAATGACAAGTGGTAAGGGTATGGAACTCCCTAGTGTAGGACTTATGGTCTCTTGCAGTCTCTGCCATTCTTATGTTCTGTATTTATGAGGTAACCTTATGGATGGGGATGACACGTGGTAAGGGACATGGAACTAACTAATGTAGATCTTATGGTCTCTTGCACTCTCCTCTGTTCTTATAGTTCTGTGTTCGATCCCCAATGGTTGCGGTTTACCTTGCACCCAAGGCACAGGTGGCAGTTGAGCGACAAGAGAGCTTTTCGAGGATTGTGTTGCATTATCTTCGTTTTGTGTCCTGCTCATGTTTTAATAAGAATTTCTTCTAACGAAGAACGACTGAGACAAAGAGTAGTCGTGGTGGAGGTAGAACCTCGTGTTGAGTTATCTTCGTTTTGTGTCCTGCTCTTGTTTTAATAAGAATTTCTTCTAATGAAGAACGAGTGAGGGAGACAAAGAGGGTGGAGGAGTTGCTGGTGGAAGTGGTGGTGGAGGAGGAAGAGTTAAGTTCGCTCCACGAAGAAAACGGGGTGGAGGAAAATATAAATATAAGGAAAAAGTAAGGAGAGAAGAAAATAAAGAGTTGAAGAAAAATAAAAAGAAATTAAGGAAAGCAAAATGAGAACATAAAGAGAAGACAGAAGAATAAGAACACGAGAACAAAAAATACAAAAAAAGGAGAAAATAAAAAGTAGAAATAGAAGAAAAATGATAAGAATGTAAGAAAAAGAGAAGAAAAAATAATAATATAAGGCGGAGAAGAAAACTGAAAAGTACAAAAAGAAAAGGCAGAGAAGGGGAAAATAAATAGTAATGTAAGAAGAAAAAAAAGAGGAGAAAAGGAAGAAGAAATAGAACAAAATCACAAGGAAAAGAGGAGAAAAATAATGAAGTTAAAGATGGGAAGAAGAAAAACACAAAAAGAAAGGTACAAGAAGAAAGGCGAGAACATTGAAACGTGTGGGAAACGGAACAACGGGCGGTTGAAGATTCTGGAGGTTCTGGCGGTGGTGGTGGTAGGGAGGGGGAGGGGTTGGTCGAGCGCCCTGCAGAGCTGAGAAGAGCGACATGGAAACACCGTACATAGAGCGCAGCTAAAGGAACCTTTGCGAAGGTGTGGTTGAGGGTGAAGGTCGAAGGTGAGATCAGAAGAAAATAAGGAAAAGAAGATGAAAATGATCAGAATAAGAAAAATGAGGAGGACTTGAGGTGTGGTTTGAGGGAGACCGGAGTGAGAAAGGGAAGAGTGATATCAGGTTCGACTCCCGCACTCCACACCGATTCCCAGCAGTGACCGTTAGTTACAGTATCCAAAGCGCGTAATAGAGCAAAGATAATGAATCCGGCCGAAGATTCAGAGCTTCCAGGCTCCTTATCTTTACGAAGCATGCTGTCTTCGCATTCGCTGAGCCGCGGGTTCGAGTCCCGCACTCCTCTCCGGATAGGACAACTGTAATGACATCGCACACAGCGCCACCTGGTTAGTTGGCTCCTCACCCAGGTTTCTGTAACTGGGAGTGCTTCAGCAATCAGAACGAAGTTCATCCGAGGTTTAGTCTTGTCGGAATTTGACGTTTGACCCCCAGATGGGGTTTAGGCCAAAGGCGAAATGAATTTCGATGCTAGGGCAGCGGGTGAGGTGGAATGCCGGTGGAGGTGGAGGCGGGGGTGGGGGTGGGGTGGAGCGAGACGGAGGCGACATGAGTAAACGGAAAAGTCTTCTTTGGCGTCTGGTGATAGAAGAAGGCAAAGGAACTACGGCAGAAGCTGTCACCTTTGCAGTTGTTTTCTCCACCTCCTCTTCTCCCCCCTTCACGCTCTCCTCTTCCTCCCCCTCCTCCTCGTTCGTCCTCCTTCTCGACTTCCTTCTCTCCTCCTCCTCCTCCTCCTCCTCCCCATCTCCTCTACCTCCCTCCTATTCATCTTGCTCCTCTCTCCTTCACTTCCTCCTCATCATCCTCGTTATGCCTCCTTTCCGTCCTCCTCCTCCTCCCTCGCTTCAATGCCCTCTCCCCGTCTCCTCTTCCTCTTTCCCTTTTCTCCGTTCCCCACATACTGCCTCGTTCGTTTCTGTTACTTTTATGACTTCCAGATGTCCAGATGCAACACGCGGACACACACACACACACACACGGCGCGGACTGTCTCAGACTGTCAACACGGAGGTGACGGCGGTACCTGGTTCGAATCCTGCCCAGGGCTGAAATTATTTCAGTATCACTGCGCTTCGAGTCGTTACTCCAACTCTCGTGGGCGGGGACTTGGGTGTGTGTGTGCGTGTAAGGTCATAGCATTACCCATAGATCGGTCATACGAGCTCTGAGCTCTCTTCCGGGAGGGAAATAGCTGTCGATCACGAGTCCAACACGTGATCCAAAAGACCAAGGTGAATACACACATCCTGTGTATTGTGCCGCCTTCCTTCGCCTTAGAAGGAAGACCTTACGCCTTACTCCACCCGAACGTCTCCTTACCACCCGGACATCCTCCTTACGTGTCTTCCTGCGTTGTACAACCTTGTATTTGGTATCGAATTCACAAGTTTTAAGCAGGCAATGCATTAGGGGTCGAGGGCGGGGGAAGAGTGACTTTACCGCCACCCCTATGGACCAGAGTTGCCTAGCGTTCTTTTTTATAACGGGAAACGAATATCCACCTTCTTCGTTAGACTGTTATCGCCTGCACGACTCGCCGTTTCCTATGCGATGTTTGTCCCAAGGATAGAAGCGCTGGCGGAGACCGTGTCGAACTCGTGAACAGGTGGTCGTGAGTTCGATTCCCGGGACCCGATGTGCTTCTTGCGTTGTTTCCCGACAGCCATGGCCAGGCGGGGAAGCGAACCAAAACATCGGACTGAAAAACCCAGCGGCTTGCTACAACTGACAGGGCTCGCATTACCAGCGGTTCCTCGCTTCCCACTTCTTGGGAATGGGAAAGTGATTTTGAGTATTGTTGCGAATTGAGGGATCGAGTTCCTCTTCCAGTTCCATATTTTAGACGACGTAAGAATGCTCAAAGATAAAATCTCTCTTTTTTTTTCTTCCTCTTTCTCTTTCTTCTCTCTGTCTCTCCTCTCGCTCCTCCCGCCTTTCATTTCTTCCCGTCTCTCTCTCTCTCTCTCTCTCTCTCTCTCTCTCTCTCTCTCTCTCTCTCTCTCTCTCTCTCTCTCTCACTCACTCACTCTCAGCGTCCTCAAGTGCACCATTTTCTTTGTTCCCATTGCCCTTGCAACGTCATTGTGCAGTGCGTCTAGCACGCAGTGATGGAGACGGGCTCTATCAATGGTATCTGGTCCTAAATCGCACTTGTAATAAATACCTCCATGAGCACATTAGACACAAAACTGTTGCACCAGATCCTCGTTTACTCAATTTCCATCGTTTTATATAAAAACGGAGGGTCATCACGGCCACTAATGCTGGTTTCGACTTGAGCACGGATATGTAAAGATGAAGCTTACGATCCTTGTTTAACTCTACACCAGTTAAAGTGGCAGGGATGCCCCTCTGTTTCTGGACGCTTCATATGATAAGAATAATTGTTATCACGAGTTTCAGTGTTTAGAAACCCACAGACAAGTAACAACCGGTAACTTTCCTCTAGTTCTCCCTCAGATCCTTGGGAAAGACGGCCTAATCGTCTTTTCTGATTCACCACGATTTTGGATCACGGACGTGTGATCGACGGCAATTACCCTCCGGATGAGAGCTCAGAGGTCATATATGCCCGATCGATGGGTAATGCTGTGGCCTTACATACACACACAGTCTTTGACTACTAGAGTTGGAGTGCTGGCTCGCAGTGCAGCGATGCTGAAGTTATTTCAACCTTGGGAGGTAATCTATCTCGGACCGCAGGATTAGCCCTCGCGAACGGTACCACTGAGGCGTGGTAATTCCTGTGTATTTCAAATCTAAAGATAGAGAGCCACTCACCAGTTTGTTATACTTTCCACGAGGTGGCCGCGTGATGGGAAGCGTGCAAGAGGGAGACCAGACAAAAGGTGGAGAGACGAGATTAGAGAGAAGTTTGCATGAGTGACATAACAGGTTGGCGCATTCAGTGGAGTCATGGAATGAAAGAGGCCTTTGTTCAGGATGGCTGATTGATTGATTGATGTTTATTAAGCACTACTTGGTCAAGTTATGTTTAAAGGCGTTATAGCACTGGGCTATTTTTCGTCCGGCTGTTGGGACAGATTTGTAGCCCACGACTTTAGGGGAGGAATATAATATGTCGGAGGAAAATAATTTTCCTCCAGCATATCAAACGACATTCTATGTACATTGTTGAGAAATAAAAATAGTTTGCCATTGTGGTTTTACTGTTGGAAAACGTTTCTGTAGGTGCGCGGTACCTCCGAATAATCGGAGGTAGGAGGTAAAATAACCCAGAGTGATAATCCTTCAAGTAGTGAGGGTCTTTCGATATTTGAATGTCCCGTGAGATTATGAGAAGAACATAAGAATGGAGCAGATTGCAAGAGACCCTAAGGCCTACACTAGGGAGTTCCATATCCCTTACCACCTGTCATCCATATCCATAATTTTACTTTTCTTAAAACATCCAAATGATTTACCGCTCATTATATGGTTACTAGACCTATCCCATTCATTAATCACCGTTGGTAAACCATTTCTATCAAAGGAGGGGAAAGTAAACTAAGATTACTAATCCTCATGACGCGAATAAAACTCAAAATACAAGGACATCATTACCGCGACATTGCCGAGTTCTCACTTATCACCGGGACCTCTGCTATCGTCACGGCCGTTGCTTGGCTCCTTTCCCACACTCTTCAGGTCTCGCCTCGGCTAGGCAAGAGTTATCCTTGAAGCAGCCTTCCTTTGGTATTCGGGTCTTTGTGTTTTCTTCATCCTTCTCTTCATCCTCCTCCTCCTTCTTCCCTTCCCCTTTCTCCACCTTCTTCATCCTCCTTCCCTTCCCCTTTCTCCACTTTCTTCCTCCTTCTCTTCCTCCTCCTCCTTCCCTTCCCCTTTCTCCAGTTTCTTCATCCTTCTCTTCCTCCTCCTCCTTCCCTTCCCCTTTCTCCACTTTCTTCATCCTTCTCTTCCTCCTTCCCTTCCCCTTTCTTCACTTTCTTCATCCTTCTCTTCCTCCTTCCCTTCCCCTTTCTTCACTTTCTTCATCCTTCTCCTCCTCCTCCTCCTCCTTCCCTTCCCCTTTCTCCACTTTCTTCCTCCTCCTTCCCTTCCCTTCCCTTCCCCTTTCTCCACTTTCTTCCACCTCCTCCTCCTTCTCTTCCCCTCTCTCCACTTTCTTCATCCTTCTCTTCCTCCTCCCCTTCCCCTTTCTCCTCTTTCTTCATCCTTCTCTTCCTCCTCCTCCTCCTTGCCTTCCCCTTTCTCCACTACCTCCTTCCCTTTAACATCATCATCATCATCATCCTTCTGCCCTTCATCCTCATCCCCTTTCTCCTTTTCCTCCTCCTACTTCTCCTCCTCAATTTTTCTACTTTTCCTCCTCCTCCCTTTTCTCTTCTTTCTCCACCTTCCTCTCGTCTTTCTCCATTTTTCCTTTTCTTCCTCTTCCCCTTTCTCCTCCCCCTCCTACTCCCCTTTCTCTTCTCTTTATCCTCCTTCACCCTCACCCTCCCCTTCCTTCACAGCTATTTCTTCTTTGACCATCTGCTCCTCTTTGATTGTGTATTTCTTTTTTTCAAATTCGAACGCTGAGGTTCTTTGTCTCCAGATTCAGGATAGGAGGTGACGAGCCTACGTCAGGAGGCGCTGAGAAGCTGCGGCCGAAGCCGTCACTTTAACCCTACAATGTGCTTGGGCTGTTGTGGCAAGTAACAGACAGTCATTGCTGGGAACCGGAAAAGAGTGCGGGATTCGAACCCGCAACTAAGGGAATGCAAGACCAGCGCGCCTTCGGTAACGCCACAAGATACCTGACCCTTGGAGCTTAGCATTTCCAAAATGGGACGTCTTTGCGGACTAAGAAAAATCCCGAGTTGTTGACTAACCAGGTTCTCCCAAAAGTATTGACCTGGTTGCAAATACCGAGGCAATATTGGGATGACCTTGCATGGAAAATACAACGAGTATTCCTTCGTCTTTCATCTGGACAAAGAAATAGATTAGAGGAAGAGGGAGAGGTGGAGAAGTAAGAAGGAGGAGGGTCAAAGTGTAAATGGATGCGAGGAAGAAGTGGAGGAGGAGGAGGAGGAACGTTATGGGTGTGAAGAGTATGAGGAGGAAGAATATATCGTCTTTCATTTGAACGAAGAAATAAAATGATAAGAAGAGAGAGGAGGAGGAGGAGGAAGAGGGGAGAAAGATGTGGATGTGGAGGAAGAGGAGAATGGACAAGTAGGAGGAACCAGGTTCGGTTCCCCCTGATGTTGGTCCTGGTTCGAATTGTCACATTTGTGGGAACCGCTGGTGTTCCTGATTCTTCGTTGTACAAGATTCTCTTGGAATTTCATTTGCTGGACCTGGGCGTAGTGGTAGTGAAGTTGCTGTGGAGTATTTAGAGTTCAGAGCAACGGATTTTGGTGTTTTGGGACTTTGATTAAAACGTCAGGGACGGGAGTGTGGATTTTCAGTGAAATTCGAATAGGCGCGCGCACGCACACACACACACACACACACACACACACACACACACACACACACACACACACAGATGTATGATAGTTGAAGGGAAACAGGACCCCTTGAGCATTCCTCCATTCTTGTATACTACAATCGGGTAAACACACACACACAACCACACATGGGTAAGATAGTTGTAGAATAAAAGAGATTCCCGTGAGCGTTGTTCCACACCTGTTTACAATCGGGTAAACACACAATTGCATTACCTTCACTGCATCGACAGCAACTTCACCTACCAGACCCTTTTCTCCAGTTTTTTTTACAATTTTGTTTCTCCATACTCACATTTGTTTACAGTCCGCACCCCGCCACCCATACCGCGGTCCGTCGGCTCAGCCGAGTTCCATTTTCTTTGCTGGGGGTGAGGGGGAACCCGTGGGAGACTAGGAACAGGCGGATGACGTCGGAGCGAGGGTGGGGGTGGGGAGTTGTGGTGGGTAGTCGGAGCGTTCGAGCCAGGAAAGAGGGGAAGGGAGGATTGTGGATCTGGTAAAGGCAAGGTCATCATATTAAGACAGCAGGACGAGATTCGTAATTGGTTTAAATTTGACAAATTTAAATTTAAGAAGGAAATAGGCAAGAACTATTTTAACAACAGAGTGGTTACCGAATGGAATAGATTTAGTAACAACGTAGTGAGCGCTGAAACATTGTTGTTTATAAGATTGTATTTGTGGGTAGAGATTACAGGTGGTCAGGGACATGGAACTGTCCAGTGGAGGCTTTATGGTCTCTTTGGCTCCTCCATTCCTGTGTTCCAAATTTTGTGAAGAACCCCCACCTAGGAATCTTATCACACTGGGCCATTTTTCCTCTGACTGATGCAGCACACTTGGCAGCCATAGTAACATTTTAAAAACAACGTTTACAGAAGCACTTGCCCTCCATATGAAAGTAGTATCCCAAAGTCTCATGGGTGTAGGCCAAGTTTGTTGGAAATATTATTCTCCCCCGTATGAGAGTAGGAGGAACCTTATGGATTGCTGAGTGACTTGTGATTATTGGTCTGTGAATTCCCTGCAGTTTATCTTCATGTAAGTGTAGGACAGAATCCTTCATAATCTAACCTAATGCAACCTTGGGGTGGAGTGGGGTCTGAATCTCGCCTCTTGTGTTTATTGGTCCTCAGCCTTTTTCACTCCCCTCCCCCTTTATGAATTCCTTCATTTTTCTCACAAATCCCACCTCTTCAAAAAAGTAGAAAAAAGGGAAACATTATTTTGTTATAAAGGTAAAAATAAGTTTTATTTTTGCTGGGACAGTGATATTTTTTTCAAACTCTTCATGTGGAAATGATTTGTAACAACAGGCAACCTCCCCCCAAAATTCTTGTTATAGTCCTCATGCTGGAAAAAAAAAACATTTTCATGTGGTCTGGAGTTGTCTAGTTCCGGGCATGTGTCTGAAGTCTGAAAGCGAGTTGGGACCGAGCCGGGCAAGGGACGTGACGAATTAAGAAACAATAATGGCGGAGGCGCGCGGGAAGAAGTAAACGGCATCGATGTGAAATGGTTGTGGACAAACATGCGACAACTATTATGATCTTCTCATTTTAATTTTCGACATGCACCGAGAGTACTTTCAAGGAAAATGAGATATCGTGAAGGTTGTTGATATGAAGAAAAGCCTACACCACGAGAAATACTGGGTTTGCAAAATTACCTTGAACAATGGCTGTATCACACTGTCCGTGGCTGACGTTGCTGTTCGTTGTTGACAGCAAAGTCGCTTATGAGTCATGAGAGGTTGTGAGAGGGGAGATTGTGGTCGTTGTATTAAGTTCTTGTTATCGCCAGGTGATTTTATTAATCTAATTGAACTTGCAAACATAAGCTGTATCCGGCGGCGCCGTATAGTGTGACACCGGTATGGTCTTTCGAATATTAACGAACTGCCATAGAAATCTACCCATGTAGCTTACGGCCATGCATCACGCATAGAGTGAGTGCCCCTTTTGTGTATAGCAACGTCACATGTACTGAACAGGTTACAAATGTGACCATGCATAAGCACGCTGCGCGTGAGTGGGATTATGCGCTCTCTAAAAAATAATAATAATGATAAAACACACGCACACACACACGATGTACGGATTAGTGTGTTGTCACTCACAATAGCAGTTAGGATGATGCATTGTGCCCGTACAAGTGTAAGCCGTGATCAGGACTTGTCCCACGATAGCGGGCAACTGTTCACTCAGGAAAGTAACGTTGGTCTGTATGTAGGTGTTATCACACTGGGCTTCCATGAGCTTCAGCAGCACCTACAGTTCAGAATTCGTTTGAGTAAAAACGACTTCGTTTATATTTTATTTTTCAAATTCTCCATTTATAATTTATTTTTCAAATTCTCAAATAATATTTCCGTCA
The DNA here is from genome assembly GCF_046742065.1 of Oratosquilla oratoria. Classification (NCBI taxonomy): domain Eukaryota; kingdom Metazoa; phylum Arthropoda; class Malacostraca; order Stomatopoda; family Squillidae; genus Oratosquilla; species Oratosquilla oratoria. Next base: position 46,244,720 of record NC_134806.1, read on the forward strand.
TACATAGCAAAGCTGAATGATGAAATAAAAGGTTGTAAAACGATTCGAATCTTAGACATACTGTTGAAATGTTCTAAGAGAAATCTAGATCTCTGTAAGCGAAGTCATATTCTAGGAGGGTGGAGGTAGGATGTGGGAGGGAAAATAGCACAGGATATTTGTTTGGTGCCACCGTATTCATTATATTCGGTGGGGCACTACACATATATAGGGCACCCAGTGGTCCTGCGAATGTTTGTGCGAGCTACTCTTTATCTCATCTTTCATACAAAACCTGTTCGATATGGGTGACTGCTGAGATTTTATCTCTATCGAGATAGCTTTTGCTGTCATTAAGATTCTCGAGCCTGTCAACTACGTCAAGGTGTCAACACTTGGATAGGTGGAAGAAGAGGAGTAGGAAGAAGTTTCCAGTCGTTGTTGTTGTTCCCTGAGGAACGAAACGTCTGGAATGGGGTTTTCCCAGAAATCCCTTACAGAGTGTATATGTTGTTGGCGTACATGTGTACAATGCAGTCCATAATGTGTTGTATAGCATGGGGTGGAAGTGTTGCATCCTGGACAGTTATCTGCGATGCGGTCATCCGGGCAGTTGCTGGTTCTCCTTGAAAAAAGGGATGAGAGAGAGAGAGAGAAGGGTGGGTGGAGGTGAAATCGTCGAAGTTGGCTGAGGTCTTGAGCCGAGGCCCGCGTAAGATGGGTGGTGGGGCAAATCGATGCACAGTCAGTCTCCAAGGGCCTTACTACCACTTGCAGGCCCTTGCACATGCCAAAAGGAAAAATATACGATTCTTCTTCTGTGACTCTTCGTAGTAACGGCTTTAAATCTGGCAAATTTTGATTTAACAAGGAAATAAAAATTGGGTTATCAGTGGATAGCACATGAAAGACTCGCCAAAGCGACGCGATTCTTCTTGTGTGTTCTTCGCACTAATGTATTTAAATTGGATAAATTAAGGTTTAAAAATTAATTAAGGCAGAGCTAGTTTACCTGATTAACGGGTGGTTAACAATTGGAATAGACCAAAACTATGCGATTCTTGTGTGGTTCTTCGTAGTATTGGATTTTAATTGGACAATTTTAATGTATTGAAATAGGCAAGAACTGGCTCACCAATGGAGTGGTTAACGAATGAAATGCAATTATTAATCATTAGTGAGTGCTGAAAATATTGGTTGATGTAAGAAAAGGTTAGATAACTATGGATTAGGATGATAGGTGGTAATGAATATGGGACTGCGTAGTGTAGGCCTCACAGTCTTGCAATTTCTATTCTTATGTTCTATATTAGTTCAGATACTGAGAAACTTCTGTGTCGCCCATAACTACTATGTTATATAGTTCAGATACTTAGAAATTCCAATCGAGGGGCCAATAATAGAAGTCCTGTGTCACTCATACTTATGTCGGGTTGGGTGGGGGGGGTGTCATAGGATTGAAGGTATTATCGTCAACAGGTCATCAGCGCTAATCTTAATATGAATAGTATCACGCGGCACTTGTGGAAGGGTATGCGAGGAAGGGGTTCAGTGAGCCGTTGAGCTCTATGGTCTTCTGTATCAGTAATGATGATATTGATGACATGACGCGACATCCAAACATCGATATGCTTGGTGTGAAAATATTATATTGCTTTAATTATGTATGTATATTTTCCGGCTGTTCGTTTGCTCACGCATTCGTGCTGTCTTCATACAAGAAAGATGAGCCCGTTTTCTTTAAAGGGGGGGTTTTACCGTACAAAACACGACTGAGGATATGGCATTTACTGCAGCATCGCTGACACTGCTGATGGTAGTTTGAAGACAAAACGGGGTTGAATCATCCGTATTAACCATGAATCTAGATAATGTTTAATGTCATGATGATGCCATTTGCACCCATCTCGTATGTTGTTCGGCTATGGATAGGTTGTTCATAGTTTAGAAGTGTTACAATTTACATTGGTATATTGATTCAAATACCCTCATAGAAAACAAGTACAATATTTATATTGTGTACTTTAACTGATTATACGAGATAGTATGCTTCTGTTTGGAAGCTTGGTGGCCGAGCGGGCTAGAAGACGAAATCATACTTTTTTTTTTTTGCGAAATCCAGAGCTCAACTCAAGAAAAAACAAATAATAGATCTCCATCTTCTTTTATGTGACCCTTGATAATAGCATGTGCTGAATGGAATAGGATAGGAGGTGAAGGAAGGGGGTCCACATTCATATGTAGGCCTGTAATTTTACTTGGCACGCGAAATACCTTTGCGCCAAAGATTTGGCAGATTCTGTCGCCCACTTATAAAGGTTCCCTGGGATAGAGCGCCGACGTTTGCAGGTGAGAAGCCGGAAGTACACTGTTCGAAGCTCGATGAGTCATCGTGTTGTGTCGATAAGAACACGCGGCTTAGAATCCTTTAGTTTCAACAATAATATGTCGTATTATGACCACGTACAGTGATGACTGAAGTGTTTAGGGAGAGGATATAATGCTATAGGGGTGAATGTAGATTTGTAATTCTTGATCTATAGTGTTTGGGAGACAGCGGGGTTGATATAGTATCCGGTAGTGCTAGCTACAAGTTAATACTCGGCAAGTAAGTGTTGACACTAGGATAGTTTGTCAGCAAGTAACTTCGTTGACATTGGGCAAGTACTGTAGAGGGGTAGTTTCATGTCGCTAGCACTGGCTGCACTAGCTCTGTGTCAACGAGGCTGTAAGATAGTCATGCTTTCTGGCTTATCAACCCCTCTCTGCAACAGCGAACATCAGAGTAGACCTATGTCTCATTTCCGTGTTGTAAAAGTATGGTCGAGCAGATTGCTGTCATCTCCCAAATGGTACTGAAGTGGGCATATGAGTTTGAATAATAGTTTTGTAGCATTTGGATGCTAGAGGTACTTTCCTGTAGAATGTGCTCTTGGATTCAAGGGACGTTATTGTATATATGCCAGACTAATAATAGTATCGTTGCACTATCGCGTTTTTTTTAGTAGTGCATTGTGGTGTAAAATACAATTTTTAAGGAAACGTGAGGTTATTATAGCCATATTTTAACTTATTCGTGAGCAGGAGAGATTCTCTGGGAGAATTGACAGTGGAACTCGCCAACCATATTATTTTTTTTTTCCATTGAAGATGCAAAGAGGTACAGCGTACCTAGCTGTGTTGCAAGTAACAAGATACTACTTGTCATGAAATAGGCTAGAGCCGAGTTTGAGAAGTGTTTATTGTAGTAATATTGTGATGATAAATCGTTGTCTGCTGGGGCGGTACTGATACTGGTAGAGTGAAACAACGTTTCGAATCTGATAAATGACGCTGCAACGCTGGGCAGGCGTATTGACATTTTCAAATTGTCGTCTGTTCGCGAGATAACCGTTGGGCATTGCTCCCGACCGCCATTCCAAGCGGTGCTCACCCTCCCCTTCGCTGCGTCATTTCGTGATAAGCATTGCAATAATAAGTGGAATGTTTACGGTGTGTTCTGTAACAGAGGTATGTGATATGGTGACAGTAATGAGCACGATAATGTTTACGAGCTATAAAGTCCGGATGGCGTAGAGTAATGGAGTATTTATGAAGAGTGGCTTTGCCGTAGTGCAGGCGTGCTCTTCTATACCCGAACAGGGATATATTCTCTCTCTCTCTCTCTCTCTCTCTCTCTCTCTCTCATGGGTTGCCACAAGAATCCTATAGATTTACATTCAACCCCCCACATACACACCCACACCATATTAAAAAAAGTTCTGCTGAAAGATAACGAACAGAAATGAATACGGGATTTGTTGTCATTCCTGAACAAACTGCTGTTATTATCTTCGCTTCGTGTAGCAGTTGTAGTTTGACACTGAAAATGTAAATTGGGTCACTGTATATTAGAATAAATGTTTATTTCGTTTTCAAAAGCTATGGATGGAGGGAAAAGTGGATTTTCAACAATAGGCAGTAGTAGTTCCGACAGTTCCTTGTCCCCTCCTCCCCCCATTTCTCTTTCGACGCGAAGCCGAAACAAAAGCTAAACAACGATCGTGAAAACTGGAGGAGGTTCAGCTGCAAAAACTGGAATAGGGTTCTTATGTCGTATGTCGTGCCGTTTTCTTTCACCTACACCATTACCCACCACCACCGTCTGCTACTTCTCCGATACCACCACACCCGAGCCTCCCTCACCCTAACCGTCTCTGTTCCGGCAGTTAAAGTGGTTATCACACTGAGCTATTTTTACTCCAACATCATACCTCCAGCTTCCTAGAATATGACTTCGCTTACAGAAATCTAGACTTTAAAACATTTCAATAGTATTTCAACAATACATTTAAACATTCATATAAGTTTTATTCATTGGAGTAAAGTATACCAATCTACGTTCATCATTGAGCTCTCTTATATATGACGGAAAGATCATTGGGTGTTTGGAAATTTGTAAACAAGAAATAAGCGAAGTCATTTTCACTCGGAGGAACTCTCAACTGTCGTCGCTGGGAAGCCCGTGGAAGCCCAGTGTGATCCTTTGAAGCTGGAACACCCGATAAAGTTTGCGGAGTCGTAACTAAACGACGCTGCTCCAGAATTCTTGTGATGCGCTCTGCCTCTGATGACAAATTTCATTATCGATTGTAATCGCATTTGGAGACGGATTCTCTGGGTAACACGTGTATGCACTTACGTAATTTTGATTTAGCAAGTAATATTTCGTGTGTGTATCATATATATTCTGTTTTCACAATGGTAAAAATCGTATTTCTGGAGGTTGTTTCTGGGGTGGTGATGCCTTTTGTTCTATGTTTTGATTCCACTTTTCTTGATACAAATTCTTGAAGGTTGGCGTTAGCGTGGAGTCCGTACGTGTAGAACTACATGTGTAGAGTGTTTACGATCGTCTCGTGGAGCTCGTAAAAAAAAGGTAAATTTCCCCAGGCGAGGAGTGTGTGTGTGTGTGTGTGTGTGTATGCTGAGACATTGTGACAAGTTGAGAAAAGTGGAAAAGGAATGCATGGGTTTCTGAGTTGCGAAATCACTCCTGATTGGTTTCTTTTTACGCTTGTTCAGAAGAAGCGTAGAGCGAAACCGGCCAGGAATAAATTCGCAACTCTGAACCCGTGACTTCTTTTTCTACCTTCCTCATATGTGTGTGTGTGCGCGCGGGCGCATATATATATATATATATATATATATATATATATATATATATATATATATATATATATATACATACACGTGTGTGTGTGGCAGAAGATGGCGATCGACTTAATTCGTAGGGTATATAATATAAAACTATATTTTGGCTCTTTATGCTCAGTGATAATCTGATATTCCGCTGATAAAGTCTGGCGACAGCCAATTTTATTATATATCCCTGAGAAATTCGCTGGTCGAGCGCGTTAGAGCGTCGCTGTTTGTGGCAGAGGTCGAGGTGACGGCAGTTCGAACTTTACGGCTAGCGAGTTGGACCAAGGGCATAGGTCATCCCACATTACAGTCGTCTGTAAGGGCTACTGTCTTAGCTTCATGGTAGGGGGAGTTCGCGATGTTAAAACCGAATTGATTAATCGGCAACTCTATGGTACACATGATCCCTGAACTGGATCCTCGGATCTCGATAGAAATATGTGGGAGCCGGTCAGTGGCAGTGGCCGGTTTGGTAGACGCTGCATATTGAAGGAGAACCCGAGGCAATGAATTAATTAGGATGGGACAACGAACAGATCGTTGTTGAGCGGCTTCTCGTGATTATTTGTTGTTGACATTATGCAGGCAGTGTGTTTGTTATCGGTGGGCAGGAGAGTCCTTGGGTTTTGTTCAGTAATACTACGTACTGAGTTTGATCCACCTGTAACAGTTTTAAGCTTAGTAATATTCGCTGGCCGAGCGGGTAAGGGCGTCGCTATGTGCAATGAAGGTCGAAGTGATGGTGGTTCGTACCCTGCCACCGGCGAGTAGAGCTACAAAGTCCTCTGTAAAGGACACCGTCCTAACCTTCTGATAGCTTGAATTTCGCGGCGTTATTCCGAATCGGTACTTGAACACTACTTGAAAGGTCTTTACAAAACTGGTAGTAGTATTAACAGAATTATTACAAGTCATTGTTTGTTGATGAACTTTGACAGTCATGGTAAAGTTTCAGGAATAGACTTTTTAAGTTCGATACTTATGTAGTAGGTATTTATTAGTTTAGTATTATTATTGTTTATACAGTCTTGTAAAGACATTCTGCCTTGGCTGTCATAATTGCCTTACAACACTTGAAAATGTACTAAAAGTAGACTGTGTTGGAATGAAAAAGTGTAATGTTTTGAGGAATTAAAGTGAGATACATAGTCTTAGATGAACAATGGATTATGCATCGAACAATTTCATTTAAATATTGAAGCATTTGCATGTAGACAAGTAATAATGTGTTGGATATACGTCGGTCGAAGGTAGATGGTGGTGGGAGCGCTGTACTTTGTCTTCAGGCGACCAGAAGAGTGCGCCCCTTGGCACGCGTGCAAAACCTTGTACTAACGACCTTTTCCGGCACGCGAAACCCAGAGTTCGCGTTAAAGAAATAACTAATCAATCTCCAGTTTCGTTTGTATGACCATTAATAACCTCATTCTACGCTGGACTTGGATTGGAATCCTAGGAGGTGAAGGCAAGGGGCCCATACTCGTATGTAAGCCTACAATTCTACTCTATTGGCACGTGCACTCGAAAAGGTTGCCCACCCCTGTCATAGATGTTCCTGTCGCGGCAGTGGTTAGCTGAGCTACCACTCATCCACAGTTTTCTTCTCGTTCTTTGTTCATTGTGAGGAAAATCCTGGACAAAATATTTCGTGTGTACAGACCTTCGTCCACGTGACTGAAAGTTTATCAGTGCCCCATAAACCGCGTTGCTATGATTGAATCCAAACACACTTAACCTTCAGTTACGAAGGATGTTACCCCTGTGGAGATTAGAATGGTAATAAGTAAATGCATTATGCTAGATTGATGTTGTTTTGGTTCTTATCCTAGTCTGTGCTTGACTGGTTCGTGGAGTGCGGTCACTTGTTCGGTAGCGAAGCTAGTTTTTGCTTCCAGAAGTTTCTCCCCCAGTTGTGTCGTATCTCAGAGGTCGGCGCGCTGCCCACAGTTTCCCATGGACCCGCGAACAAACACCCTCCCCCCCTCCCCCATCCCCTCCCGCCGCTCCAACCTCAGCCATTGGAACGCATTAAGGTGGCAGCACTCTAGACTAGCATGCTATTTGCTTTTGCTACTTCGTTCGAGTAAAAACGACTTCGGTTACAGTATTAGAAGATTCCCTGAGAAACATCTCATCAGTGATTAATATTCGTAAAGGTTTAACTTCTCTTAGCTCGCCATTCAGTTTCTCAGTACATGACGCAAGAGTAATTTGACATTTGTAAAATTGAAAAACAAATTATCGTAACCGAAGTTGTTTTTACTCGAGGGAAGTAGCAAAAGCAAGTAGCAAGCTAGCGATAATGGTCCTAGTGTGCCGCCACCTTTATGTAACAAATGACAGTAGGTGTGATGATCGTACACACCCACACTTTGAGCAGCACTACAGTGTGAGCGAAATAGTTCTCGTTGTTTGATCAGGGTTGATGTCCTTATTCGGATATGGTGTCATTCTTGTGCATGTTTGATGAGGTTACAAGCAGAGACTTTACATGCCTAAATACTGCCCCGGGGCAAAGATCTTAGTGACGCCCCCCCCCTTCCCCCATCTCCACCATTCCTTACTGTCTATTATACTATTGGCTTGCGAAATAATTAAACATGTTTTAATTTTTTATTTAATGTCCCTACTGCAGAAAGGATAAGGAAAAATATTTTATATTCTGTTTATTCTAACGCAAAATTCGTATATTACTGTGATGTATTCAGGGCTTCTTTGACCTTTTTATTATAATTATTTTGTCAGCCTTGTGGGCGGTATGTCCAGGTAGAATTGCCGCCCCAGGGAATAAGCCCCCCCCTCCCCCAATGTGAGGGCCCTGGTTACATCTTTTGACTGTTTATATCGTAACTCCTATTGAAGTCATGGGATCCCATGAAGAATGGAAGGCAAGGAAGGATATGCGAAGTCGTTTCAGTTGGGGAGGAAGTGAAAGAAATAAAAGCAAGAAAAATATAGGTTGGAACGAACTGGGGACGCGCGGATAGATGTCGACAGTGTGTATGGTGGAGTCAGCAGAATCAGTGTGCGTGAGTATGCCGGTGTCGCACTATGCGACCAGATTTTGGGCAAGTTCAATCAACTCGGTAAAATCACCTGACAGCAGCCAGAACTTTATATAACGACCATCTTTTCCTGGTTAAAATACTATCATAACCTTTAGAGTTTGATTCTCAAGGAAGACGGCTTAAAACCAACAGCAAGCGGTAAGTGCGGCGTCGAACATGATACCTGCCTTAGATACATTTTGACAAGTATTAACAAGGGGTGTGAGGATAGCAGTGAGCATGCGTGTTGTTATTTATCTAACGCTTTGGACTGGAGAAGCGTGTGTAGGCGGTTGGAGGACCGAGCTACCCGGTAGTAATAATAATGGAACAAGGAAAAAGCGACTCGCCCGGACGTGCCGGCTGAGATGGAGGGGATGTAGTGGTCTGATACGGCGTGGTGTTGTTCATGTTTTAAGGATTTGGAACTTTTCATCGTCGTTTTCGTCGTCGTCGTTAGCGTGACGGATACTCTTGCTATGCTTCAGAGCTGGTGAAGTCCTTGGCGGGGTGATTTTGGGCGCAAGAAGGGTTTGAACCGCCAATCGTTAAACGGGCCGTACACTATCAATATTATTTCGCAATATTCCGTATTGTACAGTATTCTTGACGGCGTAAGAGATGGTTCGTGATGTTTGGGACAGATAGTGGTCTCTGGAAACTCACAATCCAAATGACAGATGGTGTCTGCCCAGTGACCGCTTATACGGGTCACATGAAGAATTGTCTCCCCCAGAACGCCCACGTGAAGAATCGTCATGCCATGAGATCCCACGTGAAGAATTATCACCCCAATACGCCGAATATCGACAGTGGAATAAAGATTAGGTTGAATGAGGGTTATGCTTATTGTCGTCAACTTGTATAACCAAAGAATTGTAAACCCAGGATGACCCACTTAAAAAATTGTCACCGTAAGGTAGACCACATGAAGAATTGTTACCCTGTCACGATCCGTTTATATTGTACAATACTGAATATTGCGCAATAATATTGATCAAGTAGGGCCTTTAGGGTGTCTGTCACACTGCATTCCGGAATGTCACTTAAGGAGATGGTAAAACATCACAAATGTTTTCGGTATAGTTGAGAGAGCTGTTTGGGAAGACTATCATAAAATTTTCCGGTATATTTATGCCTGTTGTTGGTGGTATTGTAGTCACTTATTGGTTGTTGATCTACTAAAGCGAGCCCTACACGAACAGTGTTATTGACAGGGTAGGTATGTCATTGAAGAATGACACATTATATCAAATGTACAGGCCAAAAGACATCAAATGTACAGGCCAAACACTTGTGTTTCCAACACCATTCCTACATCCACCTGTTATTAATTCACCCTTGGTGTCCAGCAGCTCCTGTATATCATTCCCGTAGCCTGCTTTCGAATATATGCGGAAAAAAGATACCTTGAGTTTGTTTATTTTCAAAATTTTGAGAAACCGTTAGTGACGTCACGTTTGCATTATATATTTGCTACCATGGAGGTAAAATTCGCCCGGAGTCATCCAAACACGAACTGACATCATTCCGTAACTGCGATACAGATCATTTTGATAGCATTCATGGTTTCAAACAAGTTGGATTTACATAATTTCGCGTCGTGGATTATTCATCCCTTTCGGTGGGAGTAAGTTGAGGGGCGATCACACTGCTAAATTTATTCCCACATCCTACCTCCATTTGAATAACTAGAGACTACGCTTACAGAAATCTAGACTTCTCTAAGGACATTTCAATAGTGTGTCTACCATTCGTATAGGTTTACAATCTGTTCATCAATCAGCTTTGCTCTATATGACGGAAAGATGATTTGATATTTGGAGGTTTGAAAAATAGAACATTGTAACCGGAGTAGTTTATACTCAAACGAACTCTTGGGCTGTCGGCGCTGGTGAACTCTAGTCTGAGGGAACGGCGAGGATGGCGCTGTGGGAAACTTTGTACCGATATTCACCTGAAGGTGTGGTCGCCTTTGTGTGGTCGAGAACGCAGAGATGGTCCGGATGACTGATGAGAGTTCTACATTGACAACTTCTTTTGTCAACGGAGATGTGGACTGAGTGCGGCAACGCGTGTACATTAAGATTTGCATTTATTTATTTGTATTATTTAGTTATTTGTTTTGAGATTTATAGGTGTTTATTTTGTTTTTGTTGATATAAGAGTGACAGTACAAATCCTAGCAGGTATTGATAGTGATGCCCAAGCCTATTTAAGAATGGAAGAGGTTGCAAGAGACAGGCAGTTTTGTCCCGTAACATCTTCCATCCCTATCCATAAAGTGATCTAAGTTTCTCTTAAAACAATCAATCAACTTCAGCGCTAACAGCATCGTTACTAAATCAGTTCCATCCGTTAACCACTCTATTGGTAAACCAGTTCGTGGCCATTTTCTTAAATTTGAATTTGTCCAAACGAAATCCATTATGACGAGTTACCCTGATGTGTTAATATGATTATCTTGCCTTCATTAATCATGTTAAAGACCTTGATTCATTAAGATTATTATTATTATTATTACATAATATATATATGGACAATACAAATATCAGGTATTACTGGTAATGCGCACCCAATCCTACTGCTAATACACGAGGGCATTCATCTACCATTTTATTTTGGATGTCGTCGGTCAATTTCATTCCGAGGAGGAAAACAAAATAGTATGAAACCCGGTTAAGAAACAAGTACGACGACTGAATACGGTTAAATTGTAAACCGTTGCGGTTGGTCACAAATAAGAGAGATGACAGTGTAGACAAGTTCCTCGGCCCATTCCAGGTTCCGTGGTATGTGGCATTTCACCCTCGGGGGACGAGTTCTGTGGATGACAGGAAGAGGCTGTCAGATTCCACGGGCTTTGATGCGAGTCTGTTTCACTCGGTGTGCTGGTGGCGTCATCGGAAACTTACTGGTCTCGCATTCGACTAGCTGTGAGTTCGAATCCTGCCAACAAACCAGGTGCATGGTTGGGCAAAGTTGACGATATCGGCAGCAGCTACTCGGTGCCTCCTGGCGTCTCCTCACCTTACACCCCCCCCCCCCACCCGGCCTGACCTTCGCGGAAGCTTCTTTCTCTCTCCCTCCCTCCCTCCCTCCCTCCCTCCCTCCCTCCTCTCCTCTTTCTCTCTGCCATCCCCCTCTCTCTAATCTTCTCTCTCCCTTCCCCCTCTCTCTAATCTTCTCTCTCCCTTCCCCCTCTCTCTACTCTTCTCTCTCCCTTCTCCCTCTCTATCTCTCTCAGGTTTACGGTTTCGTTAATGCATACAAAATTGTAGTGATCATGTTAACAGTAATATGATAATGTTAATGAAATAAATAAGTTATTAATTATATTAATACACTGATTTTTTTTATTGTGATCTGTACTTAAAGGGTTGAAAGATTAAAATCATAAAAACATGTATTCTTGTAACTTTATGTATAAAGTAAGAAAAATAAGAAAATGCCGCTTGTAAATCAACATGGAAAACTATATTGAAATTCACTGCTTTGTCTATGTTAAGATATAGGGAAAAGTGTGCTGAGTTTTTAGTTCCGGTGGACTTTGGTGAGAAAGTATAATTACAGTAAATGTCGTTTTTACGTTCATCGTATAGTTTTTGTTAAATTGTAAATATTGTTCATTTGTATGGAAACGCCCGAGGCAACTTTCATTCCGTTTTGTGCTCAGATTCAAGAACATAAAAAGAAAACGGGTTTATGTCCACCCCCCTCCCCTCCCCCTACTCCCCCACTCACTCCGCACTTAAGGTGGCGTCACATTAAGCATTTCTCACTAGCATGCTACTTGATTTTGCTATTTCGTATGTGTAGAAACTACTTTCCAAATGTCAAATCATTCTCGTGTCATACAGTAAGAAGCTGAATGAATAGAGAATTTTCACTTCAGACACACACACACACACACACACACACACACACACACACACACTCACGTGCACATGTTGAATATAATCGGCTGACGGCATCCAAAACATTAAATATCGTCATAAAACGAGTTTAGATCGCTTACACAACTGCAGTATGTAGCGGTGGGTGTCGTAACGCGGCAGTAAGGTCATTGAGAATTTTATTCAGAGGCAAACTGTAGACCATCGGTGTCGTAATCCTGACCACTTAGCATTGTCACGACCTCTTGGTATGTGAGAAAAGAGTGGGGAGCATCTTTCGTTCCTTCACTCACGTTAATGATCTCACGTGAAGAAAATTCACCATTTCACCACGGAGTGTGAAGTGCCCGTGTTTGGACAAAGCCCCCATTTTTTCGGCTCCTTGAGCCGAGGGCAGATGGTGGCTGTAGTCGTCGCGTATGTCATGATTGACCTTTGCCGTGCTACTCCTGCAAAATTCACCATAATTGGTATATGACATGGAGCGCGTACTATCACTCAAGCCGGGCCAGGTCCCCAAAGGTCTCTCCGAGCAAGCTCTTCCATCCACCCGCCCTTCCCACTAATACACACACACAGAACAGTGAAGTCACTTTAGTTCCAACCGTTATTTAAATAGCACGTTTTAATTCAGGTAATTTGCATGTCAGGCACAGGAGTGATAGGTTGGGCTTGCATATTTCTTTGTTACATTTATACATGAACTTTTCGAGAAGGGCACTGCAGTTCATTGCATTTCACATTAGAGAAAATGTATTGGTACTTGTATGAATAAGGTGCACACACACACACACACACACACACACACACACACACACACACACACACTCTTAGCACGGTTGGTAGAGTTGTCGCCTGCCACAACGGTGGTCCGGTTTCGAATCCCGCCCAGGGCCGAAATAATTTCAGTATCGCAGCTCTGCGGGTTGTTACTCCAACTCTCGTGGGCGGGGAGTTGGGTGTGTGTATACGTGTAAGGTCACAGCATTACCCAAAGATCGGTCATACGAGCTCTGACCTCTCTTCCTGGAGGGAAATAGCTGTCGATCACAAGTCCAACACTTGATAATCCAAGACCATGGTGAATCACACACACACACACACACCACACACACACACACACACACACACACACACACACACACACACACACACACACACACAGCTCCTTTCTTGTACAATACAGTTAGGTACACACATACACACACCTGCACCATTCCTGTATACTACAATTAGGTAAATACACACACATTTTTCCTTCTAAATGTTGGCTTTGAAGGCTTGAAAAGAGGTAATTTTGGAAGAGATTACCTCTGGGTACATCCGACAGCTAGAGTGATAATCTTGCAAGATGTGGGTTTTGTAAAAACCGCTGCGGAAGATTAGTTCAGTTCTCATACACATGGCACCTTGATACTCATGAAGGGTCATATTTCCTCTCGCAACGCTCTGATGACGCCACGAACCTTCCTTCAGTTCTGAACCGTTATTACGTCACGAGAAAGTTCTGGACAGATTCATTGCTGAAAGCACAAGTCTCACCACAGGGAGTCAGGACAGGTCTTTTGCCCGTTGCTAGAAATACGGATGATAATTGTATAATCTGAGGGAAAGGATTTTAAAACTAACTTAAACAAATAGTCATCACGCTGTGCAGGTACTTCATCACTTGTACAGTGTGGACCGTCGTCCATTTATATTTTGCGGATCATAACTCTAACCTAACGTGAACAAATAGTCATCACGCTGTGCAGGTATCTCTTCATCACTTGTACAGTGTGGACCGTCGTCCATTTATATTTTGCGGATCATAACTCTAACCTAACGTGTTCGCGCCTGATCCGCAAATTATAAACACCTCCAAAAGTTACTGAGGGGCTCCAATTAGTTATAATTTCTTCATTTTACTTTAGGCTCGGTTCCACCAAGATGGGACATATGATCATAACGCAAGTGAGAGAATGCAGTTCCTGAGACAATTCTTCTTTTATTTTCCCTAATAAATGGGATTTAATTGATCGTAGTATTATTCAGAAGTTTGCTAGAGAACATGGTAGCACCAATTATGTATGCCATAATTTGGTCAAAACCTTTGGTAATAGGTATTACATATACGATTACAATATATTATTGACAAGAACAGCATACGCACGATACATGGCAACTGCCGAAAATGAATATTATTTAAATAATGAATATACAAGTATAGGTGTGTTGCGACAAGTGAAGGGGTGACCTTAACGAATCCTGCCGTGCCAAGGCCTGTCGTTTGTAACAATAGTGCCTCTGACGGTAACCTAGCTTTCAATTACTTGCTGTAGTATTCCGCGTGGTAGCATGCCAGAGGTTTCTTTGAAGTCCAAGAACATATATATATGATCAGTGACCTAAAGAGAACGGAACTGACATCGGGCAGGACTCGTAGTAATATCTTTTAATTGACAAACTTAGATTTAAGAAGAAAATGGGCGAAAAATTGATTACCAATAGTGGTTAACGAATGGAATAGCCTGAAATTATTGGTTGTGTAGAGAAGGTTATATAATTTTGTGGATGGCGATGATAACTGTCACCTTCATTCTTATGTTCTGTTAGTTCCTTTCCAAGTGCTCCCCATTCACATTCCTTTGATTGTATTCTCCACTGACTTTCCTTATGTGGGTTTGGGACATCGGTTCTAATGTCAGCGGGTCATGTATGATTAGTATTTTGTTGAATATGAATGATCTTTATGCTCTCTTGTCGTTAGTCATATTCCTTGTGTTGGTTCATATTGAGTACACCTGCTCAATCTCTCCTCACATACACACATTTAAAATTCAAGCTAGGTTTAGTATTGTAGGAGAATAATGGGCCCACAAATGTTCCTTTTCTGTAAATAGTTAATACACACACGCACACACACACACACACACACACATTGTTATGAATAATATGTCACCTGAGAAACATATAAATAAGATTTTTGGAGAAACTTATAATTTAATAAGAACAATCAAAGTGGCATTTGCATACCTGGATGAAGAAATGGTGAAGAAAATTCTAACCACTCTGATAAGACCAAAATTGGAATATGCAGGAACAGTATGGTCACCAAGTACAAAAATATGTATAAAAAAACTTGAAAGAATACAAAGAGCAATTACAAAATTGGCACCAAAACTCTCAAAACTATCATATGAAGAGAGACTAGCAAAACTTGAACTACAGACATTAGAGCAAAGAAGAGAGAGGAGATTTGATAGCTATTTACAGAATCATGAAAGGCATAGAAGTTATTGATAGAGAGAATCTGATAAAATGGGATGATGGAAACACAAGAGGACACGGAAAGAAAATCAAGAAGGACAGCTATAGAAGAGATCTGAAAAAGAACAGCTTTCCTCACAGAGTAATAGACAGTTGGAACAAGTTGGATGAAAAAATAGTGTGTGCAAGAACAATACATGAATTTAAAAATAGTTTAGATAAAATGAGATATGGAGACGGGACAATACGAGCGTAGTTCTTCTTCCCGTGAAATACAACTAGGTAAATACAGGGAGAGACTGTGTGTGTGTGCAGATATATAAACAGTTCCATCTCTTTCAAACACACATGATGTGTCCTCCCCTCCGGGCAAATAGCCTGTTCCCATTTTGTAGCAGGACCACATCTCCCTCCTACCCCTCCTCCCAACCTTTCCCCGTCGTCTCATCAAGCCACCTCTCCCTCCCCTCCTTCCTGCCCTCCCTCCTCCCTGCTTACCCTGCCTAACATCGCCCAGCATTTTCCACGGTACTATAATCTTCTGGATGTTGCGTTCGTATGGATGAATAGTTGATCGGCTCGTTGCCGCAACTGTGACGTGCCACATTGTCCGAGCGAGCTGGTTTACGTGTAATCTCTCTCTCTCTCTCTCTCTCTCTCTCTCTCTCTCTCTCGCTCTCTGTCTTTCTCGTTCGCTCTCTGTCTTTCTCGTTCGCTCTCTGTCTTTCTCGTTCGCTCTCTGTCTTTCTCGTTCGCTCTCTGTCTTTCTCGTTCGCTCTCTCTCTGTCTATATATCAATCTATCTATCTTCCTCTACTTGGGTTGAGGCAGTCTAGCACTCACAAATATTTGGTTACATATACTTGGTCGTTAGTACGAGGAATATATAGCGCAGCGAAGCTAAACAATTCTCTTCTCTCAATCTCTCTCTCCCTCCCCCCCCCTCTCTCTCTCTCTCTCTCTCTCTCTCTCTCTCTCTCTCTCTCTCTCAAACCAAGGCGTTCAAAGAAATCATTTGCGAGCAAGATTTTCGTTTGGAACCCGGCCGTTAATTAGCAAATTGAATGCACTGCGACGTATGCGCGCCGAAGTATTATTCAGCAAGTAAAGTACAAAAGTATGAAGAAGGGTGCAAAAGGCCCTAAGGCCTCAACAAGGTAGTTCCGTGTTCCTTACCACTTGTCACTAGACGGAAGGTGGAATGATGAGAGAAAGAAGTTTGCAGGAGTGACGTGGCAAAACTGGTGCAGTCGTGCGAGCCATTGGATGATATTAGGGAGGCCTTTTCTCAGGAGTGAACTCTGGGTAGATGGTTTTACAAGAAATACAAATATACCATAATTTCCTTGCAGTAACGTGTAAGTCATATGAGCGAACTTTGCTCACCAGTGGATTCGAAACTGATTATTTATACCAAAATAATATAGATATACCTTTGTTGGCAACTCCTGGTAGTTTAAAATTATGCAAACTTATCATCGTTGGCAACTGCTGGCAGGTGCGTAGGCGTAAACGCAAAGTTAGGTTTATCGAGCGTTTGATAAGACACGTTGTAATGTAATAAAGAAGTGCTATTGTGGTAGGTTTTCGTTGTTACATTGATATAGGTATATTTACAGTGATTGATATAAACGAAAGTATAATAGATAATAATCAACAAAAAATATGTTTATAAATATTCCTTATATCGTAGGCGTTCCTTGCATAGTTGTTTATGCGCTGAAGGTGGAAATTAGGAAAGCTCCTTCGTTAGTTAATATTTGCTGGTGGTTATATATATATTGTGTGTCTATCTGTGATGGTGCACGAAAACAGCATACATGAGCGTCTACGCGCGAACCACCACGCCAGAGGTAAGGTATCTTCTGACACTGCCATTCATTTTAATTGGAAAAGGAATCCGAAAGTGAGACTTTTGTTCTTTTGCCCGGGCTCGTATGGCTACCGACGTCGATGTGGGCTGCTAGCATGACCTTGATGTCAGTGATCTCGGAGACCACGTGACCCCCAAGCATCCGTCTCAGACGGTGATCGCTGTGGTCGAAAAACGTCTCGGAGGTGTATTGATTGCAAACTTGGGGAAATTGAACTCATAACGGTTCCGTTGATGTCGATTTCCTCCTGAAGAGGGCTACAGTTGGTAGCCGAAATATAGAATCTTCTTTCATTCGAAGTTTATTTACTCCGACTGGGTTTCTTGTGTTAAATATATATATATATATATATATATATATATATATATATATATATATATATATATATATATATATATATATATATATGACGGGTAAGAGAAAATGATGACCCTTCATCCACGAGGAGTAACATTGTGCAAGGTTGGGTGTGTGCCGCCTAACTTTCTTATAAGGGGGAAGAGGCCCTTGGGGTGTCATGCAGAATGGCTAAATTTATGCCAATTTTGGCAATACAGTGTGCAGTGGAAGTCCAACTTCAGCTGTTTCGATAGTGTTCAATCCCTGCTGGTTATGCGGCGCGGTTAGAAATATCACTGGCTGAAACCTTCTGTACTGGACTTTACTTGTGTCGGTCAAGTCTAGCGCCAATTTATTTATTCAGTCGTCAATATTTAGTTAAGGAACTGTGTGGTGCGCGGTAAATTGGCCGCGATGTGGATGGACTTAGAAAAAAGTGCAACCTGAACATACTTGTTTATTTTATATATGCATGTGGAATACACGCATATAATGTGTGTGTGTATGCATGTTAGTATTTGTGAAAGATAGAGAGGAAGGGAGAGTCCTTGAATACAAACAACAATAATTATCTTTCAACCTCATCCCTGCCGCTTGTCATCCAGGTCTGTTGTTAGTGCCTGTCACACCGATGCATCACCCTCACGCTATTTCTACGCGTACCCTATATTGCTGTTGTTGAACCTTCTTGAGATCATGCTTAAGAATCATTGTTGTGGCCGCACAAAACTGAGGGCTCCGGTGGGAGCCCATGACAGATAATGCCCATTGCACGAACACGGCACACCCGTTACAAACACGCCACGCCCGTTACACAGATGAGGCACACGTAGGGCACGCAGCGACGTGACGTCACGACCGAGCCAGACCACCTCGCCCCAAGCTTGGCGCGTTGGTGACAGCCCACACAAAGCCCTGCTTCCCCTATTCGCCCCGGCCGTTTAATTACTTGCACTAATGATTTATGACAGCAGCAGTGTATGAGCGCATTCGTACGTTGCCATTACTCTGATGCACGCAACTTCAGCCCAAACCAGTTGCCCAACTAGTGGGAAGTTTCGTGTGTCCATCACTGGATATTCCTAGCCATGACCGTTTTGTTTACGTATACTCGCCGATGGAAAATATGTGTATGTTTCCGAATTCAGTTAGGTCTGTATATCTGATGGTTAAAGTTCGTAGGGGGAGACGTATTTTTTTTACTGTTGTGTATTCAACGGACGGAATAGAAAAACATACGTTGGGCAGACACTACATTCTGATGGGTCTGGTGTTGCCCTTCCTTTGTATTCCATAACATTCGGAGTCTTCCAAAAAGCAATTTCCGTTTGCGGACACTGACACCCTTCCGGATAGTTTACCATGTTTTTTTTCGGGTCACACACATAGTTCTCCCACGTCAATACCCATACTATTATTATATTCTGTTTGTACACTGGTACCCAGAGGGTTCACTATATGTTGTGGTCGTTTCTGTGAGTTGACTGTGATGAGTTTGTTAGTACGTGTGATCAATTGTAGAACCACACACACACTCTCACGTGATTGGGGTGGAGATTGAACAATTGAGTGTAATTGGGTTGGAGATTCTACAGTTAATCGGTTTGCGTGAGGGGTTCTACAATTTATCCCGTATCTGGTCATATATAAGGTAGCCTGACATTGTCATTTGCTTTGTGTGTTGGTATAGCCGAAGTATGTTGGCCTCTGAGTTTACATAATTGAATTCGATATATTCTGTTTAGCTCTCCCCCTCCCCCCCCTCTCTCTCTCGATTTTATTTGGGGGGGGATTGCAAGGAACCCTGTAAGGATGAACTTGCTAGAACATTCAGGATTAAATGTACGTGTTAGTTCTGGGGTGTGCGTTGATGGATACTTCCCGTGTAGTGTGTTTAGTGCTGCAGATTTTGTTTAGCTAAACCGCGGTCTCGAGTCTAGGTGAGTTAGGGTGTTGTCTGCGTTTAGTCAATGGTATTTTGCAGTGCTGTGTTTTGTGATGTAATTTGTTGTGTTGTGGACAATGTGTGCTCTGTCCATGCTGGGTGGATTTTAACAGATTAGAATGATGCTTTAGTCATGCATATATTCTTTGTCAATATATGTATTGTATGTCATGCGCTACCATTGCTCTGCTGGGTTATAGTTCAAGTGCCGGCATAATTCAGGATCCACCTGTTTTACACACACACACACACACATACACAACTGTTGACGTGAGTCATTCTAATTGTGTCATTGTACGACATTGAAGTGGAACAAATCTCTCCGCTTGGAGACAAGTCGGTGCTGGGGCCGGCTCGACTTCCCTTGGCCCGCGATGACGCATGTGCGATGACCGTTTGGAAAAAACGTTTAACATGGATGTTACCATAGCTCGCCGCGCTCCGCCAAGATTTCGTCTTTCCCACCCTGTGCCTGCGACAGCCATTGCGGGCCTCGGGGCAGCAAGGGTGAAGTCACATTTCAAGTGGCAAAACGTAGCACAAAGGACTAGTAGAAATGACATCCGCTCCACCAATGGAAAAACCCACCCCTGAGGAGAAAATATAAGAAGAAATTAATCTACGTAGGCAACTTTTTGTAGGAAAAATGAATGTAGTAACTAGCTATATGAAACCCTGGTTGCGCCCATCTACTCGAGCCCCCCTAAACACTCGGGCCCCAGGGTATTTCCCATTACCCCCCCCCCCATCACTCGCCGGGTATGCACACACCCCACCAATCACACTTCTACCATGTTTCCAGTGACATCGGAATACAAAGCAGTTCGTAGGCCTCGTTCCACTCATCATGATCTCAAACACTAGCGGTTATTCAGCGTGTGCTAACCAAAAGCGGTTGTGTCGGATTTGAAATCGTTCCGTACGTTGGGATTCATGTTTAATGTGCTTCATCAGAAATTTTTATTTATTCATTATTGTAATCTATTACCATATTTGTTGTCATTATCATTACTATCATTATCATTATTTCTATTATTTTTGTCATTATCAACATTATCATTTATTATTGTTATTATTACATTCTTTGTAGTGTATGTCAGCTTGGGTGGTGAATGATTTGCCTCACTGCAAGTCTCTTCTAGATTGCAGTAATTTATACAAACGTGAACAGAAAAAAAAAGTTTAAGCAAAGTCATTCTATTAATAAGTGAGTGTGGGGTGCTTGTGAAGCGACCATGTAAAGGTTGTGCCGCAAACACCGCGATAAAGAATATGCTCTGGTTAAAAGCCAGTTTACACGTGCAGTTTTGAAACTCGAGTTTCGCGACGTATTGTCTCTATACACCTCGGGATTATCTCCCCTTATTAGGGGGGGTAGCCAAGTCAAAAGCATACGCACCCATTCCCACACATTCCACCACCCTTGTTTCTCTTTCATCTTAGCTCCACATGGTTGAATGGTCATCCCTGTCTCCTGCCCACTGCTCCGAGTTGGAAGCAAGACAACAAAACAGCACATCCATAGCGGTGCCGTTCACTAACAGCGATTTCCCTCCCCGTATCCATCCCTTCATGCTATTTGTATTGTAATTAAATTATTTATTGCATTATTAATATGGCGTCGGTTACAATTAGCACTTCTATCCATGGCAGTACTATCACCTCGAATAAGTGGATTCATAAGATGTAGTGTCACAGTTTATGTTACAAATAAGCCTTTAGAATCGTCTTGCAAGTGGAGAAAGGTGTTCATGCGCTAGAAAATTACTTCGACCGTTGTTTTCGTTTTGTTTGCGATTCCAGAACCAACAGGATTCCATACCCCAACAGATTCCGTGGGCGTCCCCAACTGATTCGTGAACGTCGACTGCGGCTATATAGGCATGTGACCCGAAGACATATTTGAAGAGCGAAGACGGATTAAAGTCTTCATTACAAAAACAAGAAAGAAATCGGTATGCCCCTTTTATTCGCGACAAAATACTGTATTATTCATAAGTTACTGTTCTGCTATCAGTGCGTTTGTGTATGTTGACCTTTCTATAAAGAGATGGTGTCGTTTTTTGCTCGGAGATTCTCAAGTGCAAAGGTCGACCCGTGGCAGGAAGTGAACAGATTATTCATGATGAAGCAGCCATGTGCAAGTTACAAAGTCTCACTCATGAACACGTACACGTGTGCACGCACGTACGCCATATTGATACCGATCGCATCCGCAAATTCAGCTCTCTGAATTCGATCCCCGCACAGGGCTCTCTAATTCTCGTGGGAATGGGTTCTATGTGTAAGGTCACAGCATTACCCATATATCGAACATATATGAGCTGTGAGCTCTTATCCGAGAGGGTAATAGCTGTCGATCAAGTATCCAACACGTCATCCTAGACCATGGTGAATCACACACACACGCACACTAAATGTATATGTTTACATTGGAAAGAAATAGAGAGGAGAGGGGTTGTAAGCATGTGTGTGTGCGAAGGGGAACAAAAATTGAAAGGGAGAAGTTGAGATAGTATGTTAAGCACCCCCCCCTTCCGCGCACCTCCACCGTGACGTCATAGGAAATCCAGAGGGGGAGAGTGAGAGGTGAAAGAAAATGTAAACTTTAAAGAAACCCATCTGTATATTATGGTACTTTAAAATTACACAGTATCACTTTCTTATCCTCAAATTATCAGTATCTGAGATATGACCGCCAGAAAAGTTATAAAAATGTTTTCCATGCTTTCACATTAGGTGGATTATATTAATATGACGAGTTATTAGATGGGATGACATGTCAAGCGTGGATTTTATATGTAGACCTTTAGTCTGTTTATTTGCAATTGAATGAAAATTTCAGGAAATGTTGCTAATAAATAGTTTCAAAATGACGGCTGTACATATCCAGATGACCGAGTATTGTGTGTGCCACATAATTCAATCCATTTCTTTCTAAGTTCTTTATACAAACTGTTGGCATTTAATATGTTATTTGTCTGCCTTAGCTACCCCTTTAATCAGAAGATGGAGCTTCGCTCCACACACTGGTGTGTGAGTGACTGACCGCTCTCGACCCGCGGAACCCTGGTATCGATATTTCCGTTGACGTCATCATCTACATGCGCAGTGGAGAGGTTTTCGGGCTCTTCCCCCCCCCCCCCCGCTAACGTGCCTTATAGTATTCGTTTTACCTTGGTGGGGAGGAGGTGGGAGGAAAAAAAGGAAAGCAAGAGGAAAGAAGAACGAATAAACGAATAGGTTGTTGATGTTGTCATTTCCTAGACTGTCTGGTCGAGCAACCCCGTTTCCCTGAGGCACGCCATGGCTGTAACGGGGGTTTCCCCCCACAAATGAGTGTGTATATTGTGCTGTTGGCGTCGTGCATGATTGTGAACAATGCAGTCTTCCATAACGTGTAGTATGGGGTGAAGTGTTACATCCTGGATAGTTATATGTGATGCGATCATTCAGACTCTTCTTGTAATTTCGATGTAGGACTCCTTCCCATCTTAGGATGGAGGGTATCCTCAGACGCCACAGACCTCGGATCCTTTGGTGTTTCCTCTAATGAAACAATTCTCCTTCTTTGCAGGCGAACCGGACTTGAGAACGTTGGAGCAGCCGCAGAAGCCGCTACCGAATCACTGTAAGTACTAGTTAGTACTAGTAAGATATCTTAGGCAACATAGACAATGAAGCGATAGGAATGATCATGAAGGAAAAAAGGGGGAAAGAGAGGAGGCTATGGTTGGGCTATATGTTAAGAGAGTAATGGGACTAATTTAGTGGTTCTTAAATAGCCTGCTATTAGAACCTGAATATAAAAAATGACTGTCCTGGCAGAAGGAATATAAGATAACTATGATTCTCAACTATGCAATATAATAAATCAAAGGGTCTATCAACATGTTATTTTTTATTTGTTTATTGTTATTATTTTTAGGCGGGATGTAATTTGAGAGAACAGTTTAGGGGAGCCACAGGAATGTTCAAAATTTATGAAAAGGGGGAATGAAGTATAGAATAATTGGGCTAATCTGGACAGTGTGTACTTACCTATTGGAAGGACCGTGGGGTTATGTGGATCTCACACAGGCCACAATCCCCACCGAAATGTTTTGATGGGTACAATATATATAACGTCCAACTCGTTGCTTTCGACACTTAGTATTGCATCAGATTATGCTTAGCAAAGCACTTGGTCAAATGTTGTTTAGCCATTGAGGATCTATCGATATTAGAATGACCTGTACGAGTGTAGGAGTCATGAGATTCCTGACGTGAATAGAGTGAGAATACCAGAATGCAAGATGATATCATTGTATTCGAATGTACCGTTGTCATAGTTCGTGTTAACGTGGGAGAGGAAAAAAAAAGTGGCAAAAAGTAGTAAACACACTCATAATAGGAGCACTTGTGTCAGTAACCCCGATAAAGAGAGAGAAGTGAAAAAAGTATAAAATGTTAAACACCTGCACTGTCGCATCGGCAGTCGACGAGCTAATCCGTTGTGCTTTGCTCAAGAAAACGTTGCTCTGCAGTCGACGCTACCTGGTAAGCTATGGAGGTCGTGAGGTGTGGGAAGGGTGATTGAAGTGGGAAAGGAGTACAAGTTAAAGGCGTTATCACCCTGGGCGACCCCCCCCCCTCTACATCACACCTCCAATCCATTTGAATAACAAGAATATGACCTCGCTCTCTGAAATCTTGAGACTTCGTCAAGAACATTTCGCAGTATGTCAAACATTTGTATGGTTTTACAATCTTAGTTCTTTCAGTTTTGATATATGACGGAAATATAATTTGATATTTGAAGAATTCAAAATTTAAATACTGTAAACGAAGTCGTTTTTTATCCAAACGAACTCTTAATCAAGCCCGTGGAGACCTAATGTGAACCCATTAAGTCGTTATCCTCCGACTGTTGAGAAAACAAGATAGTTTGTCATAGGGATTTTACGGCGGAAAGTATTCAGGAGGTGGGCGGTACCACCGATTAATCTAAGGTTGGAGAAAAGTAGCTCAGTCTGATACTTTACACTTTTAGGGAATACGAAGGAAGAACCTGCAGATTGGACTGGTCCTTGTGCGTAATGAAGAGGCAAGTAGTCTATAGAATCGGAAGGTAGACGGGGGAAATCGAAAATGTCGTTGGGTAGAGAGGGCGGGAAAGGATGAAGCTTTGATGGTGAGATTATCGTTCAACGATGATTGTGCATGGCTCAACGATGGTCGCCCAACGGTTGTTTATAGCACTAATTATTTGGTTTTGAAATTTACTGTTTTGCTTCGAGCTGCAAAGTACGAGCTTGAAAGTTTTAACCGAACCTACCCACGCGTGTACACCAGGTGTGATGCGCGCGGTAGGTCAATATATAATCTCACCGAACTAAACATACCACTAGGAAAGAATGTCAGTGTGTGGTGGTTCTGCTGCCTGTGGTGGAATTGTGGTCTGGGCCTTGGTTATACGAAGAGACGGAAACCCAAGACGCAGAAGCCAATGGAAAAAATGGAACACGGTGGAGGGAAGAATGAACAACGGAGCATGTGGAGGGGAAGACTCTTGGGTCTGAGCAGTTGGTGAGTGAGATGGGTCTGTTGTAAAGAGGACAAAGAGAAGGGGATATGTTGGAGGTTAGGTACAAGGAAGAAAAATCCGCTGGGAAAGAGGGGAAGAAAAGATGAAGAGTGAAGATGTGGATTGGTCTGAGAGGGGAGGGGAATGTTGAAGCATGATCTCGGGTACAAGATGAAGGAATTCTGTGAAAGAAATGTGTGCAAAAGGTATGGAAAGGGAAGGACAGGGCCAAGAAGTTGGAGTGCGGTAATGACCATAAAGTTGCAGAGAATCTGTGTACCTATGGCTTCTTCCCCCTTATAAGGGGGGTGGCTAAGTCAAAAGTGTGCATTCACACCCATTCCCCTCCACTCCTATCCACCACCTTTTCCTCCCACTCATCTTAGCTCCTCGTGGATGACAGGTCACCCCTGTCTACAGCTGCCTGGGCCAGAATCAATGCAGCAATGAAAGGGATTTGTAGACATTCTTTATCTACAGAGAAACCAGTAACATGAAATTGTGCAGAAAAGATTGAAGAGTACCTAGTGGAGTACAGTGTAATTAGTAGTAAATAGATTATCTTGAACTGGTTCTTGGTCTACAGAGGAAAGGAATCCCAAGGAGTTGAAGTAGAGATTCCAACCAAAGGAAATGGTACAAACATAAGAGAAATTCCAGTGAAAGAAAATGGCTCGAGCACGATAGGAATTCTAATGAAAGGAAAGGGTGCAGGAGGTTTGAAGAAAGGAGCAGTGAGGATTTTAAAGAAAAATATCCACTCGGAAACCGGAATCCTAAGTATGGGTGTATCAATGACAGGAGTATAAGGGAGGTAGCCAACGCCATACCCTCTCACATTAACTTCCTTCTGCCCACTGCCCGGATCAAAAGCAACAAATATAAGAATGAATGAAGGAGACTGCAAGAGACCATAAGGCCTACACTAGGCAGCTCCACACAAAGCAAGACAGCGACACAGCAGTTAGAAAGGAAGCATGGGAAGAGAAGTGGCGGGGGGGTGTGTGTGGAAGATGAAGCTGAGTTGAACCTGGATTGCCCTGGTTTAAAGGGGAAGAAAGATTGGGAGAAAAATATAAGTGAGTGTATAGTACGAGTTGTGGGCGAGGAACAAGGGAAGTTTGAAAACTGTTGAAGGGTTTGGAGGAAATAAAGTGGTGAAGATCGGAGATGGAAAGGATAATGGATCGAGTAGGAAATGACTGAAGAAAGAACAGGGAAGAAAGGTGGACCACAAGTGAGAAAACCATAGCTCCTCAAACTAAGGAATATCCTGTGACGACGGGAGTGGGGATGGGAAATGGGTAGAGTAGGAAATGACAAGAGAAAGAACGGAGAAGAAAAATGGAACAAGTGAGAAAAGGAAGAAAGCATAGCTCAGCGTAGGTAGGGAATTTCTGTGTATTAATGCTCCGCAGAAATGTAAACGTCACTGCCGATTTGGAGACAAGGCGACGCCTTATGGCCTGGATTCGCGCGTGTAGACAGAAAGAGGCCGGGGCTGGATGGGGAGTAGGAGGGTTTGTTGGTGGGGCGATTTTGGCGTGGGAGGCTGGAGTTGGTAGGTCATGAAGCGAGGTGTGGTGGTGTTCCCAGGAAGGATGAGGGAGGGGTTGAAAGGAAAGAATGTCCAAATATATTCTGCGCTGATGCAGCGTTTCTTGACATCCCCCTGCCCCGGCAGTCTAGCACCCACAGATATAGTTACTCGTGAGTTGCTGCAAGGAACAACTAGTATTGTAGTATATTTGTAGCGAAGCTGCAGTAGATCTCTCTCTTACATATATTTTCTTTTGTTATCGTTGTTAATTTTCACTGCAATTCAAATCGCCTGTGTTTGCAGAGTTTTCCATTCCAGTCAGAGCTTGAGGTACAGACCATGGAGAAAATATGAAGGCACAGCACAGAACTGTGAAGATGGCGGCAGGGATTTGGCATAAGCTCGTGTTGTTGGCGGGAAAGCCATGGGTTGCTGCAAGCTGGAGAGGGTAGAAGGGGAGCGGGTGGGGGGTGATGAGCGGGAACGTTGAAACGAGAGGTGAATTGAGTAGTGGTTGCAGTTTTTGGGTGAGGGTGGCCGAGGATGATGGGAGGGTGAGGAGGGTGCTTGGGTATGTGTGTTGTAAAGGGAGCTGGGTTGTGACGAGCGCCTTTGGAGCAAAGCTGGCTTCGCGTCGTCCTACACACCGGTTGCCAGTCGTCATGTTCACATCTAGTTTGGCAATCCTGTACCGGTAGTAAACAATATTAGAGCAACGTGGATTATCATTTGTTGAACCTATTTAAACCATTAATGGTTTACGAGCAGCAAAAGCTATTGTTTTTTGAAGTGCTTGAGTGTGTAAGTGTTCTTGATTACATCGTGTGTGCGATTATATATAATTTTGCTTAAAAATGAATGTGCATAAATATTTTTTAACAAATCGGTTATTAGTCACATGTAGTTTTCTGTGTTCGACACGTGTGAACGTACACTGCAGCGTTTTAATTAAAATAGTGTGGAACTAGACAGTAAATGCAACGGTTAGTCAAGTTTAAGTTTCGTGTATTCGGTTCACGTTTTTCTTTTATGCATTGCTAGAAATAAAGTAAAAGTGAAATGATATAACGGTTACGTAAAGTTGTAAGCCCTCTTGGCGGTATGAGGAAGATTGAATTCGGAGAATTCTCTTTGAGAAGGGCACAACCTTTCCATAGCCTTACTACCGGACCGCCTCTTCTGGACTGTGGGACGGTCCTCATCCAGCCAGTTCTCGGTGTATTATGGCCGAAGCTGTCGATGGTTGCTGTATGACCGTAGGATTGACAGGTAAAGAATTTTATTCTGAAGTAATATTCCAGGATTCGAATGTTTTCATCGGGGTAAAAATCGCAAGATAAGGTAAAGGATGGGGGTAATATCTGCTTGTATAGCCAAGATTAATTGTGAACTACTTTCAAAATGCTACTCTCTTATGTCACGAGTTTGAGACCTTCAGGGCACAGACGTGAACCATGAACCGCTACTGACGTGGTTACGCACGTAATTATGTTCAGCATTGACAGCACTACATAAGGTGGAGGACCTCTGATAGGAACTCGAGAGGGCGATGGGTTTCCTTTGCCCACAGGCTAGCCACCACCATTACCACTACTACAGTCGCTAAGCTAGCTGTAAAACTTGTGAGGTTCGACTTGAAACCGGTACATTTATTTATTGTGAATAATTGAGTCAAATTACTTATTAGGCTTGCCGCAAAGCAATGGGTTTGTACCATCTCATGTGAACATGTAATTGAATATCTGAACAAGTGTGAACTTTGTACTAGGATGGTTAAGAAGCTGTTGCCATAGTAATTGACAGATATATAGCCGGTTGAATTGTAAACCTGGTCGATACACCGGCTCGGGGATGATCCTCAGAGACAGGAGGAGGGTGGGGGAGAGAGGAGTGAGAAGGTGGAAGTCATCCTTAATAAGCAAGGATGCTATTGTAGGTTACAATGGCAGTCACTTAGTCACCGACTTCGCCAGCCGCCAGCCAACTTTACGTAAACAGAGAAGGTTTCTTGCGCACACACAAGATGAAGATGCCTTCTACATCCATAACTGGACTGGTGGTGATGTTGCCAACATCAGTGCTTTTTTTTCTATATTTGCACCATCTCACCCCCACACCCAAAGAATGGATAGCCATAATTTCCGAGACAAGAAAATAACCGATGCTGCAGAACCAGCTTCCTCACTGCACTAAAGGTCATTAGAAGCAGAAAGATGAACTGCTCTCAAGTGTTGGCATCAAGCCCATCCAATACCCCGCCCTTTTGCAATTTCCGGCTAACTGCGTCACCACTGCCTACTGCTACATTATATGTGGTGCATGTACATGCATACACACTTTTTGTCAATGGTCATGGCTTCTCTCCCTCCCTCCTTCTCCTCTTTCGCATTACTCCCCTACAATATTGCCACCCTCTCCATGTCTGTTAATTTTAAATTATAAGCGCTCTGTCATCCTGGCGTTACTCGTTGTTCCAATCAGAGCGTGTGTTTGCATAAACAAAATTCAAGAAAATGGATGCAAGTGGTATAACGGAAAGGTAATCGATATTGAAGATTAGGGGAAGAAAGATTTGAAGCAGGATAGGAACAAGACTGGAGCGTAGGTTCCAAGTGATGTTGAGAATTTAGTTGAGAGGAGTGATGAAATATAGGAAAATGGAGCGATGTAAAGTATGAATTTAGATCATCGTCAGGTATGGGTCTAACGGTTTGGGTGTGCATGCACTGATAGGAAGAAGCTAGATCTCCCCCACACGCCAAGTATGTGGGGAGACGTGTGGTGGTGAGAGGCATGAATGCGAGATTAGGTCGGTTTCGGACGGAATATCATGAAATGTTAGTGGCGGAGGGTTTGTCGATGTTTGTTATAGGATCTCTTGTTGCTCTTAAATAATGACAAGAACGTCAGGAGGCGCGTGGTTGCGGCCGAAGCCGTCACCTCTGACATGTCCGTTTGGGCGGATCAGGTAACAAGTCATTGCAAAGAAACGGAAAGAAGTACGGGATTCGACCTCACAACTAAGGGCATGCGAGACCAGGACGCCACCAGCTTGCAACGTCAGTAATGACAGCATAAGGAGGGGGTGGGATTGATCCCATGACAACAGAAAACGTACCATTCTTCCATTTATGGGATAACAGTCTATTTTCTTATGACCCGATGTGGCTATTGGGTATATACCGTGAATTCCGGAAAAAACCGGAGGTCACTGGCTGTGCCCCTGTCCCTCTAAATATATAAATATTTCTTCCTCTTCTCCTTACTCTCTCTCGCTCTCATTTTGCCACTCTCACTCTGCACCCATTCACTCTCCAATGTGATCACGTCCGACCGATATCTCTTGCTATACAAAGTGCCTTTGATTCCTTGTAGCCTCGGCAAAAATTAACATTATTTTCCTGGAATTATGTACGTATGTTCTGGGTAAAAGAAATTTGGGTATATAGATACACAAGGGACACGTATACGAAGGGTTGTGGCGCTGGCGTCGCATTAGAGATAAGAAAAAAATTAAAATGCGCACTGAGGCGTCCGGCACGTGCCACACCAAGCGGAGGGGTTGGGGGAGGGGGAGAAGATTTATTGTCTCATAGCCGGTCGGCTGGTGTATGACTGTTCTGCCGGTATACTGTATATGGCAAGCCATGTTGGTTTGTGCTTGTGTGTGTGACTATCTCTCATTGCTAAGAAAAACAAGGGGAACTTTCTGATATCTGTACGCTAAACCTGGAATTATATAAATAAAACTGACTTGTCCTCCTTCTCTTCCCCCTCTTCCTTATCCTGATTCATCTTCACCTCTTCGTTCTCCTATTTTTCTCCTACTCCTTTCCCTTCTTCTCTTCGTTATTTGACGCGCGCGCGCCCACACACGTGTGTGTTTACCTACTATTATCTCACGGGAAGGGGATCTACGCTTGTGTGACCTGTCTTTGTATCTCGCAGTATCTAGTTTGCTCTTAAATTCGTGTGTGGGTATGTATGTGTATCATATATAACATGTATAACCTGTTTGTATCTTTTCAATTATAAGTTTCTTTTCATGTAATGTTATGCCACAGCGTGAATACAGTAGTTAGAACTGGAAGGGAAGGTCGAAACCAGTATCAATAGGTCTGTGTGAACGAATACAGTACACGGTGAGTGTAGTGGGAATTGTTTGGTTAACGAAGTCGATAGATTGGTAATATTAGATAGATTGGTAATAGTATATATTGGTAATAATATAATCTTTAATTATATATCTTATTTTTTATTTATTTGTTAATTGTGAGATATATGAAGTGAGGAAAGGTGTTTAGATTAGTGACAAGGTAAACAGAACATGAGAATGGAGACTACAAGAAACCACAAGGGCTGCACAATCCGGAAATAATTGTATGGCTTTAGATATAAAATAATTAAAGTGGTTTTGGTGGATGCAGTGTTTAATTTGGGATGTGTGATGTCCCTCTGATTGTTCATTATGTGATGGTATGAAATAAAGCATGGATTTGGGAGATTGGGAAAAGTATTAAATGTAGGGGAAAGATGAAAATCTGGACGTACATGCCCGTAACGGATGGTGAGCGTTAAACGTTTAAAAATAGACGTGGAATTTATTTCTTCATTTATTTATTGTATAAGAGGAGAGGGGAGTTGTTGTGATTCAGTAAATAGGTGGGATGGTGTTAAGAGGAAAATGGAAGTAAATAATCCTGAAAAGCAGTTTAGAAGAAAATGTGATGAATACGATAAGTATGGCAACGGATAGCGTGTGGAGACTAATTGAGCAAATTGCTGGAAACAAGAATGCGGCTGAGATGGACAACATAAAAACATAAATGATAGAACAAATGCGACTGAAACCAAAACAGACAAGATCGAAAGTATAATAATAACAATGATATTAATAATAGTAATAAAAACTTCTGATCGAAAGTGACTCGTGTCGAAAGGTTGTTGGGCGTATATGAGTATGTATATAGAGCGTGGTGTATCACCTATCTTGTATCACGTGTTGGACTTGTGATCGACAACTATTACCTTCTCGAATGAGAGCTCACAAGCCGGATCAATGGATAATGTGGCCTTACACACTCATGCACACCTCTTTGACCACGTGAACTGGAGTGCCGGCTCCTAGTGCAGCGATGCTGAGATTAGCCTAGGGTGGGAATCGAACTCTGACCGTTGGATTAACGCTCCGAGCCGTGTGTGTGAGAGAGTAGATTTTTATAGACTTTATGGAACATGTGTGGTATCAACACTTGAGCTTGAAGCTTAGACTTGTTTATTGCGAAGTCAACTGTGACCCCCCCTCCTACCTCCCCCAATCCTCCAGCATAGCCTTCATCTGTCAAGTGTGGATCGAAGGTCTTGAAAGGCGTTAACTTGATTGGTGAGATTTGCACTGTGACCTTTGTGTGTCTTGGATTGAGGCACCGATAACTAATCTGATAAGTAAGGAATCACAAGTTCGTGTTGCGTTTATGAAAGCTTAGGAAAACATGAAGTAGTGTGGGTGGGCTTTCTTTTGGTCTTCTGACTACTCGTGTGTGGGCTAGGTCGCCATTTATGTGATTCTGTTTAACGTCGTGACACACCTTATCAGGGAGCTAGGATGGTGCCCGTTGCAGAGGACAACGTAGCGCGGAATTTAATAAAAACCCTGCACTTGCCCCAACGCACTCGCTGCAGGGTTCCAACTGTGTCGCCTCAACCCCCGTCTCAACTACTGACGCTCTAACCCGCTCGGCGAGCGAGCGTTTAATGTAGTGAGGGATCTGCCTCGGTTGTGGAGGTGTTGTGTCTTGCTGCATTTCTTTGTGTCAGCGAGTAATCGGAGACAGGGCTATGTGGACCTTAACCCTCAAGGGACAAGTAACAGGGAAATATATGGGTGTGTGGGATGGTTGAAGAGTAGGTGCATCATGTCTTGTCTGGCCACCTCACCTATGAAATGGTAATATTTTTTTCAAGGTATACATCAGTGGTATGATGCTTGCTGGCCGATCGCGTTAGAGCGTCACTGCTTGCGGCGGAGGTCGAGGTGACGGCAGTTCGTGCCCAGCC
Organism: Oratosquilla oratoria; assembly: GCF_046742065.1. Lineage (NCBI taxonomy): Eukaryota > Metazoa > Arthropoda > Malacostraca > Stomatopoda > Squillidae > Oratosquilla > Oratosquilla oratoria. Next base: position 46,277,396 of record NC_134806.1, read on the forward strand.
GCCAGCAGGTTGGACCATGGGCATGGTTAATTAATTTCCATGCTACAAAGTCATAGGCATCGTCCCAGCCTCCTGATAGAGGGAGTTCGCGATGTAAACCTCATCAAATCAAAGACGTGGATCTCAAAGCAGCAAGGATTTGGTGCAGAGGCTGTGTTGAAGTTCAGACTTGTCGTTGCTGGTGTAGATGGAGTGGACCAGCTGTCGAAGCGAGTGTCCTTATACGACTTTGATGGAAGCTCGCTTGTCTAGACTTTGGCATCGTTTTCTTTTTCCTCGTTTCCTTTTTCGCCGTGTTCTTTTTCTCTGTCCTTTACCCCCTCCTTCCTCTCCTTATTTTTCACCTCCTAACAAATGCACGAAGATTCCCAGATGGTATGTTTGTGTGAGGGAGGAGGATATATCTGGTCGAGTACTGCATGCAGGAGTGATTCATCATCTAAAAATAGTGTAGTGGAACCTTTGTATCATGTGCTTAATTTCGATGGAGGGGAGATTAGTTTATACAATTAATTTGACGTCCCCCATCCCTTTCTGGTGTAAAATATACAAGGTAAGTAATGGTATTTAATAAGTTGTATTTGACATAGTGTATAATAACTTTATTGCGTGATAAGCAGCGTGGATTCTCTTACACTGGCTGATTGTCTCCCCTGTGCGGTAGAAGCAAGTTGATCAAGACTTGACGATGCAAACTGATCACCTCCTCTGTTATAATGGAAATTGTGCTATTTTGCTCGGAATTTGCAATGCAGTAACTGCAAAGGCGTGGCCATCTTCCGTGAAGACAGATTATACTGCGAGGTGCATAACTAGTATGTTTTCACCTATAAGTACGATAGTTCTTTGGGTCGTAATGTTGAGTGTGTCGACATTGTACCCCCCCCTCCCCCACCGTCTCAGTTTACATGAACGAGAGCAAACCTATCTAGATGAAGTTTACCAAGGGAATTTTAGTGTACTTGTGATTTTTCTCCGTCTTGTCAGCTCGCTTACGGATATTAAGGTGGATTTCAGATAACTGGCAGGTTGCAGGTTCGTGTGGTAAGGTAGGTCTGTGGGAGAGAGGAGCGAGCGCTGTACCTGCAACGTGGAAATGCTTGGGGATTTATGTATCGTGACGTAGAGTCCAGTGGTTATATTCGGAGTTGCGTGCCACGCATGTGAACCGGTGGGAACATAACGTTTGAACGTCTTCGGAACTACGTTTGTATTATTTAGATAAATTTAAAGAAAAATGGGTAGATAATGGATAGGTAAGTTATACAATATCCATCATGCGAGGGAAGGATTAAGAGTTCCTGGATACAGTAGGATGGAGGACCAAATTGTTTAGGCAGGCGGCATTTGGACAGGCTCGTTATTTTTTCTGTCTTGTTTATCATTTCCAATGATTTGCACCATTTCATCAGAACACGACTCTGACACACGATATATGAAACAGCATTGTTTAAGGAAATTTTATTTGAATAGATTTAATACGAAGAATGTTAGAGTCGGCAATAGCATACCGATCGACTCGTGCGCGAAGCTATCCAAACGTGGTGGGTGGGGGGGATGCACATCACGAAGCATGAAACTCAAAGCAAGTATTCCACTTCTAGATTGCCAAAGCTGAAATGATTGCATCAGAATTGCGAATTTGCGTGGGTAGCTGAACTGTTAAACTGTGTTATATGTACACGTGTGTTCCAAGGTGGTTTGTTGAAGTGTCTGTGTACCCGCGTGGCCTATCCATATGCGCGCGCATACACGTACCACACTTTCGTTTATATATATATATATATATATATATATATATATATATATATATATATATATATATATATATATATATATATATATTGTAATTCCAAGAGGACCACTATTTGTATTTATTTCATATATTCTTTTATCTAGAAGGAACATTTCATCTGGAACAGTGGATAGTGAAACCAAATCGACATGTGGTTCAGGTGTTACTAATAAGTTTATTCCCACTCCACCAAACCCGTGAAGTGCCGAGGGAGAACGTTTGGATATGGAGTTGAGTGGTTCCTACGAATCCAGGACAAAAAACAACTGGACAGTTATCTCATCGGACAAAAAAATCCCAACTGGAAAAAAATGTCTAGAAAAAAAAAAGTGTAGTAGAAAATAGTGAAGAATTACCTGCATATGTTTAATGTTTAGTTGAGATACTTGATAGTCGACTTGATCACTGCGCCCGTGGCGATGGATGTATAAATGGATTGAGGGAAATGGGTTCGACAGAAAATCTTGAATTCGGGTATAGATAGCCTAGCTGACTTTAGTCAGAGCAGTATTCGCTAGCAGGTAACAAGAGCTGGGGAGAGGAAGGAAAGGGGAAGAATTTAGGGAGGGAGGATGGAAAGAGAGAAGAGGTGAAGAGAGGAAATGAAAGTATTTAAAAGAGGGGGAGGAAAAAGAGAAAAGAGGGGGAGTGGGAATTAAGAAAGGGGGAGAAAGGAAAGAGAAACAGAAGAAGGGAAGGGAGAGAAATGGGAAATGAGGAAAGAAAAAAGAAAGTACAGGAGAAGGGAGGGAGAAAGGGAGGTCAAGGTACTGTGGTCACTACCATTATCCCTTCAATAATGTTTGTTGTTATCCAGAACTTTATTAGAAGAACATAATAATGGAGGAGACTGCAAGAGACCATAAGGCCTACTCTAGGCAGTTCTGTGCCCATTACCTTCCTTAGTTATCTTTTCTTCTCCTAAAACAACCAATAGCTTTAGCGCTCATTACATAGTTACTAAGTATTACATTCGTTAACCACTCAATTGATGAACCAGTTCTTTCCTATTACCTTCGTGAATCTAAATTTGTCAAATTCAGATCTCCATTACTGTGAGTCCTGCCTTGCTGTGTTTATACGATGACCTTGTCTACATCACCTTTGTTGAAGACCATAATCCAATTGAATACCGTAAACTAGACCCATCCCTTTGACCAAGAGAGGCTGTAACTGTTACGGTATTAATGGGAACTTTGATATTATGAAGGGGGTGATCATGGTACCACAGGGTGGGAACACATGTCGCTAACGACTGGGTCAGTAACCCCCGCGCATGCGCGTGTGAATGTGAACATGTGCAAAGGGTTGGATCGGAGAAGCAATGTCGTCCCGTCCTGGTGGTAAGGGGACAAGCGGGTCCCTATAAAAATCAGCGGAAGTCAAATGAACCCCAGTGTGTGTGTATGTACCTAATTGTAGCATACAGGAAAGGAGCAGCGTTCGTTCAGTTCCACTCCCACTCCCACTCCCCCCCCCCTTTTTTTCTCTCTTTCTCTCATACCTAGCCTCTGTGTGCAGCGGTGGCGCTGTAAGTTGGGCTGGGCTGTTGAGAGCTGGAAGAGCTTTGGATTGATAAGAGTGAGAGAAATACAGAGTATTAATGTCGATCACGCGAAAGTAACCTTTCAAAGACAAAGAGATTTTGCTCAGATCAATTCGGCAGCGATTGTCCTGAAATAATAATGAATAATGGATTTGGTTTTATGTCCAAATTCATCCCAATCAGCAGTGAAGGGCGGCGCCCCTTACAGAAGATTTTGTAGTATGGAGTTTGATAACCATACCTTAGGTCCAACTCGCTGGCGAGAGGATTCGAACTGCGTCATCTCGACCTCCGTCCGGCCAGGTATACGCCGGATAATCGAGGGAATATTGCATGAGTAGCATGGCAGGAGCTGGGTATTGCGAGTCATGAAGGATATGGGAGGTTGGGTGATTGCCTCAGAATGAAAGATTCCGTCTCATGTTTATGTTGGCTGTTGTTTGTAGAAGAGGAAGAGGAACCGAGACAGATAGTAACGGCGTTTGGGGAAGAATTGATGAGAAAATGTAAAAGTAGTACATAGCAAAAACACCTTTCCTCTATATAATGAGAATACCCAAGACATCTTCTCTCATGAATATTGCACCCCTTAAGTAGTATGGATTAACTTGTCCAGTATTTAAATAAATGTATTTTAAAATATTAGACAGAACATTTGATAAGGGCTTCACCTTTATAGCAGTACAGTACAGACACTGCTCTACTTAAGAACATTTGACATACGAAATTCCAAACATGCGCCCGAAGTCTCACGCCTAATTTACTTGTTTTAGTGGTAAGAAGTCCAACATTAAAGTGAATATTTTAATGTATGTTTTGGGTACGTTTAAAACCGGTCACCTGGGTTGCTGAAATATAGCGGATGCTGGGAAGCGATGTATACATACACGTTATCCTTTTAGTAATTAATTATGGTGTGCTGGACTGCTTAGACCTGACCACTGGGTGTGTTAGTGTTGGAGATTTTGAGAAACGTTGCTTTAAAAATATGTTGAATAATGACTTACGAACTTTTCGATTTACGAACGGCCGTTCGTAACGTAACTCGTTCGTAATTTGTGGAATTGTTATTGATGGCGTGATAGAGCATCGCAGTAGGGAAAGCAGCTATAGTGATGACACCAGATGACATTCACAATGGGATTCAAAATGGCGGCAGGGGTTGAGTGCTTTTCAAAATTCCGGTTATGTCATTAGCGTCAGAACCATTCTTTTGGAAGATGGATGAAGCCTTGTCAGTTATCATTTGTTGCTACTTGCTCGCGGTTTCAGGGTTTGGAGAGCCCCCCCAGGGCATGGGCAAGGGACTCGGTTGATTGTGTAGTAATTTCGTTCCAAAAGGGGGTAATAGAGCAAGATCAGAAGTGGTTCTCTTTGGTTCAAATTGCATTAGTTGAGAACCACAGGGCAACAGTTCGAGAATACGAAGCCTGCGTTCTTTGTGTTAGTGGAGAAGATTGAGCTTCTCAACCTTTTTCGCTCCATTCTCTGGTTCATGAATTCTTAAAATTCATGTGGCTCTCCTTCGTATTTCTCCCAAATCCGACCCGCCATAATGGTAAAATAGATAGAAATTGTAATAAGATGTTGAAGAAAACTCGTTGCTTTATTACTAAGTTGACGTACTTAATTATCTTGTATTTCTTCTGACAAGAGAGAATGATGGAAGTTTTTTATTTTTTATAATCACGTTCCTCACATTATGTACTATTTGTAACAGCAGGCTACGCCCCGCCCCCCCTAAAGTCTTGTGATGGACCTCAGGTACACTGAGGTAAGGGAAGAGAGAAGGGGATGAAGCCTGTGTTGAAGGTGTTTGTGGTGGTTGCAAGTGGAAGCGGCTGGACTGAAGGTGAGCAAGGGGGCCAGAAATGATGTTAATAAATATTCTGATTGACAGGTGAAGGGAGGAGGAAGAGGAGGGCGATGAGAAAGCGTGGTGTTTAATCAATTTCGGTTTAATAATCAATGAAGCTTATCGACGCTCCTTTACTAAGAATACTCTTAGCACGATGAGCGTCAGGAAGCGGTCGATTTAGCTCGGTCACGTTTTCAGGGCAGATATTTTTCACGTTGGTGTTTATATTGGACATTATCATCATCGTTATTTGTTGTTATTAATAGAGCATGTGTTTGGAATTAGGAGGAAGGGGTGGGATGACAGTGAGAAGGGAAGTTGTATGCACTTGGAGAAAGGAGATGCTAGTGAAGTTAACGGAACGGTGGGGGTAGGGGTGGGAGGTGAATGTGGGGGGTGGGGGTCTGTTCTCTATCCCAAGAGGGAAACGAGAGAGGTTGGGTGAGGGGTGCAACTATCTCACCGATACCTTTAGTTGTTGTAACAGTGCGTGACACCATCGAGGGATGAATTGGAGCACATCTTGAAGGAATATTGAAAACTGCGAGGATTGTACGTGAAGGTATGTGCATACGTGCGCGAGCCGTGGTGTTTTATCATTAGTACTGAGGTGTGAGTATATTTGCTCAGTAGTGTTAATGAGCTCGCTGGCTCCCGCCAGATATCATGTGCTCTTCCACACACACGCACATGCACACTACCCGGTGGCGCGGTTGGTAGAGTCCCCGACTGTTACTACGGCGGTCCGGGGTCGAATCCTGCCCAGGGCTGAAATAATTTCAGTATCGCTGCGCTTCGCGTTGTTACTCCAACTCTTGTGGGCGGGGAGTTGGAGGTGTGTATGGGTTACAGCATTACCCATAGATCGGTCATATGAGCTCTAAGCTCTCTTTCAGGAGGGAAATAGCTGTCGAGCACGTGATCCACAAGGTAATATACGAACGCTCTTCATCCCGAGGAGTGTAATACTTCTTTGTTTTTATTTATTTATTATTATTCCTTCGGTAATTAGGTAAATATACTTTCTCGGCCAGCCATTCTCATCCATAAAGTGTCTAACTATACACGAGGGATGGGAATGGGTGCTTGCATTGACTAGAAATTCATAAGGAGGGGGACTGCGTCCCATAATTCGACAGAACTGACAATTTTGTTGATCACGCGTTTTCTTTGAACTTGTCAGGGTTCGCAGTTTTGTTGTAAATCTGACGCTGAGATTGCACTATGATGGTCCGTTATAGTTACAAGAGTGGGAAAGTCACGTCATTCGGCACTTCAATTTTGTTTCTGTTTGCCATTAAAGTTTCTAGTATACGAAAAGTTTCTTGCTTTCGAGTAATTTTGTCATTATACCAGTTTATGCGATTGTGTGTATGTAATAATAGTAATTAATTTATTGTTCACAGCGATACAAAGATACACTGAATATATACAATTTGCGTAAATTTTAGAACTGGTCTAAAATGAATACATAATGTGCAAAGCGTCGTTATCCACATATGTGTTTAGTTGCTCCGACCGGAATTGTGTAGTTTCGCGTGGTCAATACTTTTGATATGAATGAATTAACCCACGTTTATAATTGAATATGTTTCAAGATGAGTATCACCCCCTAATGCGTTAACAACCTGGCGTTCACACGGATGTTAAAGGCAATCCCTTTAATCCGTAATTGGGTGGGTTTGTACCATCATTCCCATACTAAACGAATGCTGGGTGCTCCCTTTACTTTGTGTGATTCATTATTGTCTTAACGTACTGGAATCGTAATGAACAGCCGTGCTACTCCAGGCGCGCGCGCGCGCACACACACACACACACACACACACACACACACACACACACACACACACACACACACACACACACACAGAGAGAGAGAGAGAGAGAGAGAGAGAAGGAGGGAGAGAGGTGGGGGCATTAATGGCTTGCAGTATTAGGGGACACTTTCATGCCCAGAACGAAGCGCGAATGCTGCCGGTAAAGTAACTACCACACCAAAGTATGTATGTTCGTCTGTTCATGTGCCATTGCATCGCCACAATCACTCCCACCTCGTCTAACAATCGAAGACGCTTGCACCTCCCTCTCTGTCATTCTTGCACCCCCCCCCTCCCCGCCATCATTCCCCTAACTCCGTCCCGTTGTGTGAATTTCCGTTGGGATATGAAACGTCTTTTGTTTGATTTTCTTGGCTTGAGATCTACAAGCTAGCGGGCTCTCCGCGACAGCGCAGATCAGAATAGCGGCCCTCTTCCCAAACAATGGTGGCAGCCAACAAAATGACATGCTTCTTACATATCTTACTTCGTTTTGAGTAGAAATTACTTCGGTTACAGTATTCTAGACTTCGTAAGAATAGCTCAACAATGTGTAGATTCGTTTAGGTTCATCACTTAGTTCGTCATTCATCGTTTTTCTTGATGATTGAGAAACAAAAGATCGTAATCGAAGTCGTTTCTACTTAAACGAAGTAGCAAAAACAAACAATATACAAGCGATAAATATTTTGTGTTTCTCTTTACTCCTATCAACCACAAGGCGAGCAGGCTGGTAGACAGCAAGGCATAAGTCGACTTGATTGTGGAGACAAAACGAGTTCCAAAATGCGGCCGGCCGTTTCTTTGGACGTTCCTCGCTACACGTCCCTCGAGGCTGAATTTGAATTCAGCTGTTGGCTTCTCAGTATTGATCATGTTGGTGCTTTTACGTATTTTATTTTGGGTGTTTACAGACAAATATTTTGAATTCCGAGTCGTTGTTAGGGCTGTCTTCCCTATGTCACTGCCAGAGAATGCGAATATTTGGGAAGTTTTTCTAAGCGTTACGGTATGTTACTCCCAACGTTTAAATCGCTGACGTCACACTGACGCCGAGGACTTTTAATGAACGTCAGACGATTCTGGAATAAGTGCACTTACATGACATGGTTGAATTACCTCTTCGTGCGATTTAGCAGTATAAGATTTAGGATAGTAAGCAGGTTATTGGTGGTACCAAATTAATTTCACCTCCATACCGACGTCGGCATTTCACTTGTCACCCGAGCACGGGAACAAACGCTCGACACACCTACAATTCATACGATGTGTATTGAGCTGAAGAGCTCCATCATATTGTTATTATATTTCACAAACTAGTCTGGAATCTTTCGCTCCTGTCTGCTCTTTCATCCAACTTGCTGTCTTTCAGCTGTATTCCCACCATTGATCTCTCATTCTAAATTGGAACGAAATATCGAGCGGTAAAAGAGAAGAAGTTGAATTGTGCAGGTAAGTTAGCACGAACGTTGATGAGCGATGGACGCCGCGAGGTGGGAAGCGCGCAAGAAGATACCAGACAGGAGGTGAAGAGATGAGGTAGAGAAATTTGCAGAAGTGTGCGCAGTTGTGCGAGTCGTGGAATGGTATGACAGAGGCCTTTGTTAATCAGTGGACTCGAGATAGCTGATTAATTGATTGATACGAGTAAATATCACATCTAAATGGGGAATTGTGAAATGCAGTCACCAACTTCGTGTAGACCGATCCACTACTTGGGTTGCAGAATGGGTGGGAAAGATATCAGGGACGTCAATTAAAGATGGTCAGCCCAGGTAGTATGCTCTTACCGACGTGTGTGTGTGTGTGTCTAAGGTGATAGTATTACCCAAGATCTAAGAATATAAGGTCTAACCACTTCCGACCGAATTTCGAGGGAGTTGGCGCAGCGGGCCCGTGAACGTCACCTGGCTGTTCAAAGTGGGGTTAGCGGGTCCTATAGCTGTCAGTTGAAGCTGGTCCGTCGTTCAAAAATGACGTCGCCTTCACTCGCACAGCTCCACGCAATTAGTTATATTCTGACAAATATTATATAAAATATATATATAAATATATATAAAATATTATAGTTCCTGTCTATATATATGAATATATAATATATATGATATATATAATATATATATATATAATATATAAAATATTATAGTTCCTGTCTTCCTTGGCGTTTCACAGTTTTCTTCAGTGTATCACAAAGAGAAAATGGACTCAGCCAAATGACGTCAGAAGCTGCGCAGAAGAATGTAAACGGTCTGACCTGTATATTTAGACCTTGGTATTACCTATAGGTCGGTTCCAGTATAAGTTCGGCTCTCATCTGTGGGGTAATAGCTGTTGATCACGAGTCCAACACGTGACCCAAGACCGCGTTGTATCCCACACACAAACATAAACTATTGCAGGAAGTCCTTGTCCCTGCACCTTAGTGTATCCCCAGGCAACAGCAACCCATGAGACCTTCACTTAACAAATGAATGGTTGCATTTCCCCGAAGAAATCCCCAGCGTTTTATGAAATTAGTATTTAACCTACAGGCATCATATGCACTTCAAAGGTGGCGGAAAGTTGAACCTCGGGAAATAATTCAAGGGGATTACATGACAGCGAAAATGCAAATAAGGAAAGATAAAGCGATGCAAGTTAACAGACTTGACAAACTCGGGTGTACATTATTTCCACACGCATGTATGCAAATGGCACGATAAGTAATCTATAGCAGAATACATTAGGAACCGATGAGTCATTGACAGTGATACTTGTAGTTGAAGTTGTAGGTGCTCTACTATCACATTGAGCTATTTTTTCCGTAGATATCCTACTTCCAACCTCTATTTTAATAACTAGGACATGACTTCTCTTTAAGAAATCTGGACTTCTCTTAAAAACATTGCAACAGTATTAGTAATATTCGTTCAGGTTTACAGTCTCGTAAGTCATCATTCTGTTTTGGAAAGATAAATTGATATCTGGATATTTGAAAAATAGAATATCGTCATCGAAGTTGTTTTTATTCAAACGAACTAGTGGGCGCTGGTGAAGCCCGTGGAGATCCAGTGTTCTTGTGGGTGAAAGCCAGTTGAGGTGATGCAGAATTCAGAGCTATTGCAACTCTGTTGAGCAGAGTGAAAGAAAACGGGCGTTTCACGGTTGGAAGCGTTAGTGACGCGTTTCCTTGAGAATGTTGATCCAGGGGGTCATAATTGGCTACTGCACTTGTGACGGAGTGCAAAATCAATTCTATTTTAATCCCTTGATCTGCGAAATGTTTCTTCCAACAGCCGAATCGATTTTGGCTGCAAATTTAGTATGCGCTCCAATGAATCCATTCAGTGTGGCGTTCGTCGTGTCAAATCACCCTAGATACATGCCTCACTGTTATTTCCCATTTATGTGCTATTTGACTTGTTTTATTCTGTAATTTGTAAAGGAAGTTGTACAATGAATATCACTATTATGATTATAACAACGATTACTCTTCTCATCCCACCTGTGACACCTTTGCTTGGAAACATTGGGGAAAAGTTCTGCCACGTGTTAGAATTTATTCAAATAGTTATTATAATCCTAAAAAGTTACACATTGTACCATACAACTTCCTGTACTATATGCAGAAAAATCCAATACAACATGCGAAAGAATAGAAAGGCATGTACTAAGATTGATTTGACAGAATGGGTAGTAATAAATCACGGGATATGGGACACCCCGAAACTTGGAATGCACATAGTAAAACGCAGCGAAACGGTAAAATGAAAACAGATCGAGATATATACGTGGAACCAGTGCTGAGCGAAACTGTAGTCTGTTCTCGCAAGGCGTTATCAAATTAGACTTTTCCTTCTCCGACTGTTGGAATAGATTTGCAGCCCGCAGCTGCTGTAGGATTTTTTCTGCAGTACATGAAATGACATTCTGTGTATATTGTTGAGAAAACAAAACAGTTTGCCTTTTTTTTTATTCTGCGGAGAAGGTGGACGATACCGCTGATTAATTGGAGTTGGAGGAAAATATCAGTGTGAGCCTTCACCCAACTTTCACTCTTTCTGTCTTCAGCGCTATTCCCACCATTGATCTCCCCATTCTGGACTGGAGTGAAATATATTGTGGAGGCAGGCGGTAAAAGAGGAACCACGACAAAAAATAACCGGCTCGCCCCTAGATACACATTCCGGCGTGAGGAGACGGGGCACTGAGGAATGTTTTCGATGGAACACAGGCGTGTATGCGTGAGCGTGAAAAACTCGTCTCTCTTAGGGGTCAATTTGCCATAACCAGGGGTGGTTTGGATGGAAGATGCACGACTGTTGAACGCTTCGCTGCGCCCTTGGAGAAAAAACCGTCAAAACGTGTTCACACTGGTATATTTTCCTCCGACATTCTACTTCCAAATCTATCTGTAATAACTAGAATATGATTTCGCTTTTAAAGTAATATAGATGTCTTTAAGAACATTTCAGTACAATTCGTACAGGTTTACAATCTTAGTTCATCACTCAGCTTTGCTAATATGACGGAAATACAGTTTGATATTTGAAAAAAAAAGTGTCGGCGCTGGTGAGGAGGAGGCAGCAAAGGTAGGGTATGTATAGAGGGAACAAGGCTAGTGGCGCCTTGGTAGTCGTCCCAGTCTAAGAACATAAGGGGTTTCTTCAAGGTCATCGTCTACTTCTGGCAACTTGAATGTCGACTTGTCGAGTCGATTGTTTATAGCGCAGAGCATTCTGTGTACCATCGACGTGACGTCACAGTCTTCGGCAATCACTTCGAATGACTGTCAGGAATAAGTACAGTAGATCTAGTCACATGTTATCTTGTACACTTATTTTTCTGGATATTTCACGCATAATTAGCTTATCCATTCCTTTTATGTTGGGGTGAGTGTGCATGCATATTTATGTGTATGTTTTAAAAAGGGTTATGCATAAAAATCGCTATTGACGAAGTTTTAAGTGAGGAAAACGACAGTAGGGTAGGGGCCGCGCACGCGTAGTATTCTGACCTGCAAGCCAACCCAGTGAGCCGCACAGGTGGAGGTAGGGGAGCGTGGGACGGTTGAGAGAGTTAGGTGAATACAATGTATGGGTGTCTCGTGTGACAGAGGTGATTGTGTGTGAAAGGAGTTGGCGCGCGGGCTGGGCGTCTGTTGCCGGCTTTCTTGCAGTATACAAGGTTGTGGAAGGAGTTTGGGGTGGTTATGTGTACATAAAAACATAATGAAGGAGGCTGCAAGAGACCATAAGGCCTACACTAGGCAGTTCCATTACCATCTGTCATCCCCATCCATCCAGTCATTTAAGCTAGTAAAACAATATTTTAGCTCTCACTACATGGCTACTAAGTTTATTACAATCGTTAACCACTCAATTGGTAAGGCAGTTTTTGCCTATTTCCTTCTTAAATTTGGATGTGTCCATTTTAAAACCATTACTCCTGAACTGCTGTCTTAATGTGATGACCTTGTCTGCATCACCTACTTTCTAACGAGATTAGTGACAGACTGCTCCGGTATAAGACGAGTATTTGATTAGACAGACGGCTTTATCTTTATAAATTTTACGGGTAAATTGCAGTTAATATGACTTATTGCCCCGTATTTATATGTGCGTGTGTGTGTATGTGTACTGTATTTTATATATATATATATATATATATATATATATATATATATATATATATATATATATATAATAAACGATTATTCTTAGTAAGAGAATGGCAGTAGCGAGGAAAGAGGAATGAGTTTAGCTGTTGAGAGTTAATTAAATTGTGACATTTAGCTTGTTCCCGAGTTGTTCTCGTTAGGAAACGTATACTCACTGTTAAAAACATAATGAACACCTCACCGGGCAGGTGCCGTTTCGGGTAAACGATTAGTAGTGACAGGTGGATTAGGATAAGCAAAATGAAATATGGCGAGGTCCTGTAAGGAGAGCAGGATTTAGATCCCAGTGGGAAAGTGGTGTGCGGTGAAACAATGGGTGGTTTTAAAAGATGATGAGATTGTATGAATAGTTATGGCAGGTAGTAAGGAACATGGAACTGCCAAGTGCAGACCTTATGGTCTATTGCAGTGTCCTCAATTTTTACGTTCTTCTCTTCTTAAGAGAATAAGAGATAATTCTATGGATTGTAAATAAGGGAAAGATGCTGCCTATTGTAGTCCTCATGGTCTCTTGCAGTCTCTTCCATTCTTATGTTCTCGCGGGGCTCGTAAGATTGTCAGTGGCAGAAGTTAGGCAGCAAGGCCTGCACAAAGGCGGGCTACATAACCCGCACAGCCCCATTCCCCCGCGACCCGATCAGCGACCTCCCAACCTCTCTCACCCGCTGCCTGAATATCGTCTACGCCGCCGCGCGCGGCGTTGTTGCCGTCGTTGTCACTGTCATTGCTCTATTCACCCCCCCTCTCTCTGTGTGTGTGTGTGTGTGTGTGTGTGTTTCCCTTTCTATCCCTTCCCTCTCTACCTCTCTCTGCGTGTGTCCCTCTCTCGTCCTCCCTACTATTCTATCATTTTATCTCCCTCCTCCTCTCCCCCCAACTCTTGTAGTTTTTTATTCGTTTTCACTGCTCCGAACATAGTCGATTGGCACACAGTCTTTCTTAATATTGCACGTTTTAACTGAAGGCATGTGCGTGTTGAGGGAGGGGGGTTAGGTGTCCGTTATCTTGTTCTATTAAATCCATGTGACTGACATCGTATCCATGAGAGTTTCTCGTTTAGCTATATTCTCCCACATCTTCAAAATATTCTTTCTTTCTCTATTCCGTGCTCATTCACCCCCAGGCTCCTCCCAACACACTTGCCTCATCCCCTGACTCTTCATATACTGTAAAGGGGTTATCACACTGGGCTATTTTTCCTCCGACATCCTACCACCAACCTTCATTTGAGTCCCTAGAATATGGTTTTGCTTACAGAAATCTAGACTTCCAAGAACATTTCAATAGTATACCTAACATTCGTATAAGTTTAATCTTTGTTCATCTGTCAGCTTTGCTATATATGGCGGGAAGATAATTTGATAATTGGAGATTTGAAGAATAGTTTTTTTTTTTTAACCAAAGTTATTTTTACTCAAACGAACTCAACTGTCGGCACTGATGAAACCCGTGGAAGCCCAGTGATGACAACGATCATTTGCATCAAGTGGCTTAAGCTTAGTGATCCGTTATCTTGTCTGCTGATCGTTGAACCCAAATGAGAGAGGTACTATTTGACAAGTTGTCTAGCCCGGTCGGTCATCCAACCCAGTCTCTCTTTATCTCTCTCTCTCCGGTCGGTCATCCAACCCAGTCTCTCTCTCTCTCTCTCTCTCTCTCTCTCTCTCTATGTATATATATATAATATATATATATATAATATATATATATATATATATATATATATATTTATATATATATATATATATATATTGATGCATACATACGTGGGCTAACTTAGAAGTTGACATAGCTTAAGCTCCAACAACACAATTAATATTAAATATGGTAATTATAAATCAAAGATATAGACTAAGATGGAACAGTAAGATTATTTGTATAATAAGAGACGGGGCCCAACAATCTTTGCTCTTTTCCTGTATACTACAATCAGGTAAACACACACGTACACACACATACACACAACGGGGGCAGACGCTCTAAGTCGCTGGGTCGACAAAAAGTGTTCAGACTACTGTTAATGATTACAAACCTTTCCTGGCCTGAGCCCTCAGCTTCATTTGGGAGTGGATGTCTCGGTGTGCATAAACATTAGTGATTAGCTTTCAAGGAAGCACGTTGGGGCTGTGTGCAAGCATGGCAATATGACCAAACAGCGGTTCATTGTAACCCCGAAGTCAGGTGTGGGCAACGTTTGACACGCTTGCCAAAACTGGCACCCTAACGACTTTTTCCGTCACGCGAAACCCAAAGCTCACCTTGGAGCATAACTAATAAATCTCCAGTTTCTTATGCATGGTCATTGGTAACAGTATGCTGCCATGCTAAAGGGAGGGGCGCATAGTCGTATGTACAGTATCCATTGTCACGTGAGAAAAAATTGTATTTAAAATTTGGCTGATTTTACCACCCACGGCCAAAAAGGTTGCTCACCCCAGTTCTTGTCCTCTAATAACCAGGCATCGGTGCATTGACATAAACGAGATGCATAATTACATTTGTATGCACACGACATACTTCGTCCATTCGACCCTATAATCAATAGTATATAAAGGAACATTGCGTACTTGATTGCACTAGCTTTAGTTTATTGACCAAAATATAGTATACAACGGTATACATTGTACAACTTTCTAAAATTTAGTATGGTCCAACATACAATGAAGTGTGCAAACTATAGCGTATATCGCTTCTTGAAGATGGAAGCTTTCTATAGAATAGGCTACTTGGTATGCATCAGCTTGCACTCTCGTGTAGGTAACTGACGTACAACTTTCTTAAAATTATTATGGTCCAGTATTCAATGAACAAACAATACCGTACATTGCTTCTTGAAGATAGAAACCCTCTTTAGGGTACTTGTTATGTACCAGCTTGCCCTCCCAGTAGGTAACAGACGTTACGTATATTTATAACCATATAAGGACTGGCGCTCAATGTGGCTGGAAGCGGGGTGTGGGGGTTGAGGGAGTTGGGACCCGCGCGACAACACAACACGACATGCCGAGTTGATAGATCGTAGGCCATTCCTTCTCATTATCATCAAATTGGACACCATGTGCGTGTCATATTTGTGTTCTTTAGTGTCAAACTCGTTCTGCTAGTAATAGAATCAGGGTTCTTTCATGTCGCAGTAGAGAATGGTGTCTATTCTAGTATACAAGGTATTGTGCGAATACTTTAATACCTCAGTCTGCGCAGTCCACTCCAGTATAAAATTATTAAGAGTGCGTGCGCGCGCACACACACACACACACACACACACACACACACACACACACACACACACACACACATATATATATATATATATATAACGGTTGCAGCAAACCCCTCCCCATTCTTTTGGCAAGCATAACTGTGTAAGTGACAGATATTTGTGTTATGCTAGACGACATTATATAAAAATGTATAATAGGAACACCAGCCCCCAGGTCGAGAATCGCTGGTCTCCCAACACTTATTTTTCAACAGTTAATGTGGTTGACAAGATTGCATTGACTATGTTCCCTTGTGTGGTTTGATTCTGGCTTTTTTCCTGTATAAGGAGGATCAAGGCGTTTGTATACACATGTGCAGTTGGAAGATTGGATCTTGTACCAGATGGCTTAGGTCGAAAGGTCTTGTGGAAGGAGTTTCCATATATAGGCAAGTTTAGGGAGGAGGCATGATCTTCGACACCCACCGCCACAACATATGAAGTGTAAGATAACGCACGACAACAACAACCATTTTCTTCCTCTTCGTCGTCTTCCCCCAAACACCATCTACCTCCACCTCGTCGTCGTCTTCTCTCCATTCCATTGCTTGTCACTGGCTTCTTAATCTACTCACACCTATAGCCATTATTGTATTTGTAAGCTTTAGGTTTATTATTATTATTATTATTATTATTATCTTTATTATTGTTATTATAATGATTATTATTGTTATTATAATTATTATTATTGTTATTATAATTATTATTATAATTATTACTTTTTTATTATCATTATTATTATTATTACTATTTTTTATTATTATTATTTTTATTTTCATTATTATTATTTTTATTATCATCATTATTATTATTATTATTATTTTTATTATCATTCTTATTATTATTTTTATTATCATTATTATTATTATTTTTATTATCATTATTATTATTATTATTTTTATTATCATTATTATTATTTATTTTTATTATCATTATTATTATTATTATTATCACTGTTGTTTCCCTGCCAATCTGCCTTCGTCAATCATAACCTCATCTCCCACAGAACCTTTTGCCCATCTCTCACCTAATATCAAATGATGGTTATTTCTAATAGGGAATATTTGCAGCTGGGTAAAATGGTAGATAGCAGGTGCTTTGCAGAAATGAAATTTTATTTGTATGAACCTCGTAATGTTCCTGTCTGGAAACATGAGGGTCCGAGTTCGTTCCCCGGCAAGTCCAAACTACTTTCATGGCTTTACAATCCCACTCCACAACAGCGGACATCAGAGGTGCGGTTGACCAGTGTCGCATATTTATGCTAGCACATGATCAGTATGATTGAGCCGATTGCACTTATTTCATTCATTGACACCATTCCAAAACTTCACATGCACTTTTCACCAAATGTAGAACCTTATTAAGTCGGGTTAAGCCACCATGATGATATACGTAGGCTGTATCGCCCCTTAGGGGATATGCTGGTCCTGCAGTGCCGCATTATGGCACCAGGTAGGTTCTTGAGAGCTATCGCGTAGTAATGATCATCAGTAAATGAGGTGTTCTTTTATGCTTTTTTCTTGTGGTTTTATAACACTCGAACCCGACAAAATTGACAGTAATGTGTGAGGTAAAGCCCGGAACGTGGATATTCTGACCTTACATAAGCAACTGTTCTCGTACTCAAGGGGGACGGTACAGCTTGAAGTAAAAGGTCTCTTTCACGCAGTGAACAGGACATGAGATTGTACCAATCTCATGTCCTGTTCAGCTCGTTTCACACGTATCGACTTTTCGCCGTGCGCCGTCTACGACACGAAATTGCTCTCAGCTAATCGAGCGTTCGTTGATACCTATGGTTGAAAGCACGACGTCGTGTCGTAGACGGCACACGACGAAAAGTCGACACGTGTGAAACGAACCGAACATACACATGCGTGTGGGTGTACATACGTGTGTTGTACAAGGATTCATGGTTGACAAAATTCTGAAACATTGAATTGGAAACTGCGAATTAGTTTTTTACCATTTGAAAGATTGGTTGCTTTTCTGCTTTCAATCTTGCAAAATGCCCACGGCATATAAAGGCAGGGATGGGCAACGTTTGGCACGCGTGCAAAACCTCGGACATAACGGTTTTTCCAGAGCGTGAAAACCAGAAAACACCGTAGAAGGAATAACTAATATTATCTCGTTTTATTTTATATGGTAACCGCATACTGCGATGGGCCATAGGAGGAGAGGAGGTCCATACTCCGGTGTCACGGGAAAAAAATGTTGTAAAAAATTGCTAAATTTGGCACATATAGTTAAAAAGATTGCCCGCCCCTGAGTGAAATTCTGCTGCAGACTTCTAACTCCTTCAAATATTAAATTGGAAGCTCAGACTAGAGAGTGGACTCTTACGAGTATTGATGTTGTAATGTAATTATATTTTGGGTTAAAGATGTTCAGAGCTCGCTGATGGGGAGGGTTTTTTTCTCCAACCGTCATTACAGACCGGCCACGCACCTGTCCTTTATAATACAATCGGGTAGGCCAGGCATAAACATTACACCTGTCCTTTATAATGCAATCGGGTAAAACATGATCACTGTGGGGGAGGAGGGTTGGCATATATATGTTACAATTAGGTAAACACTATTCTCACTGCAGAGGAGTGGAGATTGGGATACGCCATGTTGGAACTCTGATGTATTTCTTGCCAACAGTCACGCTGGAGGTGGGCCCTGAACGAGCATTACACAGTCTTATCCTGTATCGCGTAAACACTTTGGAATACGCTCTGTTGGAACTGTAATGAATTTCTTGTCAACAAACACGTTTCAGATGGGCCCTGAACGAGCATTGATTCTATTCATGTGTACAATCGGGTAAACTTACTTTATGCTCACTGCTCGGGAGTGTGGTTGGAATACGCCATGATGGAACTGTAATGCATTTCTTGCTGGCGGTCACGCCTGAGATGGCCCCTGTACAAGCATGACTCCGCCACGAAATAGGCTGCCACTGAACGAGCATTGGATCCTGTACATTACTATCGGTAAATACATACACCGTCTATACTCACCACAGCAGGAGGTTGGAAAACGCCCAGTTAGAACTTTAATGCATTTCTTGTCAACAGTGGCGACTTTTCAGGGGGATTGATCGTTCTGCCAACCGGTTCAAAGAGCTCTTGGGCGCTTTGGAGTTTTCGTGATTTTTTCTTGTTTAGATTTATAGCCTCAGGCAGTGGTGTGGGCGCTGACATGCGTTAGAGGTAGTGCGCCGTCGGTGCAGTGTTGATTGTTGATTTCAAAATCGTTTCAACATTCCTGTGTGTGCGTATGAAATTATATATTAAAATGTTTATTTGTTTAGATTTATAAATTGTGGTCTTGTACGTGTTCCTGCATTCGTTTTGGTTTGTGTTATAAAGTTACATGTGCTTAGGGTTGAATTCGAATCGTCACCGTTTTTATGTATGCGTATACTTTAATACCCCCAGGTGTTACGTTAAGTTTGTGCAGTGTACTCGGTATAAAATTTAATAGCGCGCGCGCACACACACAATATATATATATATATATATATATATATATATATGACGTATATGTATATATATATATATATATATATATATATATATATATATATATATGTGTATGTATATATATGTATGTATATATATATATATATAATACTGATGACCCACTTTCGGAGAAGAATAAGCGAAAATATAGAGATCTGTATATTTCGATCACTTACTGTGATCCTCTTCGGCAGATATAAGTTACAAAGTACAGAACAATGTGTATTTATAGTAAAGCAGTGAGGTAACATGAGGGGACGAGGCTCAGGTCAACACGCCCGGCACGCATGCTCGCATCTTGGTGGCTCAGGTCACATGACCGGCGTAGCATGGGCCTTGGTGATTTTTGTCCACCGTTAATGTTGATGGTAACATTTTATTTATGGCAAAAGAAGAAATACAGTCTGGTGACCATTGACCATGGGAAATGTTATAATTTGGGAAATTATTTATTAAGGAGGATTCTACTATTTTTCTTCTGAAACTACATTTGGATTTATAAATTATTTCAGCATCGTCCCAATTTATTCGGTGGTTTTTATTGGCGACGTGCTGAAATACTGCGGAATTTTCCTGTCCGTATTTAACAGAGTTCTTGTGCTCCTTAACCCTGGTATTGAGATCTCGACCCGTCTGTCCCCAATATACATCATTGCAATCTAAACAAGGTAATTTATAAACTCCAGGAGTTGTATTACTCTTGGATCTGTGATGTATATTGACAACTTTACTGAACAAATTATTAGGATAATGGAAGATAAAATTTACCTTTTCCTTTGGTAACATGTGAGACAATTCATGGATTGATTTGTTAAAAGGCAATTTTATGCTTCTATTATCCCAATGATGATTCATGGCGGAATGGGAATCTGTTTTGTGAAAACTAATTTTGGCCTTGCTGAGAGCTTTTTGTAAAAACCACGGCGGGTATCCTAATTTTGTTAGTTGATTTTTCACTGAATTTAGTTCCAAATCTAAGTATTGGGAGCTACAAATTCTCAAAGCCCGTAGGAATAGGCCTGAAGCTACACTATATTTTATTTTGTCAGGATGGTGGCTAAAGAAATGTAGGTAGCTCCCTGTGTGGGTGGGCTTCCTATGAACTGTGAAGGACAGTGACTCCGCATTTCTTATTATTAAAATATCTAGAAAAGGTAATTTGTGATCTAATTCCCATTCCACCTTGAATTTAATATTGTTCGTTAGGTGATTGAGCTGGTTGTGAAATTCTTGGAATGATCCCCATTCATCATCCCAAACCGTAAAGATATCATCTACATATCTATGCCAAAACATGGCGGGTGGTGATCGAAATATACAGATCTCTATATTTTCGCTTATTCTTCTCCGAAAGTGGGTCATCAGTATTATTTTACATATGTGCTACGACATATCTTTGTTGTGATATATATATATATATAAATATATATATATATATATATATATATAAGAGGAGACTGTATGAAGGAGTGATTGTACCAACAGCACTGTATGGAGCAGAAACATGGAACATGAGAGAGGAAGAGAGAAGGAACTTGAATGTGTTTGAGATGAAGTGTCTGAGAAATATAATGGGGGTTACTAGGCTAGATAGAGTGAGAAATGAGGAAGTGAGGAGGAGAACAAGGGGTGGAAAGGAAGCTGGGAGATAGGGTGGATGAAAGAGTATTAGGATGGTTTGGACACATGGAAAGAATGAGTGAAGAAAGACTAGTATAGGAGGTATGGAAGGCAGATGTGGAGGGAGTGAACATGAGGGGACGTCCTAGGATGAGATGGATGGATGGGGTGAAGGGGGCTTTGGGGAAGAGGGGAATGTCGGTTGAGGAAGGACGGGAGAGGACAGAAGACAGGGGTGAATGGAGAATGGTTGTATATGGAAAATGTTGTGATGCATGAGGTGGATTGGACGGGGGAATGGGGGTGAGGTAGTGTGTGAGCAAAAATTTTTGACGCAGCCCGAAGGGATTTCTCCCCGTCCTCTCCTTTATATGGGGGGACGGAGAGGGGGGTTCGCCGATTTAATGAAGCGGCCTTGCTGTGGATGTGCTGTGTCCTGCGACACTGATTCTGACCCAGGGAAGTGGACAGGGTGCAGGGATGGCCCGTCATCTAGGTGGTGCTAAGATGGGAGGGAGGGTGGAGGGGTGTGGAGTGTTTTCGGGGATGAAATGGGTGGGAATGTTTTTGTGCCTTGTCCTTTTTGGCTACCTCCCTGGTAAGGGAAAAAAAAAGCCTTGGTATATGTGTGTATGATTATATATATATATATATATATATATAAATTTATATATATATATTGACAATCCTAATTATCTTGTATTTGCAAGATTCTTGCGATATGCTGTAATAGAAGGTCATGGTCCTCCTAAAGTCTTGCCATGGCACCCTTGGGATCTTCACTAAATTGTGCGTTAAAACTACTCAGCAGCGCATTGCTGTTAGGATTTTACCGATTACCGTACTTTTTCAGGATTTATCTTCAATCTCGGCCAGACTGAAGCAAACATTTAGTTTCAGTGCGGAGGTAGTTGCCCTCGTTTGAATAAAATCGCTGAGGTTGCTCGCACACCAACGCAACCAGTTGCTTACGACGCCTCAATGGTCGCAATCCAACTGGTTGCGGAGTCTCAAGCAATTGGTTTCATGCAACTTGTTACGTTAGTATACAAGCTGCCATAGCAGTAGGTGAAATGAATATACGAACCGTGAATAGGATTGCAATTCTGACATCAGTGTTCCTCGCCCCTTGGCGTATTAATGTAAGAATGGAGGAGACTACAAGAGACCATAAGGCACTAGGCATACCTGTCCCGTATCGATTTCCATCACAATCCACAAAATTATCTTTAACAACTAATTGTTTCAGCACTCACTACATGGTCAATGACATTCGTGTGGTAAACTAGTTGTTGCCCGTTTCCTTCTTAATCCTAAAATTGTCAATTTCCTTTCACTGCTACGAGTCCCGCCCTGCTATATTAATATGATGACCTTGCCTACAGTCTTGTTGAAGCATTTGTTGCATAGTCCTTCCACCATATGAGGACATATTTTGTGCTGTGAATATGTAAGCATACCTTCAATGCACGTAACACGTAACGTTGACGTAACGTAACGTAACCCTCTCAGGAATTGTTGCTGAAGAGTCCTCGGCATTTGATCAGGATTGGTTCGCATTGTGAAATGCAATTAGAATCATGTTTACGATTCTCTCATGGTTTGACACAGCGCAGTCTACATTTGAATAAAAAAAAAATGTGTTTTAATCCCGAACCTTTTAGAATAACTGCACAGATTTAGAATCGGAAAGCAGAGGAAGATTTTTGCAAAGCGCGCAGAACGAACAAAAGGGGGAGCAAGCAGTGTCTTTGTTGCAGGACGATCGTAAAGAATGGCTTTCCGTTTTGTTTTGTCTATACTAATGCAACGTGCATCAGCTACCCTGGGTTCGCCTAGCGCCTGGACAAGACTTGCGCATGCGCGTTCGGGCTTGAGCCTAGATACCGCGCCATTGTCTTCCCCATACTGTAACGTTCTCAAAAAAGCTTGACTGAATTATGGCTGAGCGAGTCAGAGCGTCGCTACCTGCGGCGGAGTTCGAGATGACGGCATTTCGAACCTTGTCATCTGCAAGTTGCACCAAGGGCATGGTCCATTAAATTCCACGGTACAAAATCCTCAATAAGGGGTACCGTCCTAGACACCTGATAGGGAGGACTTTGCGACGTTAGTATAGCTATATATATATATATATATATATATATATATATATATATATATATATATATATATATATATATATATATATATATATATATTGTGTGTGTGCGCGTGTGGGTGTATGTATACTGGGACTCGTCTTTCTAGCGCTTCTCAACCGTCCTGGACCTCACTTCCCCTTCCTTCCCCTCCCAATATGCTGTTTAATGAAGTTATCGTGAATAAAACGTAAAGCGTGATAATTAATGACCGACATTTGATTTGTTCCCCTCATGGCGTGGGAGCACGCTGACTTAGGTATTTGATTTTATTGAATAAATGTTGAATGAACTCCGGATAGTTTTTAGCAATCTTTGTACAATGCTGAATAGAGTCGTCTGATGTCGGTGTTACTTTACTCTGAAGGTCGTTGGTGACGCGCGGGGACGGACACACACACACACAAACACACACACACACACACACACACACACACACACACACACACACACACACACACACACACACACACACACACACACACACACACACACACACACACACACACACACACACACACACAACCACATCATTTCGACAGCCGACGCCCTGTGAGTGAGATCAACTGCATATCTCTTTGTATGCGGGGTTTTAATCGCATGAACATCAGCGAAATTATGCACCAGCCAAATCTCACTTGAACAACTAACGAACTATCTTCGACCTTATTAACACTGATGTGGCCATAACTGTCGGTCACAGCAAACAAACCATCATTATGTACTTAAGTTAAAACATTTTTAAAATAAACACAATGTGTCAGTGTAACTACATCGGTGTTAACTCAATAAACCTATTATTAATAATATTATTAACATTGTTCACACGCTCGCGGGCATGTGCACATAAGCTTAACAGTTTCAACTTGATGTCACAAACGGCAATTGTATATATATATATATATATATATATATATATATATATATATATATATATATATATATATATATATACACACACACACATATACATAGACACTTTTTCTGGCAAATGTAGCCAAAGAACCTGCCATACTGAATATTGTCTTTGAAGGATTAAAAAATAATAATACATGTTAATTCGGCCAAAGAACCCGCATAGAAAATAGCCTTTGAAGGATTAAAAAA
This sequence comes from Oratosquilla oratoria, assembly GCF_046742065.1. Taxonomy (NCBI): domain Eukaryota; kingdom Metazoa; phylum Arthropoda; class Malacostraca; order Stomatopoda; family Squillidae; genus Oratosquilla; species Oratosquilla oratoria. Next base: position 46,301,718 of record NC_134806.1, read on the forward strand.
TGATAGTTTTATAAAAGCTGGGCTCTAGCTGGCAAATGTAGCCGGAATCCATTTACAAAATGACTGATACAGCGGCGTTTTTCTGAAAGCTGAGAAGTGGCTTGTTTGGCGTGTTCAAGTCGCCCACTTAGCCAAAGCGGATTTCAGGCCAAGTCTGATATTTCAACTTTTCCCCGAGTGTACTGTCAGGTTAGTTAAGTGGTTCTTCACCTCGGGTACCCCAGATTCATGTCACTGTATGGTTATTTTATTGTTATTTTGGTTATTTATTGTAGTTATTATTATTGCTGTTGTTGTTTTAACCAATTAAACTCCTATGACAAGATGTCTTTTATTTTGTTAAAATAAAACAAAAAATAATAAAACACCAAATTGTTTTATCAAACACCAGAAAAATTTGACGTCAGTCCTCGCTTCGCTCGCGAGCGAAGCGAGGACTGACGTCATATTTTTCTGGCGTTTGATCAAACATTTTGGTGTTTTATGATTTTTTTTTTATTTGACCAAATGACAAGACATCTTGTCATCGGAGTTTAATGGGTTAATTAACAAGAGGTACCTATGGTACCCATCTGTGAGCACTCTGACGTGGTAGGTCTTGAGTGTCGTAATGACTATAAACGCTATTTCAGTAGATATAGAAATCTCTGCTGGGTCACCTATCGAATAGGTCTTGTAGATCAGACGAATAGAGGTCATTGGGTTAGTTACGGAGTTCAATATACGTTTGTGTGCATTGTCTTCGTGTTTGTTTTAGATCAAGCTTTCAAGGTAGGAGAGAAAGAGAAGATTCCAGACGCCGCAAGCCAGAGACGTATATGATGTGGAGGACAACCTCACGCACATAGCAGACGACAATTAACATATTCTCGATGATTTCAGGTGAAATCTTGTTGTTGTTGTTATTGTTGGCAACTGTGGGGGCTGCGGGTTACCTGTTCGTGAATTATGTGAACAAAACGTGTCAGTATAACCTTTTGGTCCATATGGAGGTTGGAGAAAAAATTTATAGAATAAATAAGTAAACACAACCGAAAGTGACAACAACGACTATGAATGCTCAGTCCTGTTGTTGCCAAACGGAATCCAGTTCCTGGCTTCGCCGCCATATTGGTTAGACCTTTGCGTACCTCTCCCAGATATTTCTTCCCCTCCCCATACTCTCTCCGACTTAGTCGTGTTATTTCCTTCATGAAAGAATGATGAATAGGGCGATGTCTACGAAAGGATGCTTTACGTCAAGGTACGTAGAGGAACGGAAATGAAGTTTGGGTCTTACTTCCTCCCTCCCCTGAAACGATTGTATGTGCGGGTGTTATTGTTTTCTTCGGTAACACGTCTTGGTCAAGGTTGAGCCTCCAGATTTTAACTGAAAGTTTAAGGTGGTTATTTATTTGGGTACAAAACCCGCCTTTCCTTTCGACTATAACTTAATCCCTCAGTGTCAGCGGATGGATCACGCAAAGGCTGTGGCAGTAGGTGGCGTGGAGGGAAAGAGCAGAATGAGGAAATGAAGAAGGGGAAGAGTGAGCGAGCGGGTGGGCGAGCAGAGAAGGAGGGGGAGGGTGGGAAAGACCCCAACAACGTATTGAACCGGCTCTTTTCGTTGCCTGCAGAAGTTGACCTTTCAGAAGTATTTCTGCCCCGCCAGGCATTTGGTCTTCAAGTCTGCGTTCGGTTGACGTTCTTACGCGTTTCATAGGTTCGGTTCTGTGAGTTAAGTGCACGCTTTGTTCTCAACACCCAAACCAGTTTTCTAATGTCTGCGTTTCAGTGGCCGTTGTTTCCTCCCAGAATTACCCATAGTTGTATTCCATTCCAATCTTTGAGTTGGCACATGCTTTATCTTTGGCAGGCGGACTTTGTTTTCATATTATTTATTTCTTATTCTTACATTATTCATGGGGCTCACAGAATGACCTAAAAGATGGCTTTAGCATAACTTTTGTTTATACGGGTTGTTGTTATGACGCATTTATTACCACATCCGTTTATATATTTATGACCAAATGCCTTCCTGAACTTCAGTCAGGTAAATACACACACACCGTGTAAAGCTAGGTATAATAGAAGCGTTGTTACTTTCTTGTATACTATAATTAGGTAAAATACAAATGCACACATATACACGCCATTTAAAGTTAGGTGTATAATAATATGAGAGTAAGATCTGGGACCCAACGATCGTTGCTCTTCTGTATATTACACCACACACACACTTCTCTGTCCTCTTTCTCGCTTTCTCCGCCCTCCCTCTCTCTCTTTTCTCTCACTCTCCTCTATTCTCTTTTCCCTCTCTCTCGTCCTATCTCTATTCTCTCTTTGACCCACTAATATTTTGCTTGAAAAAAAAAAACTGTCGAGTTCACACAGCGAATAGGCAAGACAGTACAGCCAGGGATGAACGTCCGACATCCCGATGTTCAACTGATTTCTTCCAACGTGTTGGTATCTCGTATGCATCGTCGGGGGACACCCAAAACATGGCCTATCCTCTCCCAGAAGTATGGATATGTCTTGTTACTTTTGCACGAATAAATTTAATTTATACATAGTGTTTGTTAACCGAAAATAACTGTTTACAAAAATGTTACATTTTATTTTTATTCATTAATATATATCAATCAGTCAAATCAGCCATCCTGAGTCCACTGCTGAACAAAGGCCTCCTTCATAGCATTCCATGATTCACACGACCGCGCCATCCTCTGCCACGTCACTACTGCAAACTTCTCGATGTCTCTCCACGTTCTGCCTGGTCTCCCTCTTCCACGCTTCCTGTCGCGCGGCGTCCATTCAGTAACATAATTGCTCCATCGCTCATCAGTCGTTCGCACTAACTTACCTGCCCAGTTCCACTTCCTCTCTTTTACCGCCTCCACAATGTCTTTCACTCCAGTCTGCTCTCTCACCCAACTTGCTCTCTTTCTGTCTCTCAGCATTATTCCCATCATTGATCTCTCCATTCTCCTCTGTGCAGTCCTTAGCTTCGTTTCCATCGCCCTCGTCAGCTTCCAAGTCTCACACCCGTAGATTGTTGCTGGCAGAATGCATTGATTGTAAACTTTACGTTTCAAACATAAAGGTAGAGAGCATCTCAGGATTTTATTATACTTATCAAACACTTTCCAACCAATTGTTAAGCGTGTTTTCATTTCATTATCATTATCTTTCGTCACTTTCACCATCTGCGCTAAATAATTAAACTCCTCAAAATCTTCAAGAGTCTCACCATCAGTTACAGTCTCTTTACTTTGAACTTTCTTGTTGAACATTACTTTGGTTTTACTCTTATGGCAGTAGTCTCACCTCCGTGCCAACTGGTTTCTGGTGAAATATTTCTCTGGTGTCACCTTATTCATTAGCAGTGGGTCCTGCGACTGTGCGTGTGAGCTACTCTTTGTCTGATCTTTCTTACAAAACCTGTTCGATATGGGTGACCCTGCAGAGATTTTCTCTCTATCGACATAGCTTTTGTAGTCATTAAGATTCTCAAGCCTATATCCACCACGTCAAGGTGTCAACTCTCGGATAGAAATATATATATATATATATATATATATATATATATATATATATATATATATATATATATATATAATATGTGTGTGTGTGTGTATTCATTCATCATAGGTCAGGAAGGGGCCTGGCACCTCATCAATGTGATTTAAAAAAAATCCGATTTGAAACTATATTTAGTTCAAGGGCGAATGCTGGACGAGACGGTGTCGTGATGAAAATAATAATCATCACTTTTACCTACTTCATATACTATCCCTCCTCTGTGCCACAAGTTTGTTTAAGAATACCACCGTAAGAATCTTTCCATATATAAATCTTTCCCTTCCAAGGATTTATATAAGGAAATATATTTTTAAGAATATCACCGTAAATCTCTCATCTCTGTGACTCCACGTCTACGGCGGGATAACCTAAAGCCATAGGTATCACAGACTTAAACTAAGCCCAGATTTGGTCCACGTTCGCATCATAGAACATTTGTAATATGTGTTCAGCTTTGATGGTCCTGTGCAGGACCGACGGGGTAACCCCCTGAGGGAACAATGCAGCCCCAGTATCTCACCAGGCCAGTCGGAGTAAAAAATCGATAAAGTAGGGTATCGCGGTGAAGTAGGTTAGTAATGGATCGCTACGTCGGCGGGGCCGACCTTGAATTTTGATATATATTCAGGTAAATATTTTTCCCGCCAACTGTAACTAGTGCTGTCCGTAGGAAGAATAGCCTACCTAAGTGGTAATAATGGTGTGATTTTAAGGGCTAAGGAGACGTGGAAAAAATAAAAGTGATCATACGGATTGTACCTTGGTTCACAGTGTTAAAAGATACTTGCTGTAGTTCTGTAACCCTACCAAACTGCGCATTGAAAAAGTGGTGTCCAGGAGGCGAATCAACAGCAGTCCATAAGCGTAGGGTACGCGCGAAAAGACGGCTAGGAACCGTGGGTGAGTCGAGCCACATGTTGGTGGTTTCCGTGAAAGGAGCGTTGGGAGGAGAACGCGAAGAGAGATAGGAGTAATGGATTTAAACTGGACAAATTTAGATTTAAGTAGGAAATAGGCAAGAATTGTTTTACTAATAGGGTAGTCGAGGAATGGAATAGACTTAGTTACCATGCGCTGAAACTATCGATTGTTTTAAGAAACGATTAGACAATTTTATGGATGGGGATGACAGTTGGTGATGGATACGGAGCTGCCTAGTGTAGGCCTTATGGTCTCTTGCAGTCTCCTTCATTCTTATGTTCTTAGAAGTGGTGCTGTACGTGTGACAGTGGGTTAGCGTTACTCTCCCTAGTATAAGGGGGTTTGACCCCCGTGAGGATTTAACCACTCACTGGTGGACATTAGCGGCGCTTTATACCAGTCGCTAGGTTGAATTGATTACAATTCCAGGGTATATTCACAGTAACCGATATTGTACTTCTCGCTAGGTGAAGTTACTGCCAGAGTAAGCACAGAGGCTCTACCGTTCCCCAAGGGAGAGGCCGGTGGTCCTGTAGTGGGTTAAAGCTGAACTGGAAGTGCAATATATATTGGGGTGTGCAAGGAACGCAAATGGCGTCGTTGTACGTTTCCATAGCGTGAAGGCAAGGGCGTCTAAATACGACAATGGTGGGAAGAAGGAAGTGGTTGGACGTGTTTCTGTAGACCTTTATTTATTTAATTTATTCATTGGTATACCTCTTTTTAATTTGTTTGTCGTGTAATTTATTTATCATATATTATATTTTAATAGCTAGGAAAAGGGACACCAGAGAAATAATTGAGAGATGAGATAGACAATTGTGCAATATTGATGAAGCAGAGGTTGTGGGAAGCCTTGTCCAGCAGTAGAAATCGGACGGGAGGTTGTACGCAGAGTCGAATATGAAGAACATTCCTCATGAAAAATCGAACTCAGCACAGAGCACCAGGACTTAGAACCAGGGAAAGAGTTCTTGAGAGAAACCTTAAAAAACAAAAGAACAAAAAAGGGAAAATTACAGAATTGAGAACAGGACAAATGTACACAATGGAACGCGAAAGTTATACGAGTATGAAGAACAGAACACTGAACAATATCAAAAGTTAGAAGAGAACGGGATTTGTTCTGCAGTGAGAGAATTGAACACCCTGCAATAGAAAACGGAGCACGGCAGAGCACCTCAGGGCTGGCTCGCTTAAAGCTGGAGAGCCCTGACTCTCTGCTTTAAAGCCAGATAGGGAATTTGATCTCATTGTATTAATTAAGCCTCCTTGCCTTTGCCTGTGCTTGCCGTGCTGTGCTGTTACTCTCTGTTGTTTGGTATTGCAAGAATGTTGCCCAGGGGTGGGGGTGGCATTTTATTTATTTATTTGTGTGTTTGTTTCCTTGTTTATTTTCAAGTGCGCTGGTGTCGTAAGAATACTGGCCTCGCGTTCGCTTACTTGGGGGTTCGAGTCCCACACTTTTCTCAGATTCCCAACAGTGACAGTTAGCTACGTCATCAGTCCTCCTAGCGTATGTTCCTTCAGATTATTTTTAGACTTGGTTTTGTAGCGTGTGTGTGTGTGCGTTCGTATGTATGTGTGCGCGCGTTGGTACTCCAGCTATATTAGAAATAGGGAAATGGGAAAGTATTTGCCTTTTTTATTTTTTGAGAAAAGCAGATGTTCACAATGCATGGTGCGATTGCCCCCCCCCCCCACCCCTCCCTACCACCAGTAACACGTTCCTGTCCTCTTTTCTTGTGGGAGTGATAAGGTCACACATGCTGCAGCCCCACATCCCTTATTAGATCAACCAGCCCTTAGGGCTCTCTCTCTCTCTCTCTCTCTCTCTCTCTCTCTCTCTCTCTCTCTCTCTCTCTCTCTCTCTCTCTCTCTCTCTCTCTCCCCCCCCATTGTACCCCGTGGATATGCCTCTTCCCTCCGCTTTTCATACCCAGAGAGGTTGTATACTGATAGTGGTCAACCTCTAGAAAGATATAAAGGCTTTAGTCCCCTCCTCCTCCCCCTTCCCTCCCTCACCCCTCTCCCCCTCTCCATTTCACATTCATTATTTTAATTTATTGCATTTCGTTATTTGCACTCTAGACTTTTGCCTCGCCATTTGTTTTGCATCCGCTGTTGGAGTGGAGGCCTGGAGGTAGGAGGGGGAGATTGGACGCTAGAGCGACTGAGCGTAAGGATGAGAATAGTTTGCCACGCCCCCTCACTCGGTCACGTGGTTGGCCGTGACCTTGGTAAATGTAAACAAACCCACGTGACCGGTTACGTAATATTTATAGTAAGGTCATGTGTGAATAAAAGTGGCTAGTAGTGTACACTGTATATATTTATTAATTTCGCGTGCGTTGTATTTCGTTGGCATGCTGTGTGCGTATATGCGTACATGCATGTGGACTGTGTGTGTGTGTGTGTGTGTGCGCGTGTACATGTATGTGGACGGATGTGTGCGCGTGTTTTTATGAAATGTTTGGGTACATACGTAGTATATATTAAGCCGTGTTTGCAACAATATTGCACGCGCACTCGCGTCATTAACACTAGTGCAAATATAAGACAGTAACCGACTATTCCTTGTTGTAACTTGAATTATGGGTGGGAGTGTCGCCTTGGTTGGTAACGTCTGGCGTACAAAGGTTTGGACGTTGAAGAAGCTTACTACCCTTGTTGCATTTACTATTGCACATGTTTGCTTATTCTGTTGTCTTTCTATTAGTTGACACCATGATTCTGTTCTGTATATCACCGGGAAAGAGGAATATGGATTCACGCACACACGCACGCACTAGGTATGATAATTGGAGAGTGACAGTATCCCATAAACGTGGCTACTTTTCTGTATACTGCCGTTAAATACAAAAATAAGCATTGCACGCTCACATACACATTGTTTAAGTTGTATTTCTAATTAGTTGACATTACCGAGGGGCGTATTCCTGTGTTAGTGTTTTTATATCGTATCCATAATTAGGTTTTCAATTATACCTGTTTACCCCTACTAGCATAGCTATGAAAGAACGAGACTACTTGAACGCCTATTTTGAGTTGCCACTAAAGACATAATTATCTTTATCTAGCAACATGACTTACTAGGGTTCTTACAATTATAATGCCACCTTAAAACTCCCCTCAAACACCCGTTGCCAGCGTTGAAGGTGTTACTATTATCTGGAACAGCAGACATTGGCTGATGCTACCACAAGAACAGTGTAATTGCACACTAAGAACTATTGTGGACGACAGAACTATCCAAATAAATAGTCCTTCATCATCTCATATATATCTAGTAATTTTCTCTTATATATTTTTCTAAATGTATTAACGCAGCAGTGACGGAATATATATTAGTATAATTCTCGTACATCAAATGTTGGAGCGTCGGTATACAAAGAGAGCTTGTGGACAATCGCTCCTACATCCTGTCGTCCTAGCGTCGAGAGTGCTTGACGGTTTGAATAATAAAAGAAAGGGAACTGGCAATTTGTAGATAAGAATACTGCTAACAATATATGCCGTTCCACGAACATATGTGAGCTCAGCCAATAGCGGCAGCAGCACATCAGTAGTTGCAGCATAAGTAGTCGTTACGTCACGAAATCTCCAGTACCATTGTGTGTATATGTGTGTAGGGGAGGCCAGAAGCAACTTTCCCGTATCTAGTGTCTGGTATCCGGGGGACAGTCTCAGGTTGCACCACAATCATCGGCAGTTGTGGCCTCACCGGATTATTTGAATCCGGTATATGGCGGCCACAGTAACTACATTTGAATTCTTCTCGAGAGTTGAGTAGCAGCGGCTACCAGACAAGGGAAAGAGGAGAGAACACAAGACGAGACTAACAGGGGACGCTCAAGGGGACACGAGTGTGGACTAGCATTAGGGGAACGTAATGGAAGACAGAAATAGTAGGGGGACGCGAGGTTTACGACTCGCTGGGATGGGCGGGAAAGGGTGGCTCGAAAAACGAAAGCTTGATGCATGGAAGACGACAGAGAAGCGTTCATTGAAAACAACGCTTCGTCTGTCCTTAGGCGATAACAGCACGTGTATGGGAAGGAGTATGACGTGCAAACTCAATTAAAACGAATACACATGACGTTAAAGAAACTGACGAAGCGAGGTTGGAATAAGAACAAAGCGGAGTTGATAGCGTATGAAGCAGCCGACACATTACAGTGCGCACGGACGTCTGGGTACGCGGGAGGGGATGTTGCCAGGCGGTTTTTATTTATTAAAGAACTTTTTATTTCTGGAATGTCTTTTCTATTTGTTTTTCAAGTTCATATGTTTTCTTTATATTTTTTATCCAATTTCCGAGAAAGGCTTTGTGGAGTTCGTGAATATAGTTTTATTTATTTGTAAATACATTTTTACCTGGAGTCGTTTGTATGTGGGTCTAAGTTGCGTCGGTGTGGTTCAAAAAAGAGAACGATGAAAGAGAGCGTAGGGGGGTTGGTTTGGAAGTTATACAAGAGGGAAAGAAATAAGAGGAAGCTGAATTGCCGAAGAAAATAGGGGTATTTAGAGAGGTTAGTAAGTTAAGAGGAGGAAAGAAGAAAGCGTTAGCAGGAAACGAAAGGGACCTGGACATGTGGAAGTAAAATAAAACGATGAGGTTGTTAGCAATTAAGAGGGGAAGCAATGTCTTCAGTAAACACGGTGCGGAGAGGGCAAATGGACGGTCGAGGTTAAAAAAATAAAATTGAAATCTAAAGGCAACGGAGGGTGGCAAATAGTACAAGCTGTGTGTGTGCGTGTGTGCACGCGTGCGTACGTGAGGAGGAACATATACTGGAATAGGGATTAGAAAAGAAAATGGTAAACCACGGTCAAAATGATAGAGAAGAGGAAGTGTTGGGACATGAGGGGACGGGAGGGCGGAGGAGAAGGTTACACTGACCGGCTGACTAGGTTATGCAATTGATAGGGCAATATCCTTAATTGTTTTAGGGGAACGGGAGGGAGAGGGAGAGGAAGAGGAGGCGAAAGGAAAGGGAAGGAAAGGCTCGAGGAGTACGATGAGGTAGGAGAGATTGTTGGACCACATAAGATACTGGTTGTGGGAATTGTGGTAAAGGAAGTGTTCATAGAGTCGGCAGCGATTTTGAATATGACTGACTGTTGGTGGGTATTGTGAGGGTTTGTTTGTGTCAGTGGTAACAGGCTTATGTGATCGCTGAGGTGGTGGAGAGTGTTCTATTTATTTGTTTATTTATCATTTAATTGTTATATAGCGATGATGCTAATAGTGACCGTAATGTTTTTACAGCTAGTCAAGAAACTGAGGTAGAAGGATCTGGCCTTGGTGTAGTGTAGGCGATGAGCATGGATATAGTAAACTGATTCAATTGTGGTTATCTTTTCTTCATGATTATACTGGAGTATGGAGTGGGTGATAGCACTTCAGAAGTAACATTCAAAGGATTCATTCCCTTTCTTCGTGCGTAAAAACTTCAATGAATAAATTATATAAAAGAAAATGCGGGATCCCTCTACACCCTCACGTCGTCGCATTTAACATAGGGAACATGTTGGCGATATTCTTGTTCCTGGCAAACATTGGATTTTGAATAGCGTTGCGAGGTCGTGAGCGCTGAAACAATTGGTTGTGTTAATAGAGGATAACATGTTTAGTGATGAAAGGTGGAAAGGAATAGGGAAGTACTTAGTGTAGGCCTTATGGTCTCATGCAGTCTCCTCCATTCATGTGTTCTTATGTATAGTTGGTTTAGGATACGGAGATGATTATTTGTGATCAGGAGAAAGGAATAGTGATGATGGACAGGCCCTCGTAAAAGATTGTAGTTGTAGGTAATTATATACTTTTATTTTTATTTATTTGTTCATGTATATATTAACGAAGGGCTATAGATATTGACACTAGCTTAGACCAAATGGGAAAATATTAATGATTGAGATAAACTCATAAAAAAAATAAAGTAAAGGTACTTGTCGAAGTACGAACGAGAAGTTTGGTGGTGACCGTTAGAACCTTCACGCAAGCGGTTTGTAACGCGCTGAAACAGTAGTAAAGGAAAAACACCGCGTTTGTGTGTAAATGCCTCCATTGACTTACATTGTAATTGGACCGCCGCGGTTCAAACCGCTAGTGTGATCAGAGCCTTGGTTGATGTAATATGGAGACAAAAGCTTGAGCTGGTGGAAAATAAGATGAAATCAATAAATCGGCTTGTGTAAAGGAGAAGGGGAGGTGGAAGTAAGAATAAAAATGAAGAGTAAAAACGGAGGGAAGTGAAAAGAAACGGGGAAAAAAACGCCAAGAAAAGAAAACAGGAAAAAATAGTTTCTCAAATAAATGAAACCACACATGATGCTGAAAAGAAAATGGAAGAGGAAAACGAAGAAAATGGGAATGGAGATGTAGTAGTGTAGGGGATCAGCTGAATATATTGTAAGGCTCTGTTCCAGTATCACGCAAAAAAAAACATTTTTCACGTTTCTTTTTTGCACATGAAAGATCTATTTTATATATGAATTTTTTACGTTAAGTTATATTAGGTTAGCTATTAGACAACGAAGTTTCATATTAAATATTCGTGCTTGCGTGATTTTGGAATTTCGCAGAGGGTAACGCAAGAATGAGAAGTAAGAAATATTGTAATGATTTTTAGTGCTGGATAAGTACCTTCTGAATCAACATTTCTTAAGTCGTTATCACTGTGCTGCACCAGCGCTGACCGTTGAGAGTTCGTGAAAACTATTTCGATTACAATATTTTATTTCTCAGATCTCCGAGTATTATCTTTACGTCATACATATGAAGGCTTAAATGATGAACTAAGAGATGGTTCTTAGAGAAGTCTACATTTGTGTAAGCGAAGTCATATTCTAGTTATTCAAATAGAGGTGAGGTAGAATATGGGAGGAAAAAATAGCCCAGTATGATGCCCCATATAAACATGTTTTGTATAACATCCCATAACCGTGACATCCGCACGATATTTTTATTTCAAAAGTCCATCTGTCATTAACAAGCTACATACATCATTGTTTCTTCTACATTTGGATTATGCTATTTTCGTATTGTCACCGAATCTCGTTGAAGACATTGACAGATCGAAAAAAGTGTAACGGCGAGCCACAAAACTAATTCCATATATCAGAAACAGATCATACGAAAATTGACTTTAAACATGAATATTTTCCCTTTAAAAGAGTAGACTCTCGGTGATTTGATGCAATTAAAAATTATATTTTCACACAGAAAGTGAACCAGACAAGAAAAAATGATCTTGGAGTGTCAGGAAGCATATTTAATTTTGAATTGGGTAGAAACAACTTCGCCAGCCGTGTAGTAAATGAATGTAAGATGAGTGTGCATCACCAGTAGTAGTAGTAGTAGTAGGAACAGTCTGACAGGTACAAGTGAAATCAATATATAGAATTGCATTAGAAATAGAAACAGTAGTAATAGTACTATTGATGAAACAAGAAATTAAGCTTTGAAAAACGCGAGGGAGTTGGAAATTGACAAGGTTTGAAAGTAATTTGTAGAATGCGCTACTTAAGTAGTAGAATCGGTATTAGCAATAATATACAAGTAGAAACAATTTAGTCAAATGTTAACCGTGAGATAGTCGGTCAGGGAGAATTATTGAATATAATTAAAAAGAAGTGCCTTGGTTAATAGTCCTAGCAATAGTATTAGTAATATAGAAGTGGCAAGGAAACTAGGAAAGTGTTTAAAAAGAAAAGAAAAAAACGTTAGGGAAAGAGCAGATGTAAGAAGGAAAGAATAGAGAGCGAGCGAGGGAAGAGTGGGGAGGGAGTGGGGGGGTGAGGGAGGGGATTGAGTCGGTGAGGGAGGAAGGGAGTGAGTGAAGGGAGATCAATGTAGGAGCCGGCCGTGCTCCTAGGAACCAGCATTTCTGCACCAATGGCTTTTTCCACCTTGTTATGGGGTAGCCAAGACAAAGCATGCGTTATTTCCTTGCCGAATGATAATAATGATACATACATGCATATACCAAAGCCTTTTTCCCCATGCATATACCAAAGCCTTTTTCCCCCTTACAAGGGAGGTAGCCACATAATGATAATAATAAATAATAATAGTAATAATAATAATGCAAGGTATCCATAAGGGTTACACACGGCAATTCCAACTGTCATCCCTATCTATAAACTTATCCAATCTTAAAAAATAGTTTCAGCGTTCACTACATGGTTACAAATTCATAACACAAAAATGGAGGAGACTGCAAGAGACCATAAGGCATACACTAGACAGTTGCATGGTTGCTTAGTCTATTTCATTCGTTAACCACTCTATTAGGTAAACCAGTTCTTGCCTATTTCCTTCTTAACCCTGAATTTGTCCAATTTATTCTCATTACTGCGAGTCCTGGTCTGTTGCCTTAAAATGATGACCTTGTCTGCATCCCCCTTGTTAAAGCCCGTGACCCACGCTCAGCTGTATTTAGTCGCCAGTAACGACACACATGGGGACAATGTAACGGTATTCTTGACCCCCATGGGATCATGAGTAATAAAGAGGTGGAGTCAAAAAGAGTATTGAAATTTGGAATGTGGTGGTCATGGAAAATGGCAAAGAATATAGGACTTCTCCTCCTCCCCTCTCTCCTCCTCCTCCCCTCTCCTCCTCTTCCCCTCCCTCCTCCTCTTCCCCTCTCTCCTCCTCTTCCCCTCCCTCCTCCCCTCCTCCTCCTCCCCCCTCCCTCTTCCTCTTCCCCATCCCTACCCTCTTCTATATTTTCCTTCTCTTCCTCATCTTCTTCCTCTTCCCTTTTCTCCTACCTTTTCCCCCCACTGAAAATAATAATAATAAAAATAAAAAACGAAAAAGAATCTGCGAGAATAACGAACGCGTTGATCTTTGCCCGGTGGGGTGTGTGGGGGGATGGGGGTGAGGAAGGGAAGTTGTTGGAGAGAAGAAGAGGGGATTGATAATTGAGAGGCGAAGATGAAGGAGGAGGAGGAGGAGGAAAGGTCAGGGAGAACACAAGTAAATGTCAAGACAAGAATTAAACAAAACCAAGAAGATCTTTAAAGATTTTTTTTTTCGTGAATATGTTTACGTATAATTGTGTTTTTGTGTGGACGTTTGGAGTGATCTTCTATTTATATGAATCTCTTTCCCACCTCTTTCTACCTCTCTCACACACACTTTTTCTAACTTCCCCCCTCTCTCCATCTCTCACTAATTCTCACCTATTCCCCCCGTCTCTCCTGTCCTCTCCCTCACACACACGCGCACGCTTTGTCCTCCTGTCCCTCTCTATCTATATCTGTCTCACACAAACGCGCGCGCGCGCTTTCAAGCTTTTCTCTGCCCTCTCCGTCCCTCGCTCTCTTTCTTTCTTTCTCTCCCTCCCGTTCTCCCTTTCCGTCTCTCCGTTCCTCACGTCCTCTCTCCCTAAATATTCCTTCTCGTCTTTCTTTACCTTTATCTTCAAATGACAAATCAAAGAAAACGGAATAGAAAACGTATTGTTCTATGATTCGGCATGTCGTCTTATCGCTCATGCATATGCTTGAGTTGAAAGGTGGGTAATATTTATCCACTTAATTTTATTTGACATTTGACTAATTCTTGTTTATTTTTTTCCTTTTCAGGTAAGTTTGTTAAACGTCGTCTTTTGCAGACTACATACGCAGGTATTAAATTTGAACTGTTGATTTGAATTTTCTTTTCCGTTTTCTTTGATTATTTTGATCTTTTTCTCGTTACAACAGTTTTCTTTCCGCCCCCCCCCCTCTCTCTCTCTCTCTCTCTCTCTCTCTCTCATTTCAACACGTATTTTCTTAATTTTGACCCATTTTCTCTTTCTCTGTATACTTGGTCACGTGATGGACTTTAGCGTGACACAGTCACCATGTTTCGTGAGTTCAAGAAGTCCTCCTTGCGATCACGTGATATTTAATACCAGGAATGATGTCGACCACCACCAATTAGCTGCGAAACCAGCTGTAGGTTCTTTGGCCCGGCTATACCCAAGAATCGACTCGAAAGGACCGAAACGCCTGGTTCATAATAGATCGCCTAACATAAAGTTTCATTGACACCTTGTTTCCATATTCTGTTGGTCTTTTAAGTTATTGTTCAATGTACTGTTGCTAATGCGAAAGTCTTGGGTTTGTTCCCGCCATACTTCGGCGATTCAAATGAATCTCCGATGTTTCTGAGGTTGGAGAGGGTGGAAGGTGGAAAAGCGGCTGGTATCTGCAACGTCAGCGCGATGGGTTCCATGTGCTGCTGCCTCAAACTTGAGTCCGGTGACATTTACTCTGAATAAGGGACTGGTCTTTGGTAGCAAGTGCCTTCGGAGAATTGTGCGGTCCTCCTGAAATTATTTTTTTTTTCTTTAGCTACCGGTCCGTGAGACTCGGTGAAATTCTTAAGAGAGGAAAGGAAAAGGAGGAGAGAGTGGAAGGGAGATAGACTGGCAGAATTAGGACTGAAGCAGCACGGAATTACACTGATCAGTGTGCTTTCCAGTAAGCTACGTGCCCTTCTGTCATAAACACGGGTTCGGTCTTCTCTGCTGAAAATCTGAGTTTAAGCCCTGATCGGATCCTAGTGCTTCAGGCGTTTGAATTGGTATATATCGTTGGGTGCTCAGGGATCATGTTCGGATCTGTGGGAACCGTGCTGGATTTATCGATCTGGTGTGCGGTATTTGGGACTGAAAATGTGACGTATGGAATCGTGATCTCATGGGTGTGATATGGAATTGTTGACCGTATGTATGACCTCAGTGACTGAGAATGTTGTGACTCTTTGGACTTTTTTTCTTCTTCTATCCTCTCACGGACGAATTCCTTCACCATGTGGTGGTAAACCACTACAAATGGTGATCCCGGAGTGCACTCTCTCTCGCTCTCTCTCTCTCTCTCTCTCTCTCTCTCTCTCTCTCTCTCTCTCTCTCTCTCTCTCTCTCTGTTGGTTGTCAGGCCGGACGGCCCTTCACCGCTTTCACTATGCCTCTCCAGATGGTTCGTTCCTCTGCCAATTCCTTCCAATCCTCTCTTGGTGCCACCTTCTCCACGTCCTTCTTTACGCCATCCAATCTGTACCTGGGTCTCCCTACTGGTCTTCTGCCCTCTAGTCCGACCCCGGAGTGATAATTTTAAATAAAGGAATTAATTACGGTACACGAATGTTATAGAAAACGAATTTTTCAAGTCGTGACCTTGCCACGTGGAAGCGTGACCTCATGGGGTGCTTTGGGACTGTTGACTTGATGTATGGTCATTGGGACACAGTGCTATGACGTATAGAAACCGGAATTTGAACACCTGTACTGACAGAACTAAGGTACCCATGTATTTGTTAATGGTGCAATACTTCTTGCGGAGTTCTTGGAGGTTTGGACAACAGCCCTCGAGTCATTGTTAGGTCTGCTGGACCAATACGCTCCGTGAATTCGGGAGCGTACTGGAGACTTAACTTCAGTCTGTCCACGTCTATGGAAAGGAGATGAGACTATGGAAAGTTCCAGATACCTTGGTAGAATAGTGTATGATACCACAACTCGCCATCCCACCCCCACTTATGGGAAGTGAGAAACCCGTGGAAGGGCAAAGCCCTGGCAAGCCGTTCTCTCTCTCTCTCTCCCTCCGATGTCGGGTCGTCTCCTCGCCTGGCCCCAGGGCTGTCAGGAACCAAGCGATATAACCCGCAGCGTGTCCCAGGAATTGAACTCACGACCACATGCTCATGAGTTCGTCACGGTATCCACTGCATTGCCCATGGTGTTATGGACGTGCTCTACCAAAGCTTATGCATTTGTAGTTATGAGGGATAATCAAAATACAAATCTTCAAATAGTTTGTACTCTATAGCATGGCAATGAGATGTGGACCTTAAGGGCGTCTTGATGACTTAGTACCAAATGCTTTTGGGGAATAGTGAGGTTTCCATAATATGACTTTTTATCCATCAGCAACTGCATGAAGAGATGGAGATAGTGGGGGGGGGGCGCCGATTAAGTGAAGCGGCTTTGCTGTGGATGTACTGTGGAGGCGTGGGAGTGAAATGGGTGTGAATAGGTTCGTGCCTCTTGACTTGGCTACCCCCCTTATAATGTGGAAAAGGCTCGCCAGGCTCAGTTAGTGGAATTGATGAGCATCATTTACGGCTACATAAGAGCATAGACTGGAGGAGACTGCAAGAGACCATTAGGCATGCACTAGACAGTTGCCTTTTACCACCTATCACCCCCATCCATAAGTTTATCTAACCTTCTTTTAAAACGACCAATAGTTGCTTTGAAATGTATTTCTAGTGGTGAAGAGGTAGGCGTCGGAGGAGACCGGGGTAACGTAAAATTCATGGTCTGAGCAAAAGCAACCTTCCAGTTGAACACACTGGAAATGATGGACCTAAACTAAAGAAGGGATTATCAGAAACGAGTACAGATGCTAAAAAGATACGAGCTGGGAGCCTGCAGAGCGCTGTGTCAGCAGAGGGTCGGGGCGCTAGAAATGGACATCTCAAGTAACAGGTAAAGATGACACTCGATGGGGACAAGGGAATACCCACAAAACTCTTGGTTCGGGTGAGGCGATCTGCGGGTTGAGCACACTCGGAGGAGGATCTGTAACGCGTCAGGGAGGCCACCCACGGAACAAGGCTACCTGCCGAAGGCTGCTTAGAATGGGGGAAATGGATACATGGGGGTCATTGCTCGTGGAATAGAGTCGACACGTGAGTGGGGCGACAGACCTTGCCCATGGTGTTTGCTCCCCCAATGATGATTATGGAAATTAATTTCTTCGACCCGAGATGTTGAAAATACATTCGTTTTTTTCCGCGGTTGTAATGACCCAAGATTAAATTCACTTGACGGTTCGCCAATTCATATTTTTTTCGCTCTCTGACCCAGCAGTCCATGAGATCGACAGCAACGGTTCCCAATCTAGTAACCCCCCCTGCCCCCCTACGCAAGGAATGCGTAAAGATACAAGGAGGCCGTTAAGTTATCTGCTAAAGAAATAATTCCAAAAACAATATATGCCGTTATAGTCGCCCCATCCCGTTTTCTGTATATATGAATAGAAGACAAATAGAAAATGTATAATTGTGAACGTGCGGGTTTGCTGGCAAAAAGGGCATCATATAAAATAATTTAGGAACCACTTCATTTACTGTACTGTACATTCACAAAGGTCGCGGTTATTCTTAAGAGTGGAGGGAGTCAATGTCTAAGAAAAATTAGCTCGAATCTTCGTACTGTAAAAAAGAGAGAGAAAGGGAACCGTCCCCAATATCAGCCCCTCCCCTTTATTCGCCATATACGACCTGCAGGGGAACACTGACGGTATCCTTATCCCCCGTCACAAGGTGTTTAGAGATAACAAGACACTAAGAATGGAGGAGACTAGACATTTCTGTGTCCATTACCATCCATAAAGTTATCTGACCTTTTAAAGCAACCAATGGTTTCAGCGCCCACTACTTTGTTCCATTCAACTCTGTTGGCAAACCAGTTTTTGTCTATTTCCTTCTTAAATATAAATTTTATGATTTGAAATACATTACCACGAATCCTGTTGTCTTAATATGATGACCTTGCCTGCATCACCCTTGATAAAGTCCTTGACCCATTTGGGTACTTCAATATGATCGCCCCTCACTCAACGAATTGGGAAAGAAATCAGAAAGATGTTCTTGGAAATAGTCAGAACGCGGAGATAATATCAATACGTTCGTTTATACTTGTTATAGGTTAGATTTTCAGAGAATTGGACAAGATTGTCCAGGATGGTCGGATTTCTCTTCCCAGTCTTGGATTCTAAGTGTGGGAAACTATAACATTGTCCTAATCATTATTATAACCTTTTGCTGTTTACGTTTGCGTGTGGTAATCCGACTGGTATTAAATATTAATTCGTGTCCTTGTGTGATAAATACACATCACCACCCTGCCTCACCGACGGACTTCGCTAGCGTCGACCGTTGAGACAGTTTAGTAAAAACGATGAACTAATATTTTGTGGAACCTATACAAATGTTAGACATATTGTTGAAATTCTCGTAGAGAAGTCATATTTAGTTCTTCAAATGGAGGTAGGATGTCGGAGGAAAAATAGCCCAGTGTGATAACCCCGTAGCGTCATGCATTGCATTTGGTGAACGTTGGAATACTTATTGTACCGAGCCCGAAACTGAGTGGGGGAAACGAAATGTTGCCAGAATTTAGGGAGATTTTACTTCAGTAGGATTCAAAGTGGTGACCAATGGGACTAGTGCTTCTCTATTGCAGACACGGCTTTGTTGCAACAGCGTTTGGTTGTACAGAACGTTGGCCTCGCTCCTCTGGGAGTGTAACTAACCAAACCATGTGAACAATGAGAATAGCGAAAAAATATATATAGCCCGAAAAATAAAGAAAGAAAACGTGTTTTGCGTGAGTGCGTGTGTAACGTGTAGTATGAATGCACACGTAATATAATAGCACATTTTTCACATAAGCAGAAAGCCCTGTGAATATGTGAAGACAAGTGTGCTTAGGGACGTGCGCTCGAGCGTAGTTACGAGTGCGGGTAAGTGTATGTGTGTCAGTCACACAATAGCGCAAATATCAACCGAAATTAATTACTGCGTCAGGTGTATAAACACGTGTATTTATGCATTCATTATGTTCACTCGCACGCGGCATTAAACGAGAACGAGGCCTCCTTTGTGCTGCTGTGCAGTGCAGCGAAATAGACTCTGCCGAATTTAGAGAAACACATTCACGTACACACGCGCGCTCCCTCTAGTCTCGTATTGATTGGAGCTTCTTGCGAGATGATAACTCCCGCCCTTCCCCACCCGCCCCTCCTCCAGATTCACCCTCCCTCCAGCTTCTTAGCTCGTTGCCCCATGCCCCTCTTTCCTCATTTCCATTCTCTTTCCTTCCCTCTTTGCCCTTAGGGTTATCCTTCTTCCCTTGTTATCACGGATACCTCTGGCTTGGTTCTTTACGTTCCCAATCCTTCACGACGCTCTGGGCAACCACACCTCTTCACTCTCCATAGATCTTACCCTCCCGCCTTACACTCTCCTATCAAGTCGTCTCGTTTCCTTTCCCCGTCGCCAGTCATTGTACGTATTTCGGTACGTTTGTTACCCTGACTTCCTCTTCTATTCCTTCCTTCGTCTTCACTTCCTCGTTCATCATCGGCTCCAACTCATAATCATCACATCCGCCCATTCAACCCCCACCCCCACCCCTAAGTACCCCTCCACCCTCCTTCTGCTCCTCCACACCCGCTATTCCCATTCGCTTCCACAGGAGTCTGGGGCCTTGCGTTCTCTTTCGCCATGTGGATCGTGTGCAATGGGAAGGAAGAGGCCCGTTCCATTTCTTTCGTTTATTCACATCAGTATTGAGAACTCGCTCGCTCGTTTGGTAGCGAGAGTGAAGAGCGTTAGGGGAGAGGATTCTTTGTCGATCGTTTTAACATCATGCCTCACTTGCTGTCATTTATTTTCCCCCACAGTAATGGGGTATCATCTGCAGTTTATGGATCAGTTGAAGACCCCCCCCCCACATTGATCTGCTGTAGAATCCACACACACACTGATTGTAAATTCACTCTAACAACTACACTCATTTGTAGAATTCACACACACACACACACACACACACACACACACACACACACACACACACACACACACACACACACATACATACATTCATTCATTCATCAATTGTAGAACCTCCACCCCAATTAACAGGTTAGGTTAGGTCTTATTGTGTTATGTATCATGAGTCATGATCAACTGTATTGTCCACTCCAAGAATATTCAATGTACAATATCCACCCCAAGAACGTGTGTGTATGTTTGGGGTGGGGGAGATTCTGTAAGTGATCCTTGTTTCTTTCCCATCGACTTCTTAGATATCTAACCAATCATCTATTCCCTCTGTCTCTTGATGCTTATGACCCAGTTTTCATCTTCCCTATCAATCAGTCAACCGTAAGCCATTCTGAATCCACTTCTAAACAAAGGCCTCTTTCACTATTGTGCCTACCTCTGTCACGTCATTCCTGCAAACTTCTCTTATATCATCTCGCTTATCATCTCGCCACCTACCTGGTCTCCATCTTGCACGCTTTCCATCTCAGTGTTCATTCAGTAACTCCCCTATCCCGACCAAAATGAAAGAAAACTGTTATTGGATTGTTTTTCTTCAGATGTTTGTTTTATGTTCCTCTTTATTATAAATTTCTTCATTCGAACCAACTGGAAAGTAACACCAACTTTGTTTCTTATCTTAAACGATCCATCTATTATTGCTATCCTTCTTCAGTTAGGGTGATATTACAGACTTTCACGAGCTTCACTAGCGCCGACCGTTGAGAGTTTGAGTAAAAACGACTCCGGTTACAATATTTTATTTTTCAAATCTCCAAATGTCAAATTATATTTCCGTCATATATTATAGCAAAGCTGAATGATGAACCAAGATAATCTATACGAATGTTGAATGTTCTTTGAGAAGTCAAGATTTCTGTGAGTGAAATAACATTCTAGTTACTCAAATGGAGGTTGGATATAGGATGTGGTAGAAAAAATAGACCAGTGTGATAATCATTATATCCTATTTTCTCCAAAGCATCATGTTCATATGACTATGTTGTAGGATGGAGAACGGCAGCGTTGTAGTGACATAGTGTGCGCGATCAATGTAATCAGTGGAACTCGTTTTCTCTCTCCACCTCGCCCCTGGGCACTATCGCCCCAGCCCCTGCTTCCAATATCTCTTCACACTCTTTCCTCCCACCTTAATTTCACTCTTCCGTTTGGTCCCGCGCCCCGCTTCTTTCGTATGTAGCCTCCTCTTCCTCCCCCCGCGCCTCATCGACGCGTCTCCTCCTTTTCTGTTTCATCATTTCCCGCGTTTTTAATCGTTTCCGTGCCGTGTCGCATTTGCCTACGTAGCCCTCGCCTCCCTCTCCCATGCTCCCTTCTCAACCTTCCCCTCGCCAGTCCTTAGATTGATCAAATTCACGATTAAAGTATTACTCTTGGTGTGTGTTTTCCGGTGCAGTTTGTTGACAAACTTGCAATAAGTATTATCTCGAGAAAGAATGGGAAAATGAAGGAAAGGTGGAAGTGGGAGAAGAGGAGAGGAAGAAGTAGGGGAGCAACGGAAATGCAAGTTATTGAAAACCTCCAAAGGAGTATTATCTGTTTGGAAAGAAGGGAAAGTGATAAGAGGAAGGGGAAGATAGTTTTGCATTTTACAATGTGTGCATGTCATGTTTTGTACAGAAAGGTAGGTGTGTGTGTGTGTGTTGTATGAGTGCACAGTAAGTTGTTTGTGTGTGTGTATTGTATGGAACGGTAGCCGTAAGGGAAAAGGGTGCTTGTTTTGTCCCACTTATTGCCACAAATATTCTGAAACGTTGCAATACGCATCGGCTTCATCATTGTGCGTGGGCCTGTGAATTGTAGCCAGGGCCAAACCGCTTTTATGCCCTTTGTGCGTGTTTGTTTTTTGATGTGAAAAACACGCGTCCGAACCACTCTGCCACCGGTGGTCGCTCTGGTCGCGTTGTGAGGATTACAAGCCTCTCGTTTCTCTTGTGGCGAGTAGGGAGGGTGGCCGGGGTTGTGGGCATGCGTTTTATACATCCCCCACTTATCTTGCACTGGGTTCTGCTTTTGTCTAGTCGAAGGCAGATGGCCTCTTGAGGGAGAGAGGGGGGATGGAATGGAGGATATTTTGAATTTGACTTCCATCATCACTACTTATTTTTTCGTGTTCATTGTGAGAATGAGTGAAGATTATTAAAACGGATTTCTTTCCCCTGCCACGTCTATAGAGATAGCGAAATGTGACAAGCAAGAAAATTGAAAAGGGAGAATTCCCTCTCCGTCCCACCCTTTCTTCCACTGCGGAAAAGAAAGCGAAAAGTCGGATGTGATGAAAGAAAGAGATAGAGAGAGGGGCGGAGGATCAGACAAAGATTTCGACAAGAGTGAGGGGGCTTGCAAGCGTGTTCTTCTCTCGACTAGACCTTGGTAGCGACCAGGGTCTATGGGCTTGTACGCTCACTCTTCCGCTCACTCTCACTCGTTTCTCCAGCCTGCCTGCCTGGCCAGGACCAACACACACACACACATACCAGTAGCTCACTCACAAGGCAGAACTGCCGTTTAGTTGAACGGTGTAGTTGTTTATCAATCAACCAAAAGTAACAGTAATTTGGTAAGGATATTGCTCGTCCACAACGAAATTATGTTTACGCGTGACAGATTCTCACGAGAAGAAATAGAATCCAACTACGGATCTGATTAAATGATCTCAATAAAATCCCTCTGAGAAGACCGCTTACTTTCCATATTTCTGTTTGTATGTCTCCAGACGACGGAGAGGCGGTCACATGAAAAGGGTGATCTTATGCGCGATCACTCGGAAGATTGCATAAGTGCGCGCGGTGCCGGAACTCTGGCATGGTGGAGCCTTATGCTTATAGCCGAACGATGACGCAGGGCAGGCAGTATTCTGGTCTGCTCTCGACGTCCGCACGATATTTGGGAGGGGAGTGGGGGGGGGGAAGTTCTGCGCGCGCAGGCAAGCCGGAACGCTGCGTTTGTGTTGTGTTCCCTTGTGGCTTCGTAACCAATGCAAGGGCCTCGCAGCTGGCATTGTCAGCTTTCCTTTGGGGACACGACTGGGCCGTGTGCACGAATCGTGGACAATCAGTTTTTTGAGAGGACGGGCCGCGTGCATGCATGGGCCTCCTGTTTGCCTGTCGTTCTCATTATCCCTATCGATCACGCCTGCATGAGACGAGCAAAATACGTCATTATTATCATGTTCATATCTGTGACGTCATGTGCGAGGCAACTTGTCCGAACGGCTCATTATGGTGGGCTTGAGTCGATGGAACCGCTGCGCCGTTCGTATGGTACTCCTGGCTTGCCCTTGTTCGTGCCCCCTCCATCCTCCTGTCCCTCCTCCTTACTCCCTCCCTTTTCCTCGTCTGATTAAACTAATTCCACTTCCATACTGTGATCCTTCTGTCGCAGTCCGCTTGCCGCAGTTGCTTTGGGGGAGGGGGGTAATACTGCAACTCTTTTATGAAAAGAGTCCTGTGCAAAAGGAAATAGGCAAGCACTGGTGTACCAATAGAGTGGTTAATAAATTGAATAGTCAATTTATTTAATGAACACCGAAACTTGGTTGTTTGAAGAGGTTAGATAAATTTATGGTAATGGACATGGAACTGCCTAGTGTAGTCCTTTTGGTGTCCGACAATCTATTTTATTCATGTGTTCTTATAACATAACAGAATGGGTAATGGAGTGGATGTGTTTTGTACAGGGTACGAGACGAGAATCCAGGTTCGAAAAAGGGCAGAATGAAGACCTGGCATTTCTTTAGCCTAGGGCGAGTTGATCGGTAACGTTATTCATTAGATAGTGTGGCGTCGGTGATGGAGAGCGAGTTGGGGGACGCGTCGACAGTTGCTTAGGCTTGTATGTGGCAGTTCCCCCGAGCGGGCTGGGGTGAGTGGGCGACACAGTTCTCATTAAGTAGCTCAGTTTCAAGCGGCTGCTGCTGCTGCTTTCACTTTTGTAGGGGAGACTTGCGGGAAGAGCTTTGAACGAGTCTTTGTGCACTGGTCATAGAGAACGGGAGAAGGCTTTGGGAATATTGTCTAGTCCCTGACGTTGGCGATTTAGGTTGTGTTATTCACCACTCTTGGATCACGTGTTGGACGTGATCGACAGCTATTACCCTTCTCAATGAGAATTCATATATGGACCCTATCAGTTGGGTATGTTGTGACCTTACAAAAAAAAAAAAAAGTTGGAGTGCCGGCTCGCAGTGCAGTGATGTCGAACTTTGGTCGTTGGATTGCGGTCGCGAACGGCACTACTGAGCCATCGAGCCAGCCGTGGGAGTAGCATTAATAATAGTACTTTTTCAGCTCTTGGAAATGACGAGAGTGAGAGTAGTGATATGACTATGTACACGTGTCTTGTTTAACTTCAAATTAGCATTTGGAAGCACTGTAGGCCAAGATATATAATGGGATTGGAATTTTCCATTTGTTTATTTGAGGAGCTTGAAGCTTGTACAGTTCGACTTAGGCACTTGGTGTGACAGCTCGTAGGGCGAGTTCGGCTAACTTGGTAACGATAACAAGACTTCAGAGCATCGTTTCCCAACGGTGCTGAAATTACTTACAGGGGGTGTTAGGAAACAATGCATGCATCCACTCCCCTTTGTCCTTCTATTAATAAGATATTAGGGGATGCTGGACTGATTTGACTTCAGGAGTTGCTGGTGTTTGTAAGAAATTGAGAACGCTGCCTTAGAGGGAGCGGGAAGGACAGCTTCATGCTGGCACGCGAAGTAGAGCTGGCCTTGTACCTCCAGGGTAGAAGTCAACGAAAGGGACGGGAATATAGTATAAAGAACACGGTATATAAAGACGAAACTGAAATTTAGGGGATTGGATCATATGGGGTTAGGTCTTATTTAAAAGGGTTGTATTCCTCTGTAACGATCCGAATCCTCAAAAAAAAAAATCTAAGCACAGCGGCCATCCCCCAGGTTAAAAAAAATGTAGAATCTGATGCTGTGGAGGAAGTGACAGAGGTGGGATACGGGTAACGAACATGGTTGGAGTTAACTTGACACAGTAGTTGACGTGAAATCGATAACATCAACCGTTCAGTCATCCCTGGGGGGTTGGATGGTTGGTAGAGCTAACTCCTGCGGGAAGTTATCCTCATCCTGGTTCGTTATCCGTGCCTGGATGTTTTGCGAAGGCCAAGCGAAGGGGTTGTCATACTAGGCTTCCACGGTCTCCAGCGCCGACAGTGGAGTTCGTTTGGGTAAAAAAGACTTCGATTACAATACCGTATTTTCCTAAATATCATATCTTTCCGTCATATCAGAACCGAATAACTAAGAGATTGTAAGCCTGTATGAATGTTAGATGTATTCTTGAAATGGTCTTAGAGAGGTATTTCTGTAAGCGAAGGCCTATTCTAGTTATTCAAATGGAGGTTAAGGGTATGGGGGAGAAACTAGCGGTAAAATTCCAGAATCATGCAAACACATGTTTAACATGAAATTTGCGTTGTCCAGTTGCTCTTAACGTAATATATCCTTACCATTCCATAAAAGAAACAGATCGTTGAAAAGCAGAATGAAAGAAGTGAATAATGTGTTTGCGTGATACTGGAATGATTGCCCAGTGTGATGACCCCTTGAAGCCGGCAATCGAAGGCGCGCGGAAACCCAACATGGTAGTGTGCATATGACTCCCCAGTCTGTCTGAGGCACCACGTCGGAGTCCCCGTTACCCCGTATTCTTTGTTCGTGCGTGAGTGAGGAGAAGCGAGCTGCCGGGCAGACATGTTGGTTAAAATGGAAGCCAAAGTTTTACTTCTTCTATTGCCCGGCGCTTTGCGTCCCCTCTTGCAGCATGGATGCTTATATGGCCATGCTGGAGTTATGACAGATAGAATCGCTGGTTTTGCAAAGTACACAACGCTGGTTTTAGGAAATAGGCAAGAACTGGTTTACCAACAGTGGTTCACGAATGGAATAGACTTGTAAGCTGAAACTGTTAGTTATTTTAAGAGAACATTAGATAACTTTATGGATGGGAACCAAAGGTGCTGAGGGACTTGAAACTGCAAAGTGTAGGCCTTAAGGTCTCCTGCAGTCTCCTCCATTCCAACGTTCTTGTTCTACCTTGGAACCAGTCCTCGGAAAAAATAGGATTTCCACCAGATATTTTAGAAATATCTTGAAAACTCTTTAGTAACTGGAGTACTTGGGAGGGGAAAACTCTTTCGTTAGTATTTCCTCCATATATTTTAGAAGGAATAATATTTAAAAAATGCTAGCATTTTCTTTACATATTTTAAAGTTACCCCTTAACCAGTACCCAAATACAATCAATGAGTCGTTCTCCCACAAATGATCTCATCCATAACATTAAATTTGAGGGAAGGATAATGGAACTAATTTTAGGAGGCAACATGGTGCCCGCCTTATAACCTATATACTGTATAGTGCGTGCATTATTTAGAAGTTTTGAACATCATGTGAAGTAATGTTCTGGTATATAGTGGTCAGTGTGTACTCAATAATTATCATTATTATTGTTGTTTATTAATGTATTAATTTATTTTTATTTAAAAATGTATTGTTTAAACACGAACGTTCATTTACATTATCGGCGTCTTCAGGGATCTTAGTGAAGTGCAAAATTTTAGATCGTGAAATTCATGAAACAGCCTATCGTCGTCGATTTCCAATAAGGTGTTATCACACTGGGCTATATTCCCTCTAATCTATTAATGGGCAGTATTGCCAGCCTCTAGAACTTTTTCCACCTTACAATCACAATCAACATGTTTTCTCAACAAAAATGCATAGAATGTCATTTGATGTGTTGGAAGAAAATCGTCTTCCTCCAGCATATCAGCATATCCTGAAAGCTGCCGGCTGCATATCTACTTAAACAGTCGGAGGACAAATAGACCAGTGTGACGCCTTAAAGTTTTAGCGACGTTTTTAGGGAACTTAGCATTTTATGTAACAGCCATGCATTTATGTCGTCGTCAGTTTCCATCAGTCTTATCTACTTGCTTGCTATCGGAACTCACGATACCCTGGGGTCTTGGGGCTATGGACAGAGCTTATCGCATTGGGCTTCCAACGGGCTTTGCTAGTGCCGACATTTGAGAATTCGTTTCAGTAAAAAATAATTAGGTTACAATATTACATTTTTCAAATCTTCAAATATCAAATTATCTTTCCGTCATTATCTTTCCGCAAGGCTGAAAGATGAACCAAGAAATTGTAAACCTATGCGAATGTTAGACATGTTCTTAGAGAAGTCTAGATTTCTGTAAGGGAAGTCTAATTCTAGTTATTCAAATGGAGGTTGGAGGTAGGGTGTTGGAGGGAAAGTGGCCCATTGAGCCCCTTCAAGACAGACCACCCGGTGGGGGAAAGAAATTCTGTTTGAAAATTAAATTATAGATACAAGGAGGGATATCGTCACTGATCTCTTTTAGAGGATATTTATCGGTGCTTGTATCGTGGCTCAGGAGGCATGTGATAGGAGATTTGGACTTTGAGACTTGTACCTAAATCGACCAAAAGCGGGGGAGATGGTCGGAGACATAGTTAAAGAAACAGGTGGGACAAGTATAAGGTGCGCAAGGACGCCGAGGGTGGTGGTGTGATGGCGTCTGGCCGGCCGGCCGGCGCGAGACGCGAAGAATGTACTAGTTTCTGGTGATACACACTCAGTGAAAGCAGGGAGTAATAATAGTCTGTCTTAGTCATAGGTCTTATGTGGGACGCAAGAGGGGTGGGGAGGAATAAAAAGAACGCAGAGGATGCCATGGTAATGCTTTACATATGGAACACGACACCAGTGAAGTGAACCGACGTCAAGTCTTAGCCTCTGTATTCTCTCTCTCTCTCTCGTTCGTGTTTTTTTTGGGTAAGGGTGACAGACCAGTTTATTCTAGTAACGTCACAAGAGAAAACAAATACGGCGGGCGGTGGAATGTACACAAATGCAAGGGAGGTTGCAACGATTGTAGGCAGAAGTTCGTGGAGATACTTGGGGGTAGGGGTGGGAATGGGTGGGTTTCCACAAGTAGAGGGTTGGGACAGGATACAGAGACAGATAACAAGTCCTCAAGACAACGACATTGCTCGACATATTTGGAGGTTTAAGAGATTAAGGTGGATGGTGAGTAGAGTGGGGAGGAGGGTAGAAGTGGTTGACAGGAAGTTTGAGAGGGCATTCTGACTGAACGGGTTATTTTTCTTCCCACATCCTACCTCCAACCTCAAGTTGAATAACTTGAATATAACTTCTCTTAGAGAAATATAGACTTCTCGAAGAACATTTCAACAGTTTGCCTAACATTCGTATAGGTTTACATGTTCATTGTTCAGCTTTATTATGATAGATAATTTGGCACTTGGAGAGTTGAAAAATGAAATCTTGTTACCGAAATTGTTTTTACTCAAACTAACCTTCAACTATTGGCGCTGGTGAAGCCCGTTGAAGCCCATTGTGATAACCCCCTTTAGTGTGATGGGCAAGCAGTGATTGCGTTTTATCAAACACGGCCGCGCGGCGCTCGAGTTGTCGACGACTTTACGTCATCACTCGCCCACTTTAGCACGTCAATACAGCCTCTTGCAATTGTTATCTTTACACCACATTTGCAGACTCGTCGTTCTTCTTATCTTAAATATTCATGTTTTGTTTTATTTTTTTTATTATTATTACATTTTTGTGGAGATCCAATTTTCTTACAGTAGTTCACAGTATTGTTGACTCGTATAATTTGTTTAATGTTTAGCGTTCCACTTATTTAAGGGGAAGCTTTGATTGTAGTAAATGTTGAAGAAGTTAATATACAATCCTCGTTGGATGGTTTTCAGTGCAGAGGAATTACAGGTTAGAGTAAATTGACTTTACCAATTACCTGGGACCCACCCGGATCCCAGAACCAGTTAAGGTGACGGCACGCTAGGCATTTCTCGCTACCATGCTACTTGCTTTCGGTACTCCCTTTGATTTGTATATACAAAGTGGGTAGCATGCTGCTGACTTTTACTGCTCGGAAAAGGGGATAACTTGTTGGGAAGGACAACGGCAAGATTATCTACTCACCGAGTGCTCAAATGAGCCACTATTTCATTTTTTTAATAAGATATAGTTAGAATTGAGCATGCATATTATCGCTTATACGTGAGTATTGCATTATCTTTGTCACTATACACTTACTAAAGTTTGTAAACTTGATTTAAAAAAAATCGTGTAAGACGGAGACGCAAGTTTTCTAGCAAAGCGAGTAACAAAAGCGAATAGAATGTTAGCGAGAAATGCCTATTGTGCCGCCACCTATATATCATGACAATGTGTCTTAGTCAAGAGACTTATTTACCTGCGCTTCTATCACCATAAACAATTTCGCTGATCATTATTACAATTTACAGGTTTAATGGTCTACAAAAGGTAAGACACACACACACACACACACACACGTATATATATATATATATATATATATATATATATATATACATATATATATATAATGTATGTAATAATATAATATGACAAATTTCATAATAATAGATTATTCAATTTTTGTGTGGGATGGGGTGTTCACAGTAGCGGTTTGAACCGCTTGGAAACCGCGGTGGTACCGCATAGTCAAAGAAAAACTGCATGACTGTGTGTGTGAACGCTTCCACTGACTTAATCCATTACACTTGAACCGCCTTGGTTGAAACCGCTACTTTGAACAGGTCCTAATAGGTTTTGCTACAAGGAAAAAGGCAACTGTAACCACTATACTACAGCGTAGTTCGATCAGGCTGGCCATTTATGTCTTCCACATGACCATCACGTTCCATCATCTAAATGGTGGCGAGCAGGACCCCTAATTTGAACAAAATGGTACCATCGTTGACCAGAACAGGTATTGTGAAATATAGCGCTTGATCTTAGAGCTTAGTCAATAATTTTTTTTTACCTTGGAGCCTCAGGGCATAATCGTAGAGGGAACCTGGAATTGTATTTCACTCGACACAGTGGATACAGTATCCAATTCGTGAGCAGGTGGACATTAGTTCGAATCCCGGGACATGCTGCAGGCTATGTCGCGTTGGTTCCTGACAGTCCTGGTCAGGCGGGGAGGCAACCCAAACATCGGCCATACAGCGGCCTGCCGCAAATACTGGGTCGAAACTGTTTCGCGTGGAAATGGCAATGATGTGACTATGTGTTTCCATAGTATTCATTAATGTACAATTTGGTGGATGTGTTTCTGATACCACTGCATTAACACCCCTCTCTATTTACCAGTGTTATAAATATTTTGGACTTAATACGGATATGTCGTAATTATTTTAATAGAAATGTGTTCATGTCGGTTGCGTTAGTGTGCGTAAGTAACCGATTTTGCCAAGTATTACACACACACACTCACACTCGGTGGCGCAGTTGGTAGAGTGCTGAACTGCTAGCATGGTGGTGCCCGTAGTACTTGGTTCGAATCCTGCCCAGGGCCGAAATTATTTCGGTACCGCTGCGCTTCGGGTCGTTACTCTGACTCTCGTAGGCGGGGAGTTGGGTGTGTGTGTGTGTGTGTGTGTGTGTGTGTAAGGTCATAGCATTACCCATAGATCGGACCTACGAGCTCTGAGCACTCTTCCGGGAGGGAAATAGCTGTCGATCACGTGATCCAAAGCCCAAGTGAATACACACACACACACACACACACACACACACACACACACACACACACACACACACACACACACACACACACACACACATATATATATATAGTAACTACTGCCGTATTTTTAATCAAGTGTTTAACTTGTAAGTCCAAATGGATTTCTTAGTCTTCACGCAGCCTGCTCTATCGGCGTCGCCCATTATTGAGAGTCTCCACAGGACTTGTTCGAAGTTCGGTACCTGGTCTAGGAGATCCGAAGCAGTGGATGAGTATGGAGGGACATGGGTTGAAGAAGGGCACAGAAAGTTATGCCAGGAAGGTTGGTGGTGGTGGTGGTGGTGAGGGGGACCAACGGTTATGTCGAGGTATTGAGTAGATGGGGAAAGAAGACACGGGGACGTTGGCCAATGAGGACGAAAGGAAAGAAGATGGGGAGGGGGAGGGGAGGGCCTCGGGGAATAGGATGTGTGTGGAGACACAGGGCTTGTAGATGGAGAGGGATGTAAAGAAAGTGGATGTAGTATCTTATCTTAATCTTAAAACAGGTAGTAAGGTGATTTTTTTTAGACCTTGTCAAAGAGGAAACTCAACAGATGAACGTGCATTCAGTCAGCCTAGCCACGAACACTGTTCAGCTCTGCAGTAATTTTTATTTGAGTATATTGACCAAATTATAAGACAACATACATGTACAACTTATGGTCCAGTATGTAAGTCAGATTTCAAACTAAATCTTACATTGCTTCTTGAAGATAGACTATAAATTACAGTATACATATTCAGAATATACCTTCCTCGCAGATACTATTATGCGCCTACAGTGGGAAAAAATCCGCCATACATGCACATTGAAACCTAGTAAAATTTAATTATCTCCTTCGCCTGTGCGTACGCACGAAATGGTACGGTAGGACAGGTGTAAAGGGCTTATCACACTGAGCTATTTTTCCTACAACCTCCGATTAATCGGCGGTACCGCCCACCTCCAGAACTTTGGGCAACTTTTGTTTTCTCAACAACAATATATAAAATGTCATTTGATAAGTTGTAGGAAAATAATTTTCCTCCAGCAGATCAGATTACTTTCCGAGAGCTGCTGGTTTTGTAATTTTGTAAATCGAATGTAATTTGATATGCTAGAGGAAATGGATTTACATCGTCCGACAATTCCTCACCGAAAGCTGCAAATCTGCTCCAATAGTTTGAGGGTAAATAGCCCAGTGTGTTAACGCCTTAATAACACTGGTTATATCACTTAAAAGGAACAAAAGCGTATGCTGCAAAGAAAGGATGCAGGAGGAAGGGGAGAAAGGTGAGGTGGAGGGAGGTATAGTGTGAAGTTATTGCTTTAAGAAGAGAGTTGGTTAGAACATAAGAATGAAGGAGACTGCAAGATACTAGGCAGTTCCATGTGTAAGGATGTGTGAGCGAGTGTTTGAAGCAAAGTTAGCGGGAAAGTCCATCAAGAGGAGTATGGGTGTTAGAATGTATGAGCGAGTGTTTTGATGGATTCAGTTAACGGTCATAGGTGTAAGAATATGTGAGCGAGTGTTTTGAGGGAAGCATTCAGTGGAAAGCCATTGTTATAAGAGTATAAGGTCTAAAGCTGTGTGAGCCAGTATTTTGAGGGAGGCGGGCAAGCGAAGTTCAACTTAGGTATTGATTGTGTTAAGATTAAAAGGAACCGCGCCGGTTGCTGCCTCAGCTCAGGTAGAAATCGAGTAGGGTTACAGGGACAGAGTGGGTGGGGTGGAGGCGTCATCACACCGGGCTATTTTTCCATCGGTTGTTTGAGCAGATTTGCAGCTTTCGGAAAGGAATCGGATATGCCGGAGTAAATAGATTTCCCCCAGCATATCGAATTGCATTCTGTGTAAGTTGTTGAGAAAGCAAAATAGTTTGCCATAATGATTTTACGGCGGAAAAAGTGCTGAAGGTGGGCGCTACCACCGATTAATCGGAGGTTGGAGGGAAAATAGCCCAGTGTGATAACCTCTGAAGGGTATGGCCGGTGGAGTGAGTGGGATAGCCTATGTAAGAATAGGTTAGGTTAGGAAGTACATGCGAAAGTATATAAGTCCGGCTCACTGGCAACATTCCACTTTTATTCACAACTACCCTTTCAATTTCTTACAGACTTACCTTCTAAAAAAAAAAAAAAAAAAAAAAAAAAAATCCTAAGTGAGCCTGTCTCCAGTTCTAGGGCTAGTCCATATTCGAAGTGATGACCAATATAATATTAATAGTTATGAAAGTACATACATACAACCAAGGCTTTTTCCCCCTTTCAAGGGAGGTAGCCAAAAAGGGAAAGGCATAAAAACACTCCCACCCATTTCATCCCTAAATACACTCCACACCCCTCCCACCCTCCCTCTCATCTGAGCACCTCCTGGATGACGGGTCATCCCTGCACCTTGCCCACTGCCCTGGGTCAGAAGCAGTGTCGCAAGACACAGCACATCCACAGCAAGGCCGCTTCATTTAATCGGCGACCCCCCCTCTCCGTCCCCCCTTGCATATAATAGTTGTTCTGGCACTGGTTTAGGTTGACAATATAGCAGCGTAGTATTGTTGTAAAGGGAATATCAACTTCCATGAGGATTATCAACGAAGCGCTACTACAGTAGGGCGTTAACAAATTCAAGGTTGGAAAGAGGAAGTAAAAGGAGAAGGAGGAGAAGGCAAGAGGTATGACGAAATTGATGGAGCAGACAAAGAGAAGCGATTGAGCGGTAGCAGACTACTGGAGGTGTGGGGGTGATTTTGGGGTGGGGGTTGAGAGCGATAGGAGTAAACGGTGAATTTCGAATTCCGTCAAAGCTGCACAAGTTTAATCTCGAAGACTAAGGCTTTTTCTCCAATCATGTATTGCAATTAAGTGTGTAGCGGTGGATGTTCTTAGAACAGCATTTCCAGTCGTGGCAATATCTTGAAACTAAAGCTGAGGAGTCGGACTTAGGGTTACAAGAAAGACACCGGGGGTGGAGAAGGCGTGCGTTTCCTCACGTAATGGTTCGTGAACCTTATTCACAGGACGTTGTAAAGCCATCTATACTAATATTTGGGGGTAGCAGGCATTACCAAATGTAACCTAACCTTAATTAAATCATCACCATTGGGGCGATTTATATTTACAAATTCATTTCTGGGAGTGCTACTTTTTATAAGCTAATATGCGGGTTGCTTATCTCAACGTCTTAATCACAATATATACCGCCCCGTTCAGTGTACCGGATGTCGGGCGAATGGACTGACACCTAATCTTACAGATTTTGATTTTGTCTACTTTGGGGATCGGTTTTGTCCGGTTTCAGTCCCAAAAATGTACTCGCTATACGAAATATTTCGTAACATCGTCTGGTAGATGAGTCATCTATTTGAAATAAGAAAAGTATAATCCTTTCTCCTGTGTGTGTCCACATATGTTCATAATAATGACAGTTTTCAGGACTGAGTTCGAGAGTATGAGAGACTTGGGGAATCTTTTATTTTTCGATTCTCCAAATGTCAAATCGCCTTTGAATCACATTTGAATAAGTAGAATGACGAAACAAGAGAATTTAAACCTAAACGAAAAATAGACGCATTATTGAATCGTCCATAGAAAAGTCTTCCAGCAGTTCAAATGTGGAACATTTGACGAGAATCTTGAATGTGTTACAGAGAGCTAAGTAGGCAGTGAATCGAGCTAGAACATATAACCAATTAATCAGATTCAGTGAAGGAGCTATGCCGTTAAAGTTGTAACACATTCTGATACCTTCTGAGTAATTGTAATACAATCTGTAGTAGTATTAACATGTGATACCTTCTAAGTAATAGTCATTACCAACCGGTCTACAGATGTGGAAATTTCGTCGATAAAGATTTTGGTGATTTCGTCGACAAATATTTTTGTAAATAAGTCAACAAAGGTTTGGGAAATTCATCCACTAGGATTTGGGAAATTCGTGGACTGACATGATAATCTTGTCGACTTAAATTTTGGGTATATTTTGGACTTTAATGTATGAATTCTGGTGCCGTCGCTAGGGAGGTGATTGGTACGCCTGGTGAGGGACCGGGAGATGTTGATACCAGGGTCAAGGGAATAATTATGCTGCAGCCAAGCAGCCTGCGCGCCAGCTGTGTTGGTTTAAATTCGTCATATGGAGGACAGAATGTTCATTAACTACTAATTTAAAACGCAAACAGATGCCCTCCCACACACAGAACTTGCAAATCTCGAACGAATGTGGACAAAGATCCTTCATCTTGTAGTGTTTATTTAGACGTAGGGAGAACGACAACGGGGAATAGAAATATCAAGCATCTGCGCCCAGCACCAGAAGGCAGCCATGTTGTCATCTTAGCACTGTACTAACCGACACGTGGGGACGAGCGGCGGGCAGGTGGGCAGAAACAAGTTATTTTTCAAATCACGTCGAAACCTGATTCTCCAAGCGCCCCCTCCCGCCCCACCCTCCATCTTCCAGGCCTTTAACCGTTGATTAAACGATGTTTTCAAGAAGTGTATTGGCGTTAACAAGACCCAGTGAACTTTACATGTTCTTTGGGGGCCCTGTCACGGTGAGCTTAGGGGCAGGGCATGCACGCATGCGCACACCCGTGCAAACTGCGCGTCGGTGGCAGAGCATGTCACCATTTTCTGTCGATCTGTGGTAGTAGTTTCAGAGGGATCAGTTTGTTGAGTGTAGTTGGGAAGGTTTATGGGAGGGTTTGAATGTAGAGGATTAGGAGAGGAACAGAGGAAGTAATTGGTGAGGGACAGTCAGTGTGGGTTTAGGAAAGGTTGGGTTGCGTGGACTTTTTTGTTGTTGTAAGATATGAGATTTTTAGCAAAAGGTAATTATTTTTTGTCGCTTTTATGATTTGGAAAAGGCTTATGACAGGGTAGACAGGAAGTCACTGTGAGAGCTTTTGCTGGTATATGGGATTGGGGGAAAGCTGTCTAGAGTTTATACGAGAGAGCCTGTGTTAGAATTGGAAATGGAGAGCGAGTGGTTTGAAGTAAAGATGGAGTCCGTCAAGGATGTGTCATGTCGCCGTGGCTGTTCACTGTGAAGAGGGGTGGAGTGATACGAGGTAAAGGCAAGTGTAATGGGCAGGAGACGAAAATGAAGAAAAGTGGGAGGTTTGCTGACGACACTGCGCTTGTGGGAGGGTACGAGGTCGGATTAAAGGAGTTAGTGACGGACTGGGAAGGTGTGCGATAGGAGAAAGTTGAAGGGAAATGTTGGTAAGAGCAAGGTGATGCGTTGTACAAGGGGAGAGGATGGCAATGAGTTAGAGGCAAGCCTTAAAGGAGAGAGGCTGGAGGAAGTGGATAGATGTAGCTATTTTGGGTCGCATGTGGCAAGGAAAGGGGTGGATGTAGAGGTAAATTGTAGATTGAGAGAAGCAAGTAAATGCCTTGTGGGATTAAAAAAGTGTCAGGAGAAATAGGTATCTGGTAATGGATACAAAGAGGAGATTGTACCAAGGGATGATTGTACCTTACGGTTTTGTATGGGACAGAGACGTTGACTTTAAGGGAGGCAGAGATGAAAAACTTGAGAAGTGTGGTAGAGGTTACTAGGTTGAATAGTGAGAAACGAGGATGTGAGGAGGAGAGTGGGAGTGGAAAAGGAGATGGTAGGGCTGATGAAACAGTATTGGGATGGATTGGACACATGGAAAGTGGGCGTTGAGGATGAGGGAATGTCTGTTGAGCAAGGAAGGGAGAAGGCAGGATATAGGAATGAGTGGAGAGTAACTGTGTATAGATGATACTGTTATGCAAAAACGGGAGGGGCAGAGAAAGGGTTGTGAGGGAATATGCGTAAATTATATTTTGACGCAAACCAAGGGGATTATACCCCGTCTTCTCTCTCTCTCTCTCTCGCTCTCTCTCTCTCTCTCTCTCTCTTTTGGCATGAGGGGGCGGAGAGGGGTGCTCACCGATTAAGTGAAGCGACTTTCCTGTAGATGCACTGTATTACGGTTTTATTTCTGGCCGAGGGTAGTGGGCGGGATATAGGGATGACCCATCATCCATGAGGAGATAAGATGAGAGGTAGGAAAATGTGGTGGATGGGAGTAGGTACGTGCATTTTGACGTAGGGGAGAAAACTCTTGACTCTTAGCTTACAGATAGACAGTTGTACAATAAGGACTTGCAATGTGTACGCGGCGTTGGCAAAGCTGTATCTTTGCTATTGGTACATTGTACAACGAAGGACCAAGTATATGCACGAGGGTACAAATGAATACTTGTTTAATTTAGGTAGGGCAGGTTTGATCACAAATTCTGAGATTGAAAATAATGCGTAATATACAAGTGGTAACAACGCGTGGTCGCGATGCGTTAGTAAGAGCTGTTTGCAACCTGTTATATCATTTTGCATTTGCAGTGCACGTCAGAGGGTAGATCAAGGTTTGTTTACAGAGTTGTGGGTGCGTGCGTGCCTGCGAGTCGCTGGAAGGAATAAATTTATCCTTGTTCTGTAGATAGTCGTCGACAGCGCTTCATAGATTAATACACTGCACAGGAGGGTTTTTTCTTTATATGAATAAAATCGCCTGACGGACGACAGTTGTCAGCAGCATTTCATAAATGAAGACATTTGAGTCCCTTGAGGTGCACAGGGAAGATTTCCTTAAGGTTGATAAAATCTCCTGATGGCAGTAATCGTCAACAGCAGTTCATAAATCAAGGTCCCTTGAACTGTGGAAGGAGGATTACGGCAGTCAGATCAAATGTCAAAGTAGAGAATATCATTGAGAGGGTTAAGACGAGTGCTGCTTTGTTGTATCCGGGGTTTGTCTTGACTGAAGAATCACCTGTGAGCAGGCAGAGGGTTGGACAGCTGAGATCCTGAATAGATTCATCCCTCAAGTATGAAAGTATCCCATACGAAAGCAAAGTTCGTGAAACATGTAATAGAACCACCCATTCGCCATCGAGGATTAAGAAAAAATACAAAGAAACAAGGCAGTTAGTGGAATAAAATAAAAGTAATAATTTACGGTTATATATATGTATATATGATAATAAGAACACGGGTACGTGTGTTCACTTATGCAAAGTAGACCACTTGGAAAAATAAACTAACGAAACAGGGCGCTTTCGTATATTACATCTTCAGTGCAAAAAGTACTTTTTGCACTGAAAATGTAATATACGAAAGCGCTCTGCTTCGTTAGTTTCTTTTTCCAAGTGGTCTACTTTGCATATGTGTATATATATATATATATATATATATATATATATAATGTGTGTGTGTATGTGTATATACTAAGGAATTGGATCAGCTCTAGCTGTGGTGTTGGAAGTGGTGTTAGTTATTTGAATAGTGGCGCACCTTACCATGTTAGGAGTGCTGCTGTATTTGGCTGGAGTAGTGTAAAGAGTGGTGTTCCTTAGGGATCAGTCCTTGCCATACTCATACTCGTTAAACCTTAAATGGACTTAGGCTAAATGTTGGTATAGATCAGTTCTCGAATTTTCATACTTAAAATGAGGAACATTTTTCACCAAACTTGGCTTTCTAGAGAAAAAATATTTTAAAGAAACTGATAACTAAATCTGCCCTCAAATTTTATGTGGAATGTACATTTGACGTCATCAACTGACCGTGAACGAAAATCTCTTTAAGATTCAGTTTAGCGTAGCGAACTCCTCCCTATCAGGAAGCTAGGACGGTGCCCCTTACGAGGACTTTGCGCCATGGAACTTAACCATGCCATTGGTCCAACTCACTGGCGCCAAGGTTCGAACTACCGTCACCTTGGCATGCGTAGCAAGGAGCGACGCACTAAACCGCTAGGCCAGACCATGAGAGGGTAAGTTCGTCTTAGTCGGCAGTACAGGTTATTGAACTTTAATGGGTCTGCAAGCTCTGCGGGCCCTCTGTTTCGTGAGGTCATCTTGGATAGACTGATCATGGAATAGGTCGAGGACCCTCAGAGGTGCATGACCTAAGAGTCACTGACACCTTTGAGAATCGGGTGAAAGCAATGGAAATATCTCCCCACGTTCTATAATCACACCAAACAAAAGATTACAAAGGAGAAGCATGCCGACAGGAAACCTTATGGTCCATAACTAGGTCGGATGCGAGTAAAATTAAATAATGGTAAATGAATAAACAAATAAATGAATAAAAATTATAATCATATAAATAAAAAATGAATAGGTAAAGTTAAATAATAAACATGTAAAGAGTAAATAATTATAAACTGACAGATAAGTAATAATAATAACACATTGTATAAGCAGAAGATGAATTGCAAAAATAAATGTTGTTTTATCTGACATTTGCAAACTGAGAATCCGTGGATTCCTTCAGGGGTATCCTTTCCACTGATATTGGATCCCTCTTCAAGTAATTGGATCCTTTTTAGAGGATTCTGTTCTTTTAAGAGTTCATCTCCATCAGTAGGTATCAAAACTGTTAAAAGGATTTACCCCATTAATAATTATCCAATCCCATTTTAGGATCTAATCCCTTTAGAACACCTGCCCTCGTATCCAAAATGTAGATCTTAAGTACAGGGCGGTAGCCCCCCCCTCTAGACCGTTATTATATGGTAGGGGCCATTCAAACCATGCCTAGAGTTTGACAAACCATCAAGACTGTGGTTATTAACTTCATTTGTGTATGTACTTATTAAAGGCAGGAAGACAATTGTAAGAGATACTAAATTATTCAGGCTTTGTGCAAATTTTAAAGTATTCGGTTTACCGTCGCGAACTTTCCTTATCAGGGATATAGGACGGTGCCCCTAACAGAGGACTTTGTACCTTAGAATTTAATTAACCATGCCCTTGGTCCAACTCGCTGGCGGCAGGGTTCGAACCTCCTTCACATCGACTTCTGTCGAAAGAAACGAACGCTGTAACCCGCTCGGCCAGACTTTACAAGTTCTGGGCAGAGGCAGTAGCCGCTCTTTTACACTGACTGTGCCGGTGGTAACGAGTTTACCAGGTCATGAAGTGAGGTGATAATTGCGGTCCCCAAATCCCATAACCCGAGGATTGCAAAGCCTCATGGCATCGGACTGTATTCTCACTCGGAACCAGGGTACCTTGTCCACAGCATCCATGCCTCGAATGCCAAGATCCCACAATTTTATGGTTAATTAAAGATGTGACATCATCTCCACGTAAGGGACTGAATGTCTCTGTAGTAATTTTAGCTTTAAAAATGTGGCTCACGGCAGTGCGGCAAAATAAGTAAGGCTTCCAAAATGAGATCACGTTGTGTTTGGGAGTTATTAACTTGATCCCAAGTTAATGACGGCGCTGCAAGTCGTACCATGACTGCATTGGTTATCACGCCATTGAATCAGCTACACATTGTTCCACAGTTGGTGTTTTTTTCGTTTTAGGATGACGTCATGTCTGCCAGGCAGGGCTATATATTCAATTGTCCTCAGCATTAGTTTTCTGTGATTTAAAATATGGTGTAATTTTACAAAGTGGAGATAGAGACTGGAAGAATGGTGTAGGTTACTGACTGACGATGGTTTGTGATATGAAAGATACGGGACTCGTATCCCAGACAAGTGAGATAGGACACTTGCTCACTAACGTTTTTCATTTTAAATTTACACGTCATATAAATAATGCAATTCTCTAACTTAATATGAATTCAAATAATACTTTCTTATCAATAAATTTTCTCGGAAATACTTACACATCACGTCAGTAATGTGATTATTGATACTGGTGAACACTTTCGCCAAGTAGATTACATATCTGTGATGAAAATATTTGAAAATGGATTGCTATGGGGACACAGTGTAGGCTGTGTTGCAGCATGATTCTTGGAGGGTAGAAGACTACAATTATTCGCACATGCGCCCACGCTGTCTCAGCCCTGATGGCGTGGCCAGCTGGCTTGATTATTTGGGCTATTAATTCCTCGGAATTTACGGTTGGTGAACAAAGCTTTGTATTTAAAACAAAAGAATTGGTGATGCAGTTTGTTTGTTGGGTGGGAAGTGGTGCGTTGTTGTAGGTGATTCGGTGTTTAGGGCTGCTGACTTAGTGTTGAAGCAAGAACAACATTTTCCGACACTAGCATTCCCTATTATTATTAGTAGTAGTAGTAGTAGAAGGAGAAAGGAAAGTATAAGTATGCATCGTCTCCCAGCACCCCCTGTAATTGATTTCAGCACCTCAGGTTGGGAAACGCTGGGCTAGAGGGACTGGGTGTTCAGCCAGAAGTGTTGGGACATTTTCGGTGTTTAGCGTTGAAATCAATAGACAAGTGGTACGTCTCGCTGCATGTCTTCGACCTTCTTGTCCTGCGCCCCTCCTTCTGCAACAACCGTCGCCACACCCGCTCACTCACTCCCTCACTCGCACGTCCTCCATTGCATCAGGGGCTCACCTCCCATTTTACGTTATAGTCCTATTCATAGATGGAAATAGGTTTTTAGGGAGAAGGTATACAATGAGGCTGTACCAATAATGCTCTTAAGTTATATTAATTGTCGCTTTTATTAGGGAAATTGGAATTAAAAGAAAGTAGATCTAATCGGACCCAGCGTACTTTCCCATTATTACCAGTGATCATAGTTCACTTTCACCCCACATAGTTAATTCAACTTATATTTACACACTTCTCAGGAACTATGTATCAGATTTTTTAATTTTCTGTTCATCACAGTAATTAGGACCCATATAACGCACCCAACCCGTTTTAATCTTGTGTCTCAGATCAAACCGTTCACCCCAGACAATTTGAATTCGTCGCGCGCTTCACGATTGTCTGCAGCAACCGGGTAAACACCTTAGCGTCGGTTGGAAGCGCCCCTTCATTGCTCGCCCCCCCCCCCTCGCTCCTCGCATTTGACTGAACCTTGTTTTTCATTTCGGCGCAATTTGAATTAACACAAGGTTTGTGAGGATTATGGTACTAAACAGTGCGCGCGGACACGCACACACAAACGCATTATTATTATTATTATTGTCAAACACGCATTATTATTAATATCTGTCATGATTAGGGATTTGTTTTTGTTTTTCTATTTTATTTTTGAGTCCTGATTGTTGCAAATGGTAATGGAGAGTAACCAACATAACGCGCGCGCGCACACACACACACACACACACACACACACACACACACACACACACACACACACACACACACACACATATGTATGGGGAAAACGCCCAAATTCATTCAGTGTTGATCGAATTTTCTATTGGGCTGCCTTGGTTTCCAGTTGAGAAAACCCAGAAAAAATATATTAGCTTAGATGCATGGGAAGGAAATTAATATTGGCTAATATTTCAATGCCGCTCTAGGAATACCATAAATATATACGGTTAAAAGACATTTGAAATCTTATTGAATGGGTAAGCCTCACGAAGAAATCCATGGTTGGGCTCGAAGTATTGTTATTCTATATTTGAGGCAGTAATCACGAGAACGAAGAACTAGCTGCTATACCCGAGAAATGGCCGTTAGGGCGGAGCACTGGGAGTCCCCCTGTGGTGCCACATATAATTATTTCACAATTTTATTTTATTTTATAATTCTATTTTATGATTTCATAATGTTGCCACATATAATTATATTATAATTTTTTGTCACACACCACTGAAGTAAAAATCAAAGCAATGTTTTCTATACAAAGGTTTCGTTTCCTCGAGTCTAGACATGGCATATGAGGAGGAGAGAGAGACGTTGCCGCTACATCTAATCTCTGGCCCCGCCCCCCTCACACTGCATTCAGAAAACATTACATCCACACGCACGTTCTCGCCATGGATGATGTGCGGCAACACCGGGAAATCTCCTAGCCACGCCTTAGCGGTCATTTCTCGTTGCGCTGACTATAGGAGATACGGATAATTTACTACGACAAGGGGTCTAGAAAACTATGTATTCTGGTATTTGTGAGTGACCACTGATTGCCGTTTTGCCATCTTCATAGATGGCAAATTTTCTTCACTCTTTGTAGATTCAAGTGATCGAAAAATAAAACCAGATATGGCTCCAAACACCGAGGATGTAGATTTAAACTTATATTTGGAAACTGTCTCAACACCCATGGGCAATTCTCGCAGTTCAAAGTTTTTTGTAAACACCTCACCGATATGACGTTGTCTCTGTTTATATTGTTCGACTTCATTGTGGGCAGGAAGGACTTTGTCGATCCCATGTTATGACATTTTGTTCCATTGTAGTCAGTAACAATCTTATACTCCATTTTTTTCATGTAGGTTTAAGAAACAAACAAGAACTAGTATAATAACAGACTGGTTGACGAATGAAATTAACTTATGTAGTGAACGCTGAAACGATTGGTCGTACTATCGATAAG
Source organism: Oratosquilla oratoria (assembly GCF_046742065.1). NCBI lineage: Eukaryota > Metazoa > Arthropoda > Malacostraca > Stomatopoda > Squillidae > Oratosquilla > Oratosquilla oratoria. The sequence continues at coordinate 46,344,775 of NC_134806.1, forward strand.
TAGGATAGGTAAGGTTAGGTTGCCTAGTGTAGTCATTATGGTCTGTTAGATTCTCCTATTTTTAGGTTTTCTTTTGTCATTGATTTAATAAATAGTTAATAAATATATTTTTTATATCGAGACTACGATTGGTTATTTTACATTTGACAACAATGCCTTGCTCCACCTGCAAGGTTCAGTTGTAAAAGGCATAAGCGTTATGCAGTGTATGTCACAGCCACTTTTCTTACATCCGCCTCACACTAGACCAATTTTCTCCAGACAGAATTTGAATTACTGAAAGAAGACTTCGCTTACTATACTCTAGACCAGTGGTTCTTAACCTTTTTTGGCAGCGACCCAAAATTTTGCACAAATCAAGCATCGCGACCCAAGCCTACATAGATATACGAATTGTCTTTATAAGTAATATGATTATGCTTTTAAAAGCGGGTTACAGAAACAAAATTATTTAATCATGGACTGCTTAGAATCCTAAAACTAGGCATCATGTATTTTAATTATTACAGTATATAATTATAATATATTTGTAGTGGGAAAATAATTATTTTCTGCAAACCCTTAGCGACCCAATAAAATGGCTTGGCGACCCAAATTTGGGTCGCGACCCAGGGGTTAAGAACCACTGCTCTAGACCATTCTAGGTATGATTTATCTTAGTTCATCATTCAGTTCTCTATACATGACGCTAAAGTAATTTGACGTGGAGATTGGAAAGCCAACATTTTGTAACCGAAGTCGTTTCTACTTAAACGAACTCGACAGTGGACGCGAATCGGCCTTTTGTCATGTCAGGGAGAATGGAGAAAATTGCCTGGTCATAAGTGCACGTAATTGGTGAGCGGGTGTGCAGTACACTGTGACTTGTTTGTTACAAGGCTAGAAAGTCACTTAACTCGCATATTGTAATACCAGGCGGCATGAATGTATCTTAGTACACACTCCACTTTCTGGCTGTGGGTATATTCACGTTTTCAAAGCATTTAGTGATAGACATTATATAACATATAAAGCATCGTCACACTCTGGGAGACGGAACTAGCCAGGGTAAATAAAAAAAAATCGTGAATTAAATTAATTTGAACATATTCAATTTCCCGTCCTAAGGACCCCTGGTTGAAACACTGAATATTTGGGGATGTATAGTCTTGTCTTTGGTACCAAGTGCCTTCAACGAATAATGGGGTATCGCTGGAATTACTTTGTATCAAAACAGAGATTGTACTATTATAGTACTTCGTGAACATTGACACGTTTCCCTGATTTCTTGCAGGGTCTCCACAAGAGACTGCCCTCGGTATAAAATACAAAGGCGCCCACACAATTCAAGGCTGGAGAAAGTTGTGTCGAGAGTTCCTTGGAGTGGGATGGGAGGGTGTATGCATGGGATTTGCTTGTTCGGTGAGACCGTGGAGACTCTAAGATGAAGCAACGTGTCCCCTGACGTACCCCACAATTAATGGTGAGGACAGATGGGAGGAGGAGGAGGAGGGGGAGAAGGGTGACCGGCCTGTTTACCTTCGTCATAACAACACTTGACCGCCGCGCCGTGGTGTACCACTTGCTTTGAACTCCACGCCGCGCCGTAGATTCGGTTCACATGCATTTGCCACAGCCGATTTGGAAGTGCGGTTACTTGCATTCTCGGTCATGGGTGTTGGTGTCAGGAGCACAGACTCAGTCTGTGGTTTTTCAGGGGTTTCACACTGGACTATTTTTGATCCAACCTCCAATTAATCATCAGTACCGACCACCCCAGATTTTTTTCCTCTGTGAAAACACTAGAGCAAACTATTGTTTTCTCAACAAAAATACAAAAGATGTCGTTTGATATGGTTCAGGAAAGTTATCTTTCTTCAATAATTGGATTCCCTCCCGAAAATTGCAGGAAGGAAACTTGCTCCAACAGTCCGAGGACCCTGTGTTTTGCCTTTGGGGGAATTTTTTTTTTTTGTTTTGTTTTTTTTAGTTTTGTGAACCAGTGTCGGAAAACCCGGTGCTCTCCGCAGTCTTGGGTCCGCGATATGGCAACAACGTCCTCATTGCCATACGGTGTGTTTGTTGCTAGGTCACGGCCACATCACAACCAGGACTCTCGTTTTAGGGGATTTTATTCCCAGGTGGGAACATTTAGTTAAATCTGGATATTTTTTACTTTTTGGCAATGCACTTTTTTTTTTTTTTTTTTTTTTGCTAATGCGCAGAGCGAGATGACTAGTTTCTGTACTATGGTGTATTATCATAACGATAAAAATATACTATATATCAAGGGTTTTTTCCTCTTTACCAAGAAGGTAGCCAAAGTTCAAAGGCGTTTACCCACTCACACCCATTACACTTCCATCCACCACCCTTTATTTCCTATCTCAGCTCCTCATGGATGACGGGTCATCCCTGTACCCCCCCACTGCCCTGAGTGAGAAATAGAAAAATGAGAAAAATCCCTCCGGGCTGCGTCAAAGTATCATTCACACATAACCACTCCCAACATCCCATCCCTTCCTTGCATCACAATTATCATCAATACACTCACCCCAATCTCCTGTCTTCTCCCGTCCTTGCTTAACAAAGCTCCCCTCTTGCTCAACGCCCGTCACCCCTTCCATCCAATTCATCCTCGGTCGTCCCCGTATGTTCACTATCCACATCTGCCTTCCACACCTCTTTTAATAATCTTTCTTCACTCATTCTTTCCATGCGCCTAAACCATCCCAATACTCTTTCATCAAACCTGTCATCTCATTTTCCACTCCCCCTCTCCTCATCTCTTTTCTCACTCAATCCAACCTTATAACTCTTATCATACCTTTCAGATATTTCATATCTCAAACAAATTTAAACTTTTTTATGCCTCTCTTAAAATCCATGTCTGACCCATACAGTGCTGTTGGCACAATCACCCCTTCATACAATAATTTTTTATTCATTCCTATTTGCCTCTTTCTCATGACACTTTTTAATCTCCCAAGATTCTCTCAATTTGCAATTAACCTCCACTCCCTTTCCTACCACATACGACCTCAAGCTATCCACTTCCTCTAGCCTATCTTCTTTAAGACTTCCAACGTGCTTCCATCCTCTCCCTTGTACATCACACCACCGTATTTTTACCCACATTTACCTTCAACAGTCTCCTATCTACCTTCCCAATCTCCGTCACTAACTCCCTAAATCTCTCCCGACTTTACCACAAACGCAGTGTCGTCAGCAAACAACGACTTGCTCACTTCCCACATGGCGACTTGACACATCCCTGACGCAGTCCCTCCTTTCCCTCAAACCACTCTCTCCATTTCCAATTCTGACACAGGTTTATTACAGGGAAGACAAGGAAGGCACTGTAAGAAGTTTTGCGGAACTGGGGGAAAGCTGTTCAGGGCAATGAAGATTTTTTTAAGTGAATATCTACTATCTTAAAAACACCTGATTACCCTTAACAGCTTTCCCCCAATCCATATATCTGCAAAACCTTCCACAGTGCCTTCCTTGTCTTAAGCCTTTTCCAAATACACAAATCCCTACCCCCTAAAAAAAAAAGTTATATTTTATGAAAGCTTTCTCATATATCTGGGAAGGCATATGGGAGTGTTTTACTCATACTTGAGTATTAGGAGAGGAACAGGTGAGGAACGGTGTGGGTTTAAGAAAGGTGGTTGCATGGTTATATTACAAAGGCGGAGCATGCAGACAGGAGACCTTTTGGTCCATATCTAGGTCGGATGCGAAAAAAATAATAAATAAAAACTATAATAATGTAAATAACAAAAATAAATAAATGCTTAGGTAAAAAAGAAGCTTCTGAAAGGTCCAGTTATAAAAAAGTATTATTTCATATGTAAGTAAATTTGTCAATTTAGGGATTTTTCAGATCGAATCTATGGAATTATTCTGCCATTGTGAGAGCCCTGATCATGACACCGGTTAGTCTTACGGATCCTAGAAACTACCGCATTCAATTTGCCCAGACACTCGCTTCATCGGCGTCGTGTAATCCTCATTGCTCCACCAAATGTAATTCTTAGATCACGTGTTAGACGCTTGATCGTCAGCTATTATCCCCCAGGATGATGCCTAAAGCTAACCTGACCAGATTTACGGGTAATGTACCTTCTCTCTCCTTACCCATCAACGTACTTTATGAGATGTTCATAGCAACTGAGGATACAAATGAGCTTGTATGGGACACACACACACACACACACACACACACACACAGTGCATTATCAAACTGGGCTATTTTCCTCCGACTAGTAGAGTAGATTTACAGTCCGCAGCTTTTGGAAAGGAATCTGATTTGCTGGAGGAAATTAATTTTCCTCCGGCATATCAAAGTGCCGCATCGCCTTAGAAATCCAGGGTGTGTTTGAATCTTTGCCAGTCGTCACATATAATTTCGTTAACTTTGTAAATTATAGAATATCAATGTATGGCTGATGAAAAGTCGAAATGTAACTCATGTAGATCAAGTAAATATATGCCTATGCGGCCAATTAGAATATTGTATCTATTTAACATTACACCATTAATCCCACCTCGTACAAATATTTTCTGCAGACGCCTTTGCTTGCATCAACAAGAAACCATCTCGTTGTTTCGTTTATTCTAAACAGATAATGCCTTTCGCAGTGCAACTGGTTGCGGCTTCGTAAAAAAAAAAACTGGTTTCATGCAACTGGTTGCTTTGGTGTACGAGCTCTGCACAGGCATCGCAGAACACGTTCGATGTCATAATGTCTTTGCTGCCTCAATTGTCTTCCTCTTCGGAAATCAGCCAAGAACATAAGAATGGATGAGACCACATAGCCTACACTAGGTATTCCTGTTCCTTACCACCTATTATCCATAAATTCGTCTTCTCGTAAAACAACCAGTTCTTGTTTGTTTCCTTCTTAAACTTAAATTTGCCTTAAAGCAAGAGGAGACTGCATCACCATGTCACTGACGCACTGGTTTGAATCTCCAAACGTTTCTGATGTTCCGATGAATGTCGTGAATCTGAAGAAATAGAGAATTCAAAAGTGTGGATCCCGTGACGGCAGAGGCGGACAGTCATACCTGATACCGGTACGTTTAGCTTGATACGATTACATATATATATATATATATATATATATATATATATATATATATATATATATATATATATATATATATGTGTGTGTGTGTGTGTGCAAAAAAACAACAACAACTGGGAAATAAGAAACTTAGTCCGAACGTTTTCGTCTATTTAAGACATCATCAAGGGATTGATATCTTTAATAGACGAAAACGTTCGGACTACGTTTTTTATTTACCAGTGGTTTTTATGCAAATTATATTCACGTGTCATTTCTGAAATACTGCAATATATATATATATATATATATATATATATATATATATATATATATATATATGTATATATATATATATATATATATGTATATATATATATATATATATATATGTATATATATATATATATATACATATATATATGTATATATATATCATATACTAAATAAAAAGATTCTGTTACAATCATTTCTTTTTCCTGAGGCGAGAGGCGTTTGGGGGTAAATCGGTTACACCACCAACTACAGTGAAGAAGAACTCGAAGAAGAAGAATTTGAAGAAATCGAAGAAGAGGAAGAACTCGAAGAAGAAGAAGAACTCGAAGAAGAAGAAGTAGAACTCGAAGAACTCGAAAAACTCAAAGAACTCGAGAAAGAAGAACTCGAAAAACTCAAAGAACTCGAGAAAGAAGAACTCGAAAAAGAAGAACTCGAAGAACTCGAAAAAGAAGAACTCGAAAGAGAAGTACTCGAAGAAGAAGAACTCAAAGAAGAAGAAGAACTCGAAGAAGAAGAAGAACTCGAAGAAGAACTCGAAGAAGAAGAACTCGAAGAAGAAGAAGAAGAAGAAGAACTCGAAGAACTCGAAGAAGAAGAAGAACAACAACAACAACTCGAAGGACTCGAAGAAGTACTCGAAGAAGAACTCGAAGAAGAATTCGAAGAAGAACAACAACTCGAAGAAGAAGAAGAAGAACTTGAAGAAGAACTCGAAAAACTCGAAGAAGAAGAAGTCGAAGAAGAACTTGAAGAAGAAGAACTCAAAGAAGAAGAACTCGAAGAAGAAGAACTCGAAGAAGAACTCGAAGAAGAAGAAGAACTCGAAGAAGAAAAAGAAGAACTCGAAGAAGAACTCGAAGAAGAAGAAAAAGAACTCGAAGAAAAAGAACTCGAAGAAGAAGAACTCGAAGAAGAACTCGAAGAGGAAGAAGAACGAATGAAGAAGAAGGAGGCTAGAAAGGAACGGAGAGAGGCCAAAGCAAAAGATTTAACAATTCGCAAAGTTTTGAAACAAGAAAAGCAAGTAAAAAAAAAAGTTATTACTTAAAGGAAAAAAAGAATTAGAAAAATATAAAAAGGGTGTTTTGAACGGAAATTTAACACCAGCACAAATCGCCTATATAGATGACTTGCGAGAACAGCTAGATGTTGACAAGAAATAAAAAGCAATATGATTTTGATATTTTATTTTCCTAAAAAGGGGCGCGCCCGCGCCTAAGGCGCAGCGCCGCAGGCCAAGCCCCCCGGCGCAGCCGGTGGGCTTGTGTATATATATAATTTTTTTTTCTATTGAATAAAACAGCATACTCAACATTGGTTATTTTATTTAAACTTTCCATTCTTCTCGCTATTTTCTTTTCTGTGGTGGAAAGGGAGAACACAATATCACCAAATGAAACCATAGTGAGTTTGAAATTGAAAACAAATACATTACTTACGATGTTTCATCCATGCTTTAGGCATCTTATGTTAACTTTAATATTAGCCTACCACAGCCAATGGCGAGTGACGCAGATAACGTGCTATTTTGATAAACACGTTGCTAAGTTCGTTTAAAATTGTCAATAGCCTCGTATTTTGCAGCTCGAAGCAAAACAGGTCCATTGAATAACAAAGAATTAGTGCTCTTGAGTCAAGACGATCATCATCGAGCTATGAATCGGTCACGTTGAACCAAGTTATCTCATACCGAAGACCTAATACCGCTGGTCATGTATTCTGATAACGTCTCAAACGAGGAAACGACGCTTAAAATACTACAGCACTGCCGACGAGGTTGGGTGAATAAGTGATGTTTGATGATGATCAGATTCGGATTTGAAGAGCTCCCAAGTTCCTAAAAGCCGAAGAACCTCGTACAGTGATTGAAGTAGGATCGTCCGGCAAGACTTAAGAACATAATGAAGGAGGCTGCAAGAGACCTTAAGGCCTACAATAGGCAGTTCCATGTCCATTACCACCTATCATCCCCATCTCTTAAAATAACTTATTATTTCAGAGCTCACTACGAGGTTACAAAGTCCGTTACATTTTTAGTGACCTCTGCTATTCTGACGTTTCAGTTCGCTTCTTAGTGACTAAAGGCGCTGCTGAATATGCATTCAACCGAGGAGCGAACTACAACAGCAGTTCACTTATGACAAGGAAGAACATTCTACCGACGCTTGCACAACCACTCTCTCTCTCTCTCTCTCTCTCTCTCTCTCTCTCTCTCTCTCTCTCTCTCTCTCTCTCTCTCTCTCTCTCTCTCTCTCTCTCTCTCTCTCTCTATCTATCTGTCTCTTACCTTCCATTATTTTCTCCTTTCTCTTTTCTCCTTTTCATGTTTTCCTCATATCCCCTGACGCCTTTTCTCACTCCCACTTTCACTCTCTCGTCTATATCTCCTTCCACGTCGGAAGCAACCTATTTTATTTTTCCCTTTTAATTTCTAATGCTTGGTCAGATCAGTCAGAGGTATAGTAAGAAAGGGTAGCGAGACATAATTATGTGTTTTGAATCAACTGCGTGAATTTTGGTTAGTATGCCTTGGATTTGTAAAATGAAAATTAATATAGACATTCCATACAGAAGAATATGAAGAATTTGAGAAGTGAATATTCTAATTGTGTGTGTGTGTGTGTGTGTGTGTGTATATATATATATAATGTTTATTCTCACAATCATAGGTTATGATTTTGTCCCTATTTTTTGCAGAGTATTTCGTGTGGCCATGCAGTTGTTTTGTGAAACGAGGAAATGGCGTGCGGAAATACCTCATTTATCTTTGACTCGGGAATGTCTTTTGCTTCTTTTGAGAAGATCAGGTACCGCGCAGTTTGTTGCAATGTAATAGCGATCCTTGGGAGACCGAACTTGTACGTGGCGAATTTGAATCTGACGCCAGCGATATAAACGAATTCTCTTAGAATACAAAATTTTCTCAAGTTTTTTTATCCCATTCCATTTTTTCCCATCAGTTTTTTAATTTATCGATTAAAATGTTTTATTCTTCCTAACTTTTACTTTATCATGATTCGGAGGAAAAAGGAGCGAGGCGTGTAACAAATATTTTCTCACGGTGTTTACAAAGGAAACATTAGATATGGTACCTGACTGCGACCCGATTTTCACTGGAGATGAAGGAAGTAGACTAACATCAATATTAGTAAGGTAGAGTGCTTAAAAAGTGTTAAATTTGAAATATTCAATAAGTAGGTAGACACTGGTTTTATGCCTATTGCTTGGGGGCAGGCAAACATGGTTCCTGTTTTCAAAAAAGGAGATAAATTGATATGTAACTACAGGCATATTAGTTTGACGTCATAGTTAAAATGATTGAATCAATAATAGAATCGGAGGTCACATCAATCAATATATTTTATTCATTACTCAGCCTGGGTTCTCCAAGGGCAAGTCATATGTAACTATATATATATATATATATATATATATATATATATATATATATATATATATATATATATATATATATATATATATATATATATTACACACTAATGTCTACAAGACGTCAGATAACAGTGATAGTTACGATGTTATTTACTTTGTAGCAAAGCGTTCGACAAGGTGCCCCATTAGAGACTAATAAACAAAGTCAAAGTCTATGGCATAGGAGGAAGAGTGAAAGTAGTAGAACTTGGATCGGTGACAGAAAACAGCGGGTCGCCATAAACGGTGTAAGAATTAAATGGGGTATTGTTACTAGTGGAGTTCCTCAGGGCTCGGTTTTGGGTCCTTTGTTGTTCATCATGTAAATAAACGATTTGGTTCAATGGGATTAATATCAATATCCAGTAAGTTTGCGGACGGCATTAACATAGGACGCCTAATTAGGTCAGGAGAAGACACAAATATTAAACATGAAGATTTTAACATTGTTCACATCGGTGAAATGGCAAATGGAATTCAATATATCAGATTGCGGCGTATTAAACGTAGGTCTGTAAAACCAGAAAGCAGGTATAGGATAATACTTTTTCGTAGAAAATAGAGTGCGAGAGAGACTTGGGAGAACTGGCGAGTCGTGACCCAGGAAACTGTGCATTAGCGCCAGGAATAGATTTAGCAAAGCTGTAGGTTTCATTGCTTGGATGGTTACGAACAAAAATGCAGAGGTAATTATAAAATTCTGTCGTTATATTCATCCTTGACTGTGTCCTACAGAATGGATATAAATTCTCAAAAATCAGTATAGAGGAGCATGACTAAAAGGGTACATGCGAGGACTTTTTTTTTTTTTTTTGTGATCTATTAGAGGTGTTCAAATAGATCAAAGGGTGACGCAAACAAGGTCATCATATTAAGACAGCAGGGCAGGACTCGCAGTAATGGATTTGAATATGGCAAATTTAGATTTAAGAAGGAAATGGGCAAGAACTGGTTTACCATTAAAGTGATCATCGAATGGTATAAACTTAGTAACTTATGTAGTGAACGCAGAAAATACTGGTTTCTTGGTTAGACAACTTTATGGATGGGGATGACAGGTGGTAATGGACATGGAACTGCCTAGTATAGTCCTTATGGTCTCTTGCAGTCTCCTTCATTCTCATATTCTAATGGGAACTAATGCTAACCAGGGGGGGGGGTGAATCTGAAATCTATTGTGGCTGCTTATTGTATTCTCTTGGGTAACGTGATCACCAGCCTGTGACCAGTACAGAATTGCCGCAACTGCCTACGACTTCCTGCTTCTGATGACAGTTGCTAGGATCGGGGGTGGACTGTGTAGCCATTGGGATCTCTCGGTTGCCAACACTCCCGAGTCACAGCAGCGGAAGCTATGCTAGTTGACAGAAACGGTGATAGATATTTTGCTCCTCTGAATATGTTCGATATCTGTTGGTAGTTTTTTTTTTATTGGTATAGTATTAATTGTATGTCGTGAAACTACGAAATGATACGTGGCGACCTGCATGGTTTCAAAGACACCCAGTAGATGGGGAGGGCAACAATCTGGGTGCCCATGGGTTGAGGAGGGATGTAAGAAGGTGCAAGAGGAAGGAGGGATTAAACTTTGTAAATGATCAGCATTCTTTAAACATAATGCCGGAAATAACCACCATTAAGAGACACCACCACATCCAGCAGGAACATTATGTACCCATACACGCGGCCCCTTACCGGTCATAATACAGGTTATAAGAATAGACTCGTTCTTGGGAAGTGGTACGTAAATACACGGAGGTAAAACACGTAAACACGAGCCGTTCCTTTCATCCCATCCGATTCGTGCATCATCATCTTGGCCCCATCTCATTACTGTCGGTTGTCATGGAAACTCTCCAGACAAGTGTCGCATTTTTTTTTCTTGGCTCTACGCACATACTTTGCTGGGGAGTTAAATCGTATTTTTCTCCCCTAAAAATTATTGTTTACATTTTTCCCTCTCCCTTCTCACAGTCTCGTGTGAATAACGCATATTTGTTGTTCTACTCAATTATCAATTTCATTGTCACCAGAGAGTATGCGATATTAACAGAATTGCTGCTTACATAATTTTCCCTCTCACATATGAGTAAGATGTTTATTGTTCTATACAGAGACCCTGTATGCGATATTAACATAATAAAAGAAACTGCAAGAGACCATAAGGCCTACATGAAGCAGTTCGATTTCCCTTCCCACCTATGATCTCTATCCAAAGTTACCCTCTCTTAAAATAACCAATAGTTTCAGTGTTCGGTAGTGTTACTAAGTCTGTTCCATTCGTTAACCACATTATTGGAAAACCAGTTATTGAGAAGATCTTTCTGAAATAAAAATTTGTCCAATTTAGGTCCATTACTGCGAGTCCCTGCAGTGTAACTTGCATACGTTTTATGCATATCACAGTAAAAGGATACAGTGGCACCACTATAAACAAGGCACATTTATGACGAGAAACTAACCTTCGCTCAGAGAATGCTGATCAGATTTATCTTTTAATGTCTAATACTCCACCTCTTTAATGCGATATTGTCCCCCAAGGATGGGCAAGCTGGTTGCATTATCGGAACAAAAATGCATGTTATTCGTTGAGAAAGATCAAAGACACATCAATGCGGTTACAAACGGTGAGATATATCATCTGTTGGTCGGCTCAACTCACTGTTTGTGCGGGCATACTCGACGCCGTCATGCCGAGAAGGAGGTGGTGGTTGTGAGGGAGGCGGAGGAGTGGGACTGTCATCCCTAGCCCTGTTTATTGAAGTGAAATAGGTGTATGTATTAGGAGCCAGAGATTGCGGAATATACTGCACTGTGTTCGTCTTTCTCTGACACACGTGGTCCACTTTAGTGCTTCATTCGTGTGGGAGCATTAATCTGTGCACATGGTACGGCAATACTGACTAAAAGAACCGCATACAAACGCGCAAACATGCGAAAGTATAGTATCAACAAAATGTATGTGAGAAATTGTACTTCCTCACGTGTGAATGCACTAACGTACACGGATGTGCAATGTCCATGTGCACATAAAGAAGTGCAAATACAGATATTCACACGGAGTAACTCCAACACAAAGAATCTATGATGTAGCGGACACAAGCTCATAGCTTTACCGTTAAATCCAGAACTAGTTCATGGTTTGTAAGTAGTGTGGAACAAATTCATTTTCGGTCGAAGCTGCATAGTTTGTGTCCGGCGCTTGATCAAAGCGTTCGAAAAGAATACAAAAGGCATGTGATAGGATAGCAAATTGTGTTCCCTTCGTACGTATTGTAAAATTTCGGTGATTTTGAAGGTGTATTCATGGCAACGATTCGCAGCCGGGTGATGAAAGAAAAGGAGGGAGAAGTATTCGGAGCAGCGAAATGTGACGTTCGGGTTGTGTTTGCAACCGTCTTACGTAACGATCGCTTCAGTCAACCTCGCCCTCCCTCTGTTCCCTGTTGTGTGCCGGGAGCTGGCGGGACGCCTGGACTACGTGACGTTGTCAGGCTGGCAGCGGTTGCTTGGAGTAATACCATCCCATTCGCCATTTTCGTATATATGACGTTGCTCCTGTGTTTTGCTAATTCTGCCCGCGGCGACCCCTTCCTGGCCCCGTCTCCTCGCTCTTCATGCGACAAACATCTGCACCGGGGAAATGTACCTGCCCTTTATTTTCATTATGGCTTATACAGTTGGGTTTCATATTCTCATTTTCAGACCTGCACACCCATGATTCCCGAAATAAGTCATTAAGGGGGATTCTGGGGTGGGAGTGCATGAGAGTTAATCATTCTATTTTAGAATCATGAGTATGCTAAGAAGATCGACCTAAAGGCTTGGATGTAAGGAGACATACTTCCCAGACCACTTGTCACCCACTTCACGTTCCCACAATTGTAGTCTCATATCACTGGGAGTGCAGAAAATCTTCATTTCACACTCCACAGAGTCTTCATGCAAAGCAATACCATGGAGTTGAAATATGTAAAATACCAACGACTCACAACTCTAACTGTAGTGAAAAGAAATGTTATAATATTGTTAATGTGAGATAGCGACATTAGTGGATGAAGGGGGACCAGGATGACGTCACATTGAGGGATGACGTCAAGTCGCATTGTTCTGTGGCTTTTCGAGATGTTTCACTATGCGATTCTAATTTAGAAAAATTGTGCACATACATCCCATCCATACTACCTAAATGGGAACATTGGGACGTTAATTCCTATGAACATGGTCAAATTAACATTCGTTGTGTATAGATAAACGGAATATCCGAGGCTTTGCCTTCCTTATCCACTTTACTAGAAGATATAACAGGAAAAGTTCGTACCTGGCAAACGTCCAAGAAGGGTTAATTAACCTAAGGGTTTACAGAGTAGCAGTGAAATACGCTGTCACTTTACGACAGTTAATATATGTAGGCCATATTGCTTATGGGTGTAGTGCATTAGGAAGGTCAGAATTGGTAATAACACAAGGATATGAACGGGAAGTTAATAAGTTGCGTAAGAGAATCGACAAGCGTGATTTATTTAAGAGGTGACAAAGAAGCTGAATTAAAGTACGTACAGAAGAAGTGAAATAAAACAGGGTAGTTAGAAAGGGGATGGCAGATGGAGCGTGTTACTGACCGGCGACCGCATGGTGGAAAATGTGGAAGAGGGGGACGATGGAATCAATATATTCTAGTCACGTGGTGGAAGTTTGAAAAGTCGTGCAACTCTTGAAAGGTGTTAAGTGAAGGCCTTTGTTTAGCAGTGGATTCCAACTGGATGATTGATTTGATTAAGATATGTCGGTATCTGGTATTATTTGTTTCTATAGGAACCAGAGTCGGTTCAGGCAAGATGGTAGATATTACTTTTATGTCGTACATATTGCTCTTTTGATCCTGTTTGCAATTGCCTGAAATAAAAGAAATCTTAGAAAAAATGTAGTAACATCAGTTGTGCGTACATGAGTGAACTTAAGCTCCGTCACTTATTCATATAAATTTTGATAGATAAAGAATGTAATTGCATGATGTACGATTCCCGTGACTCAGGAGAACGGCGTCACTTTCGTGTGACTGAACACAAAGGGCATTTGGCATACAATACATTGTCAAAGTCATTCTGCAGCAGCTTGTTTGCTAGTCAACGTGAAAGAACACTCAGCACGTGGTCGTAACTGGTTTCACTTCAATTCTTGAACGATTATGACTTGTAACACTGTCTGAGGAGAAATATGATCTTCATTGGTATTTTACAACATTGCACTTTCTCTTATTCTCTCTCCATGGTGAAGTGGAATAAGTTGCTCACATTTCCATTTCTTCTCCTCCTCCCCTCCTTCTCCCCCCCCCCCTTTTTTTTCTGTTGTAGTCGACGTCTGTCACAACTATACAGTTCCGTGGGCCAGAATTCCAGTGCGCTTCTTGCACGCGAACTTCTCGACACACTGGTATGGAGCAACGAATGAGTATCCTCTTGTCTAGCTTGTATCCTTGAGGACTACAGATAGTAGTCGAAATATACAGATTTTCCTGTACTTCCGATATTATTTCTCCGATAGTGGGTTTAAAGTGAACATATCAAAGAATGTTCTGGTCTTTTCTGGTGCTTCCAGAAAGATGAGCTTACGCCCGGAGGCGCGCAGTTGCCTGGACAGTTGAGACAATACAGTTACTGTAGGGAAAAAAAGGTTCGGGACTCGAACTTGTGACTAAACGAATGCGAGGCAAGGTCACCACCGAGATCGTTACCAGCTCACAATGAAACGAATATTACCATTAGAAAAATGTGACAAACACAATGGAAATCAGTCACCAAAACAAAATAATTAATACGTTCTCTCTCTCTCTCCCTTTTATGTATATATGTATTAAACTGGCCAACATTTTGTACTTCCTTGTACAGGTAGTGGAACGAGTTTAACAATTGTGGGGTCGAATGTTTCATCGATTTTGGAATACATTTAGAAGTTAGCCAAACTTCCTCCCCGGGATACTAGGAAGAAGTTACACAAACGGATATACGAAACCAACGGTTAGGAAGAAGCTGTTCGCGGTCCACTTTCTGCAGGTTTTTAAAACGATGGCAGTCGTCTTCCTGGGGTCAAGATGGGCGTACACTAGGTATTTCTCGCAAACGTGCTACTTGCTTTTGCTACTTCGTTTGGGTAGAACGACTTCGGTTACGATTTTTTGTTTTTAAAATTTCCAGACGTCATATTACTCTTGCGTCGTACAGTGAAATGCTGTGACGACGAACTAAGATGAAGCCTTTACGAATGTCAGACATATTACTGAGGTATTCTTACGGAAGTCCAGAATATAGTGACCAAACTCGTTTCTATCAAACGGAGTAACAAATGCAAGTAAAATGTTAGTCTTTATAGTGCTGACGTCGCAAACCAACGCGATAACCTTCATAATCATGCCCCATGTGGAAGTTTTATCAATTTTGTCAGATACCATTAAAAAATACACAACGTAGTGACGCATCCATTTAAGTCAGCGTTTCCCAACTTTTTCCAAGCGCTCATTTTAGTCAGGTCTAAGCAGTCCAGCACCCCCTAACAGCTTATTACTAGGAGGATAGAGGAAAGTGTATGAATACATCGCTTCCCAGCATCCCCTGTAATTGTTATCAGTACCCAAGGTTGGGAAATGCTGTCATAAGATCAAACGTCGACTTGGCCTCGAAGTGATCATTGTTTTCCCGCCACGATACGGACAAGTGAACCACGCTCTGTTGAATATTCTGCTGTACCTCACTGATACTCAGCAGGTACTCTTTCCTTTTATGTAGCCACTACAGAACGCACTTCAGTTTAACACCACCAAACTATTCCACATTTAAAGGTGACGCATATAATAGAACTACTCCCTCAGTAGTCACGCAGCAATCATCATCACTGAACGCAATTCATCCCTCTGATTCCCTTGATGCATCAGTACAACGTCTTTATTAATGCCACCACGATCGCGCGCGATGTACTGATTGTGACATCAAAATCTTCTACTCGGTCATATGCTTAAGTGGCCGTGCAGAAGTTACACCATGACAAAGCGCAGCAATGTCGGCTCGACCAGCCGTTGGGACAACAGTCAACCGACCAACACGGCGTGACGTCACCAGAGCGTGGCAAGTCAATCGTCACACCAAACAGTATCACAGCGCAACCGCCTCACGCGAGTTGTGTGGGAATGAGGTTAAGAGTTACTCGATCTATTCCACCAGTTTGTTGTTTGATCCGCGTTCTTATCTATATTTATTGTGTTCGTGTTCTGCCCTGTTTTTTACCTGTTTACTTCTCAGTTCTACAGTGCCCCCCGTGTAGTACCTAGTTCTCTAATTCTACACTGCCCTAGCCCTTCTCGCACCTCGTTTCCTGTCTACCTTTTCGTTTCCACATTAAAAATCCTGTCCTTTTCCCTTACTCTTTTCACTTCTCCCATACACGCACACAGCGCCGACTCCCCTGTTATGGTCAGCATGGGTGTGGGCTGCAGCGTCGTGCCGAGATGAATAAGAAAGTGGAAGTGGCGAGGCGCGTGAGTAGGATGAACGGTTGACAGCCAGGCTATAGCGTTCGAGGCCCCGGGCAGGATGCTTCTCCAGCGAACAAGGACATTCCTTGTGTTGCCATGTCATGAACAGACTGGTACACTCCCACGCGCATTGTACCAGTAATGGTGTACATTTGATAGCTGGAGGCATGGAATTCCCCCCCGTACTTTAGTCATACTGCCACGCACGCGTAGGATTGTAACAATTTTGTGCATCACGTGAAGCAGCAGATGTGTACGTATTAAATTGAAACACGTAATTGTCGATATGTCTCCAGGTGGCTTCTGTTGGAGCAGTTTGTCCATAAAAGCTTCGTCTTATCGCGTTTTCGTTCGAATGAATTCGTCTCTGATATTCCATCGATTTATTGTGCTACTCAAGTGACTCGAAGAGGCTCAATGTGATCGGAACATGTTTGGCCTAAATGCATCCGGATCTTACCAGTTTCTTCCATTCCTGGGATAGTGTGTGTGTGTGCGAGAGGATGGGGATGGGAAGAACAGTTAGTTTGATATGTTACACGGTCACTATATTCATAATGATATTGCCGGCAGAGTTAATTTATGAGCTTCCTGTTGTGCAAGTCGTGCTTCACACGCGCGCGCGCGAACACGCACACACACTACGAGCATAGCTCTTTTCCCGTAAAATACAACTAGGTAAATACACATATACATTCTTACATACATATATATACCAAAGGCTCCCTTACATGGGGGGTAGCCAAAAAGTAAAAAAAAAGGCATAGAAACCACTCCCACCCATTCCATTCCCTACATATTCCACTCCCCTCCACCCTCCTCCCTCCCTCTTATCTTGGCACCTCCTGGATGACGGCTCATACCTGCATCCTTTCCACTGCCCTGGGTCAGAAGCAATGTCGCAAGACACAGCACATCCACAGCAAGGCCACTTCATAAATTCGGCGACCCCCCCCCCCCTACGTCCCCTCATGCAGAAAAGGTGAGGACGAGGAGAAATCCCTTCGGGCTGCGTCAATTATTTTCTCATACGTACTTCCTCACCCCCCATCCCCCACCCACTCCCCGTCATGACATCACAGCATCACCCATACACAACCCTTCTCCATTCACCACTATCTTCTGTCCTCTCCCGTCCTTCCTCAACAGACATTCCTCTCTTTTGTAATGCCCTTTTCACCCCATCCATCCATCTCGTCCTAGGACGCCCCCTCCTATTCACTCCTTCCACAACTCTTTTACTAGTCTTTCTTCACTCATTCTTTCCATGTGTCCAAACCATCCTAATACTCTTTCATGAACCCTATCTCCCAGCTCCCTTTCCACCTCTGTTCTCCACACCTCCGCATTTTTCAATCTATCTAGCCTAGTAACCCCTATCATACTTCTCAGACATTTTATCTCGAACACATTCAAACTCCTTCTCTCTTCCTCTATTATGTTCCATGTTTCTGCCCCGTACAGTGCTGTTGGCACTCCTTCATATAACCTCTTAGCGTCCATTCCCAGATGTCTATTTCCCATTACAATTTTTAATCCACCAAAGCATTTACTCACTTCTCTCAGTCTACATTCTACCTCCACCCCCACTCCTCCCTTTCTTGCCACATTCGCACCCAAGTATCTAAAACTATCCACTTCCTCCAGTCTCTCACCCCTAATGCTCACTTCCAGCCTGCTGTCACTCTCTCCCCTTGTACATCTCATCACCTTACTTTTGCCACATTTATCTTCAGCTTCCTTCTTTCACATACATACATACATATACCAAGGCTTTTTCCCCCTTCCAAGGGAGGTAGCCAAAAAGGGAAAGGCATAAAAACACTCCCACCCATTTCATCCCTAAATACACTCCACACCCCTCCCACCCTCCCTCTCATCTGAGCACCTCCTGGATGACGGGTCATCCCTGCACCCTGCCCACCGCCCTGGGTCAGAAGCAGTGTCGCACACCGTCTTAAACTCTGTCACTAACTTCCTCAATCCCTCCTCTGATCCTGCTACAAAGGCAGTGTCGTCAGCAAACAACAACTGGCTTATTTCTCACATTCCTCCATTTTCTTCAACCATCTCCAACCCCTGACTCACTACCCTTGCATTCACGTCTCGCACCACCCCATCCATGTATAGATTGAACAGCCAGGGTGACATAACACATCCCAGACGAAGTCCCACCTTTACCTCAAACCATTCACTCTCTCCATTTCTGATACCAACACAAGCTCTACTACTCTCGTAAAAACTCTTGACTGCTCTTAACAGCTTTCCTCCTCTCCCATATATCTGCAGTACCTCCCTGTCGTAAGCACTTTTCCAGATTAACAAAATCCCAAAAAATATCCCTACCTTTTCCTATAGCTTTCTCACATATATGTCTTACCACAAAAATCTGATCTACACCCCTACCTGTCCTAAAACCACACTGTTCCTCACCAATTACTCCTGTTCCTCTCCTAATCCTCGCAATCAAGACACTCCCATAAGCCTTCCCAACTACACCCAACAAGCTGATCCCTCTGAAACTACTACACTCACACTTGTCCCCCTTTCCCTTGTAAAGCAGAACTATACAGGCACTCCTCCAGTCCTCCGGCACTCTACCCTCTCTTAAACAGACATGAAATGACCTCACCAGCCAGTCCACCGTAACTGTACCTTCTTTCTTCAGACATTCTGCATGGCATCCATCCAGACCAGGTGCCTTACCTGCTCTCATCATCTTAACAGCTGCATTCACTTCATCTTCCCCTATTTTTCCTCATTTTCCTCACTCCTCACTCTCATTTTCTTAGCGCTTCCCACTGCAACTACTTTTACCTCTCTATCCTCCTTCACATTTAGCAACTCCCTAAAATACTCTGCCCGCCTTCCTCTCACTGCCTTCTCTTCCATTATCATCTCTCCATCTGCACCTTTAACCTTTTCTTCTCTACTCGATTCGACTCCCCTTCCTCTTTTAATTTCTCTCCAAAACATCTTTTTATTACTTTCAAAATTTTCTGTCATACTCTTACCCCATTTCACATCTGCTCCCCTCTTTGGTTCTTTTATCTTATGCTTAACTTCCATTCTCTTTACTTTGTACCTCTCATACGATTCCCTCGTCCTTATTTATAGCCAATCTATGAATGCTAGCTTCTCTTCTACAGCCTTCTTTGCTTCCTCATCCCACCACTCGCTACCCTTCCTTCTATTTCCTCCCGCCCTCCTTGTTCCATACACCATCTTTGCACACCTTATGACTCCCTCCTTGAACCATCCCCATTCCTCCTTCACTACCTCCCACTCCTCTCTCAGCTTCTTCTTATACCCATTCTCCCTTTCTTTCTCATTTAAGCCGTTCACTCTAAGTACCTCCTTACCTTCTGCCCTTTTCCTCTTTCTCCACTCTCAATTTACCTTTCAGAAAATGATCTGATATTCCCCCACTCTCTCCCCTTAGTACATGTACATCCTTAACTCTTCCTACCATACTTCTGGTCACCATTATATAGTCCATTAACGCTCTATTTACCACCCTTCCATCCACCACCCTCTCCCATGTGTACTTATGCTTGACTTTCTTCCTAAACAATGTATTTGCTATCAACTCTCTTTCAAGATACATCATCAATTCTCCACTACGATTTTTACCTGGAACTCCATACTTCCCAGTCATTCCTATTGGTTCATTTCCTACACTAGCATTAAGGTCTCCCAATACAACTACATTGACATTTCTCCCTAATCCATATATGCACTCATTTATATCTACCCAAAAAGCCTCCCTTTCCTCTACATTCTTCTCACTACCAGGCCCATAAGCACTTACAAAAACCCACATCTCCCTTCCCAGCTTCACCTTCGTCCACATCAACCTTGATGAAAACTTCCACTCCACTACACGCTTACTTATCTCTTCACTTACTAGTGTAGCCACCCCTTCTCTCCCTCGTCCCCTCTTCACTCCTAAGTACCTCCCAGCTACACTCCCAAACTCATACTCGCCCTTCCCTTTCATTTTAGTTTCACTCAAAGCCAGCACATCTATCATTCTTCTCACAAACATACTGCCTATCTCTTCCCTTTTACTATCATGTGTACCACATCCACGCACATTAAAAGACCCAAACACTTAGGGTACTGGTTGGAAAACTCACAGACCCTCTTATGCCTTTACTTTATACATATATATATATATATATATATATATATATATATATATATATATATATATATATATATATATATATATGTGTGTGTGTGTGTGTGAATGTCGCCTTTGGGGCAACAGGTAGCAAGACTCCTAATTCCATCCCCCGTCCCGTTTTTTTTTTTTTTTCGGCTCTTACGACTCAAGTGGAAAGATTTGGTGGTAGCATTCTCTTCCCCCACTACAGGGTAGGTGAAAAAAAGGAAATGAATATTCAGAGAAATGGTACAGGACAGTAACAAGGGGTTGGGAGACAGCATAACGGAGGGACAGTCGTAGTATAAAAGTGTCATCATTTCTTTATGAACAAAGTTTACCTCTATCAAAAACAAAATGATGTGTGGCTCTGGTCCGTAGGGGCGCCCCATATAGAACCCTAAAGTATCAACTGCATGGTACTCTGCCACAGTAACATGCAGCCAATACCTCAGACGGGGTATTGGCTGCATGTTGTTATTATCATTATTATTATTATTAGATTTGCTTTATTTTATAATTTTTCGTATTTTATTTTTTTCAACTCGATTTGGACATTTTTCCTCAGTGCATGGAACTTATGGTTGAGTATGCTATTTCTTGCGGTTTTATTTCTAGTATTTTGTAACCTGAGAATGTACCGTTATGTAATTGATTGGATGGTGGTCCATTTGATACTGGTAGTGGATATCTCGTGTTTACAGTGTTAGATGCATTTGAAGAAGGGTTACGTGAATATAATCAACCTTGATATACTGGTTCTTCAACATGTTGATCATATATTTACCCAAGTCCATGGAACAAGTGAGTGTTTATCACCTCCAGTTTCAACTGTTGGATCATCTTGTCCAACCGCATTGACTTGTGTTCTGGGCAGTGTGCCACCGAATGTGAGTAAGCACTATACAAGCAGATCTAAGTCTTGGACATTAGATAGCACGAAGAAAATGAAGTTTGTACTCAACGTGAGAACGCTCTTGGAAGTTACACTGGAGAATTTAATGAAAAAAATAAATAAATAATAAAGGATGCAGTGCTTGATAACTGCAAATTCGTAGTTTTGTTGACATGCTAGGCCCGAAGGATTGAAACTGGGCAGATGTTTAGCGTCTACGCGTTAAGGGGTTATCACACTGGGTTAATTTACCTCCAACCACCGATTAATCGGCGGTACCGCTCACCTCCATTGTGTTCCGTAAAATCGCCTTTTTCAACAAATATACGTAGGTCATTTGGTATGCTCGAGGAAATTTGTTGTCTTTTAGCATATCGGATTCTTTCCCGAAAGTTGAGGGATGCACATCTGTTTCAACAGTGGGAAGATAAAGAGCCCAGTGCGATAACACTTGCCTATGCCGTACGTGGCCGAGCCGGCGATGGTGCAGACATGTGTCGATCAGTGCATGAGTGATGTTGCCGCGCTGTGGTGAACAATTCGTGGCCGCAATGCTATGGGTAGATTAGTGTGCAGGTGAGCGTGCGTGGCTGGGTGGAATAATGGGACGGGTAAGTTTGCGATTGCTGCGTGGAGGGGCGGAGAGTAGTGTGTCCCCCAAGCCTCAGTCCCGTGGCCTGCACTACAAGACCTGTACAGTGCGCGCGCGTCTTGAGGATGTGAAGAAATGCGTTTTTCGTATAGATGCATAAATGCATGGAATAAATTAGGTGATATAGCCTAAGGTCGAGCAATACATGGATTCGGGTCTAATTATGATAATTGGAAATTGAGAACATAGATGAAGTTGGAACTGTATATGAATTTGAGGCTAGGTATGATCAATCGAGAATGAGACGGATCCAACGAGCGTTGCTCCTGTCCATAACTACACACACACGCACATCGCGCGCGCGCGTGCACGCATACACACATTATGGCCGTGTAGGTCCCATTTGGGAGCGGTATAAACCGTCGGCCGTCGTTTAGGAGTGGGGATCACGTACTTTAATGTGATCGCATCTTCCTGCCACTGCTCTGCGTCACACACCAACCCAGTCGAACTCGTGGAGGCAATGCATCACTTGTTCGTGTGCATGCATGCATCCGCTTTCGTGTGTGCGAGATTCACCATGGTCTTGGATCACGTGTTGGACTCGAGATCAATAACCTTACTGGATGAGAGCTCCTGACATTTCTCTATCTATGGGTAATACTACGACTTTAACACACGAGTTAGAGTGCCGGCTCGCAGTGCAGCAACACAAATTATTACGGCCCTGGGCGGGAATCGAAGTCGAACCACTGGATTAACGGTTGCGAACGGTACCACTGCATCATTGAGCCGTGGTGTGTGCAAAATTGTATATAAACAAAAAAAAATACGCTCTCGGGTTTTATCCAGTGATCATCAATCTGTCAATCAATTCAGCCATTCCCAGTTCATTGTTGAACAAAGGCCTCTCATACTATTCCAAGACTTTCATGACTGCATTAACCTCTGCCACGTCACTCCTGCAAACTTCTCTGTTTCGTCCCTCCACATTCTATCTGGTGTGTCTTGCACGCTTCTCATCTCGCAGTGTCCACTCAGTAACACGCCCTATCGATCGACCAATGATCATTCCTAGTTTCAAATTAGTGTATTGTTCTGGCTATATCATCACGGCAAATTCAGGTGTTCGCATATCTGAATGGAAAACTGTTTCTTCAGCCCTTAAGACATTTGTTCTCATGATCTGATCATGTTTTGTTCCCATGCCCTCCCTGTAACAAGTCTATTTACGTTTAACTTTATTGTATTATGCGGGGCTACGTATGTGTGTGAGAGAGAGAGAGATGGGAAGAACCGACCGTTTCCATTTTTAGGAAGGGGAAGGTATGTATTCTGTAGTCGAAACAGTTTTAGCGTGAGATCATCGACCCTAGTATGTTTAAGGAACCGACTGCCTTGTAGTAAGATCAGGAACTCGGCGAGTGGGTTGGATGTGCGTGTTGAGAAACAAGACTTGAGAAACCGCGGTGGAGGAGCGCAGTGTCGAGAAGGAACGACCGACCGACGATAAGACTTCTCATTCCCCGCGTCTGTTTATCAACGTTTCTGCTCTGCAGGGCTGCTCGCCGTCCCCGGTGTAAAGCTTCTCTCTTTCAGACCTGCAGCACATGAAGCTCCCCCTCACTCATTCGCTGATCGGTCAACTGTTAGTGCGTCTCACTCTCGTAGATTTATGTAAAAGATTGCTCCTTTGCCACAGAAGTCTGTTTCGATGCGCTTCCATTGCTGGAATGTTCTCAAGGTCGCTTTTGGTTAGGTTTTATTCAATGTTTTTCATTTCCTATGTAGGCGACGCCGGCTATATGCTCTTCCTCCAGTGTGTGATTTTCACGGAGGTTACTTTTATTAATAAGTTGGAACTAAGTCTCTCTCTCTCTCTCTCTCTCTCACACACACACACACACACACACATTTGAAGGTAGTAAGGAAATTGGAGAGTAGGAGACTGAACTCACGAGTGTTGCACTTTTCCTGTATCCTACACTTAGGTAAACACACGCACACGCGCGCGCATGCACGTGGCTCCTCCAAGCCGGTTCAAAATCTATCCACACGCAAACTCTCTCAGGCCGCCTCGACTTGCGAGGCTCCGCACAGAAAAGAATGTGTGCCGTGCAACAATTTGGCCGGTTTCTGTATGCACACCAAAGTCACTGTTGGTCACGTAGAACTGTTTGATTTTCAGCTCGGAAATGCTTGACGCACGATGTTGCATGGGCAGTATGTTGTAACCCTTAGCCTCTTATCCGATGCAGTGGATGTCACTAGAAAGAAGTACTTCTGTGTGTTTACTTATTTGTAATATATAGGAAAGGAGCAATACTCGTTGGATCCTTTCTACTTTCCAATTAATCATACCTAGCCTCAAATGCACGTGCAGTTCCAACTTCATCTACATCCTTGATTTCCAATTATCATGTTTAGATTTGAATTCATGCATTGGTCGATTCAATGTGTGTGTGTGTGGTTGCGCAATATCTGCCTTTATGTGGAGGCGTGGGAATAGAACGACCGTCTTGGCTTTGCCTTTTCAGAAGAAAATTCCATGTTAACTTAATAACTTCTCTCCTGCGGTCTGGGACGGCAGCTGTTACCGGTGGCGGCACATAAGGCTAGCATGCTACTTGCTTTAGCTACCTCGTTTGAGTATAAACTATTTCGTTGACAAGAACATCTCCACAATGTTAACATGGTTTTCCCTTAGTTCGTCATTCAGGTTCTCAAGACAGAATGCAAAAGTAAATTGACATTCGGAACTTTAAAAAACAAAAGATCATAACCGAAGTAGTTTCTATTCAAACGAAGTAGCAAAACCAAGTAGTATGCTAGCGAGAAATCCCTAGTATGCCGCCACCTTTACACTTGCCGGGTAGGTGCGCGAGCCGGATGAGAAACATGAGACAGATAAGGCAGAGGTGAGGTAGGTGAAGAGTACGAGGCTGGCGTGAGGTAGACGAAGAGTATTGTATGGGTTTGTAAGGAAGCAACGGGGTGCACAGGCGGATGACTACAGAATCTGTGGTTGTCGTGAGGCCGCACGCCGTTTGTTGGGCGACAAAAAGTAGTTGGATGTAGCAGCGCACTGTCGTCATCGTCTCGGCCACTATTTGATTAACCGAACGCAAACTACCTGTTTACTGTATTTGTTGGTATTTTCGCCAAACCAGGTAATATGCATAACTGATTCGTATTTAACGCAGTAGACATATGATTTATTAGGTTGTAGAGGTTAAACGTGGTGATTTTCACTGATTCACAAAGGTGCTATTAATATTCTTCGGAGTCATGCTTTCTTTGTTCACATATCTGGCAATCCTCTAATTTCTTCATTATCACAGAGTTCCGAATTCGTATATCTTAGTGAGTAAATATATTCGTTCTTGTCCTCCCCAGCCCTTCCGTGTCCACTATCTGTATGTAGTGGCGGTGTGTGTGCGCGTGCGCATGCGTTCGTTCGTTCGTACATAAACGCTTGAGTTGAGGACAAAGAGCGAAAACTGCTGTCAGCCGTAAAGCCCACATTGCTCTCCGTCTTTGCTCGACCCCTTCTCTCGTTCTACCCCAAGCCCGCTCCACCTTCCTCACTCTCATCCCCTGTCCTCCCCCTCCCCCGCTCCCCACAGCCCCTCCATCCTGTGGCAGAACATTACATCGCGGTAAACTCTGGGGCCCTTTTCCCTTAGTTGTTGTGTGGAGTCGTTCTGCCTGCCCTCCTCTGCTGCAGCGTATCTTTCTGCCGGCGAAGTTTTCTTTGTCCTTCCTTCATGCCGGCCTACCAGTTCCCATTCCGTAGCTCGTATTTTCCTTTCCACAGGATTGCAGTACATTTTTTCTTTTCATTCCTCTCCTCCTTTTACTCACCCTAGCTCCCGCTCTCTTTTTCTTCCCATGTGTCCTTCCAGTTGTCATTCCGTATCTCATATTTTCCTTTTCACAGCATTGCAAGACTTTTTCTTTGCCTTTTCTTATTCTACTCTCTCTTTTCCCCATGTTTCCTACCTCCCCCACCTCACGAGTTCACCATCCTCATCCAAGCTCGTGCACACGGGTTGCAAGAGCTGATCAGTCATGCACGATCCTTCTGCACACATGCATGCTGGACTTACCCTTAATCGCGGTGATCACTAATACAAGTTGGTGTGTACGTATGCGTGCGTCTGCCCTCCTCACTCCCTCTCTCTTCTCCCCCTCCTTCTCACCCAGTAATTTTGAATCTGGTATTACCGGTATTATTATAGCAAGTAATTGTATTTCCAGGCCGGCTTGGCTAGCGGAGAGACAGGCGAAGAAATTTAAACTGATATTGTTAGTGCAAATGGAAGACAATAACATGAATAAATCAATCATTATTGACATTAAATGTTGCACCTTCTAGGCAATAGTAGGTGTTAGCGTTGGAATAGGTACTCGGCGAGTGAATTATAACCGTGCCATTGCACCAGGTGTGAGTAATGGTGGTAGATCCCTCGGACAATACTGGAGCTACGTGTAAGGTTGACAGGTGCGGGTCTACGTCTTAACGGAAGTGACGCGGATATTGTGTTGGTGGCTTGGGCAGGCAGGGCTCGGTGGCGGGAAAAAAAAAAAGAAACAGGTATGGCGGCCAACAACATAGTGCGTGGAATATTATGAAAGTGTGTGTTTTCAATACTCCTTTAAAAACTAATTGATGGTGGAGTATCAGAATGGGTGTGAACGGTTTTGGTATGTTTAGTGCCTCGTAAGAAGCTGCGAAGAAGGCCATTTGGTATGATTTGTGTATGCTGGTCCAAAAATACATTTTTACATCTGCGCACACACGCACGAATGAGAGGTTAGGTAAATTGGTATCGACTACACTTGGAAGAAGAGACGAGGGCAGCAAAATAATAAAAGAATAATTAAAGAAGACTGCTTGAAAGAAGTTTACTTTCCGTATAGATGCATCAGCTTGAGAAACAAATTAGAGGAGGAAACAATTCAGGCAGACAATAGGAATTTAAACTAAAGTTGGATGGAAATATACTGTAAATACGGGATCCCATGCGCGTAGCAACAGCCCGTATTACAAATATGTGCGCGCATACACATACACAATGCATGTATGTGTGCATCCTTTTATATAGTATTTATAATGTATATACAGGACTGATGTAGCACTTAGGATATGTTCAGAGACACTCCCATGATCATTGTGGTATGTAGTATCTGGCCACGGGGATGGTTCTCACACTGAATACCAAGAATCGACTTGTAATGTACCCATATTTACGCAGGAGTACCCTCATCCACGGTGTGAAGTTAGGAGTAGGAGAAGGAGAAAGAGAACGAGAATGCCCTTCTAGGTGCAAGTGCTTGGGCTATTGGTACGTCTTTGGGTGTTGATAAACCCAGGTAGTGTGCATGGGTTGGCTTGCTTTATTCCACCCTACTTTGTAGTGCAGGTAAAACGCTGATAGTGAATAGAGTAGCAACGGAAAACGAGATATGCAACTGCTCCATACGTGTTGCCGTCTGCATCTTTGTGTTCTGCCTACAGTGCAACATTATTATATTTAGAAATAAATCGTAAGAATAAATGGTAAAGACCTATCTTCGCTGGGGAAGATAGGTCTTGAAGACGCTCAACGCAACTGAAGACCAGACATGCTGTAACGACAACGACACATCACATCGATACGGAAGAGGTTGATGGCGATATATTTTAACGTGGAATGAAACAGGACCTTTACAGACAACACGAGTTCATCTGCACTCTATTCTGCATACGAATTTTGTGATGCGTCGTTGGTGCTAAAGGTTATCTTTACAAGCTATTATTTTGGGGGGGCTGATCTTAACAAGCTAAACCCGACCTTAATTAAATTATCGTAGCTGTCGTGGAGATTTCTATTTACAAACTCATCTCTGGAGTTGTTACTCTTTAAAGCTAATGCGAGGTAACTTATCTTTACATGGATCTGGGTATGGAGAGCTGTACAATGGACCTGCTTTCTCCACACCACACTTACTGGATATTTGTACAGCGGAATTAGGGAGTAGTGCCGAGTCATGATTACGACGGTATATGTTCTGAGTGTTCAGTACGCGTATTGCTATACTTCACCGAACTTGTCATGAAATTAAAGGTTCCCTGTAGATATGCTTGATGATTATTAACTCATTACAAGTCGTGTACAGAGAGCATGACTCATAAAACATGATGCAAGATTGTCAGAGAGAATTTGCACGACGTTTTGACAAACATCTTAAGTCGTGCAGAGTACACGCCGTTCAATACAATATGGGGATGACTAGTGTAGATTGCTGCCGGAATGATAGGATTGGTATGGAACCGCACAACCTACCGCGAAGCAACAGGCCAAAGCGTGTTTGTTAAAGGTGGCGACGCAATTGGCATTTCTCGCTAGTATGCTACTTGTTTTTGCTACTTCGTTTAAGTAGAAACGATCTCGGATAGGATTTGTTTTCCACATTTCAAATTACACTTGTGTCGTATAGTTAGAAGATGAATAATGAACTAAGAGAACTTAGACACATTGTTGAGATGGAAGTCAAGAATATTGTAACCGAAGTCGTTTCTGCTCAAACGAAGTAGAGTTAAGCAAGTAGCATGTTAGCCTAGTGTGCCGCCACCACGGCTCCAACTTTCTTCCACGTAGAGCCTGCTGGGATGCAGCGACCGGTGCTGGAAGACTCCAGCTCTCGTGCATCAAGACATTCCGGGAAAAGGGCCGAGAGCGTACGTGGTTGGGTGAGCTCAGATCCACGAAGATGGAACCTTCCTATTCTTGCCGAACTTCACCCACTGGTTTGGACATTAAGGGGCTATCACATTCGGCTTCACAAGCGTCCATAGTTGAGAGATCGTTTGAGTAAAAACGACTACGGTTACAAAAATTTTCGAATCTCCAAATATCAAACTATAATTCCGTCATATAGCTAAGTTGAATGATGAACTAAGAAGTTGTAAACGTATACGAATGTTAGATGTACTGTTGAAATGTTCTTAGCGAAGTCTAGGTTTCTGTAAGAGAAATGACGTTCAAGTTATTCAAATGGAGTTAATATGTAGGAGGAAAAATAACCCAGGCTCATAACCCCTTTATACCGCGCGTTTTCGTTTAACCGCCGGGCGGTTTGGGTGTCAGTCGACTTCCTATTCTGCCACAGATCCTCTAACTCAAGACAGGCCACACCCGACCACGTAGTTGCCAGTAATCGCTTGATACGTTATTATACGAGTATTTCAGGTGAACCCCCTTACACGTTAACAGAAAAATTAAAGCCTGGGGGAATGGAAAGCTCTGTTATTTTTGTAAACTAGATTCTGACTAATTTGGTTGGATATTTTTTTGTTTAATAACACATCCGGGAAAGTGACATTCATGAATAAGAACTGGGTAGAGCGAGATTGGAGGGGGAAAATATTCAACAGCGCTGTGTTAGTTCGGGACGAGCATATTTCAGTAGATGAAAATTGCATTATGGTTCAACTTCGTGAGATGGCAGATGAACTCTTGATGATTTTACGCTGCGCTGATTATAGTCACCTGTTGCGAGTTCGTTTGAGTAGAAATGACTCCGGTATATATATTTTTTCGGACCTTTGCTTAACAAGGAACCTATAGCTGAACTACCCATGTTAGACATGTTGAAATATAGGGAACTCAAGAACACTATAAGCAAAGTCGTCGTTTAGCAATTCAAATTAAGGACAGGTGGTAGCGAAGTCGTCTTCTGAAAATTCAAATTCACGATATTTGCCAAGAAATCAGCCAAGTGCACAGCGGTGTAAGATGATGCAGGAGGATCGTAGATTGGTTGTGTTGTGTGAATGTTGATGAACGAAGTGGGTATATTCATCAAGTACGGGCTTCATTAGATGTGATCGAATAATGTTCGTCACGGTAGATTAGGTTAATCGGGAATTTTTTTTTTTTTCTATCTGGAAGTTTGTTAGCAAATGGATAGCTTCGGAGGACTGAGAAACGGTTGAATAATAAAGGTAGTCATTATGTTATGAGTGTTTTATAGATGAATGAAAGAAAACATATTGTAGCCACTGAGTCTCTTCGACGCTCGCATGTTGTTCTTCTGTCTTTGTTCGCCTTTTTGACTTTGCCCTGTCACCTTCTCCATCTCTCTCTCTCTCTCTCTCTCTCTCTCACACACACACACACACACACACACACACACACACACACACACACACACACACACACACACACACACACACACTCTCTCTCTCTCTCTCTGATAGAGTAGAAGGCGGGACTGAACGAGCGTTGCTCTTTTCCTGTATACTACAATTAGTTGCACACCATCTTCTCGACTTCATAGAAAATAATTTAAACGGACAAAATTCTCAATTAACTAAACCAACAAAAGCAATATAAGACTGTGGCAGGAGACTGTCCACCATGATTGAAGCGTCGATAAAGTGGTATATGATAACTAATTTCTCTTTCTCTCGCATGATATTCCTTTGTCCTTCATTTTTCTTTTCCTTGCATCGCGTACTCACATTCCCGTTTTTTATCTCGCTCGGTCAACCTGAACGTAAATGGCTGGATAACAATGGAAATCCAAGAGCATAGGTACAACAGGAAAAAAATACGTGCTGCTGTTGCAAATCACTAAAAGCCTTACACAAAGCTGAGATACCTTGGCAAAGCACTATTCAACAGATGAAGCAGGTTTTCTAAGACATGTAAACTGGATTCTGATTGGTCGGAAACATGGCCACGTCACGTCGCATACCGGACCAAACTTTTTACGCGCCAAGCTTGATACATTCCTACTTATTGCGTGCATATACGTACTTTTTACATGTATCGTTACATTCGCGTTCATTACATTATGTTTACATATTTGTTACTATGATGGTCAGTGGATTTTTTGCTTATATTTGTCGGATGCAGTGTATATTCTTGGCTCGTGTTGTCAGATGCTTCAAGCACAAGTGTATTTGCTTATTTTACAAAGTAGCACATATGCATGCTTACACGTTTGGGAGGAAGCGGCGTCACAGAGTATACAAAACCGCCATCTTTGCATCCAGCTATCTTGCACTTTCTGCACCCCATTATAATTCTCCATCTCGCATCCTGACTTCGCTGCATTCACTCACCCACCCAACATTCTTCACCTGCGCATATTTCCATCATCACAGCTGTCTGATTTAACTCTTTTTTTGCCAATGTTATACATACGATTGCTGCTGATCTCTTTACCTGTATATTCCTAACATGTACTAGATGTTATTACATCGGAAACAAACGTAACTGAATAAAATAGCTTGGCATCCGCTACCTGTCATTTATATTCTGCCTGTCCTTTTGGAAGATGATTTGGACGTAAAGGGTTGGGAAGAACAGTTGATACGCACTGATATGGCATGGATACACACTAAAGGTGTTTTCACACTGAATTTCCTCAAGTTTCAACAGTGTCGACAATTGAAATTTCGTTTGAGAAAAACTAGTTTCAATATTTTATTGTTCAAAACTGAATGAAGAACCAAGAAACTGGAAACTTATACGAATGTTAAACATATTGGTGAAATGTTCGTAAAGGACTCTAGATTTCTGTAAGCGAAGTTGTATTCAACATATTCAAATGGAGGATGTAGGAGGTAAAGTAGCCCAGTGTGACTTCTGAATGCGGAGGATACAGGTTCGCCCGATTCTTTCATCATGTTAAAGGGTCTTAAAACAGCTTGCAGGTATTTGAATTAATTATTGTCGTAGAAATGGATAATTGCCTTGCGTCTTTAATAAATTTCGTACCAAGGTGTCCATCTTTCTATCTCGTTGTTTTATGTAAAATATCTTAATTATTGTAAAACGACCATTCTTCTGTGCAATCCACAAAATTGTCTTCAGTTGTTAGCGTCTCGTTGTCAACGTGGGAAGTCTGTTTTGTACTCGCTACTCGGTTACTGAATTCATCACAAAACTCGACACATACAAGTATATGCAGAAGCTTGTTCTCGTACAAAATACCAAGTAGCCCTGGTCACATATTCAAGATTCTCGTCAGAATTTGTGAATTTGAAAAACTCGAAGACGACCTGGCTGAGAGTATACTAGACTTCTCAAAGGACATGTCAACAAAGTTTCTAATGTTCGTAAAGGTGTCACTTCTGTTAGTTCATCAGTCAGCTTGTCAATATATAACGCAAAAGTGGTTTTGACTTTTGGGGATTCGAAAAAGCAAAGATTGTAACCCAAGTCTTCTATTTAAACGAACTCTTCTGAGTCGCGTAGGCGTGGCAGGGCCTTGAGGAACACACCAAGTGAAGCACCTTTGCCCTATTGTGCGCTTAAAGGACTGTTGGGACAGGTAACTCACATTGCGGGACTCGAACCCGCAGCGAGGAAGATGTGAAGCCAACTCGATCACACCACGTGGTGTTCCCAGAGTTAGATTTAATGTGCTCAGTTCACGCCAACATTGCGAAGAACTGGCCAGTAACGAAGGTGTCATCTGTGTTCCCGCCCGCTGCAATCTCTTGGACAACCAAAAATGGCGCGCGCTCACAGTCGTGACGTATTCATCTTATTTAAGAAACAAATAAAGCTATTATTTATTGTTTCACACGATTTGTTACTGAGAAAAATTGCGAAGAATGGATATATTTTTAGGGCAAAATTAGATAAATTAATGGCAAGAATTTTCATCAAAGCGTGAGTCATTGGTATGGTTAATACCATATGTTTTTAAAATCCTGTCTCCTTACATAATTATCTCGATTATAACATTTTTATCTTTTTCGTCCCGTTATCCTATGTGAGAAACACCCAGTTGCCCATCACTACCTATATTGTCTCCCGCCTTCTTTTCTCTTTATCCCTCTCCCTCCCTCCCATCCCCTCCTTCATTACGCCAAGACTCGCTCTTCTCACCCACTCATTCTCCCGCCTGTTCGACCTCTCTCATCTCTTTTTCTCTTTCTCCCCCACTCTCATCCTCTCCCTGTTTGCTCTTCATTTGAAGGTCTTGCAAAATTGGAGGACATTAGACACTCGTTTGATTTCAAAACTAACCTACATGGGGCGAAAGCGTTTATTTATACTTGAATGATCATGCGATCTTTGTGGATCAAAACACGAACTCCAAAAGGTCAGCCATTGTTGAACGAAGGGGCACTGGCAACGAGTCCGTTGTGATGTCTATTGTAAAAGTGTTATTATTGTCTTGGTTCGATAGTTACGTTTAGAAAAGGAACATGAATTGATCATTCAGTGTGATAAAGAAACATTATTTTATTGCGAAATATTATCCAGAACACATGTAAAACGAGCGCGCGCGCACACACACACACACACACACACACACACACACACACACACACACACACACACACACACACACACACACACACACACACACACACACACAACTCTACATAGAATTTCTAATATATTGTGTTCGTATTATTGACGGTATTTTCTTTTTTTCAGAATGAATGAAAACGTGTAATAGTCGAAAGGGGGGACTGCAACTCTCCAAGCAAGGTATGTATTTAGTTGAATTCTTTTATTCGTGTGTGTGGATTCAGACGGGAATGTTCTTGCGTGATTAACTTACTCGAATTCTACAACACAGTCATCTCAAATTATGACAAAAGAAACAATATAGGTTTGATATATCTGGACTGCGGTGGCTTTTGATACCGTCCCGCACGAAAGACTACTTGCAAAATTAGCTTCACACGGAGTAAGTGGTAGACTTGGGGAGTTGGGGACCCCCCCGCCCAAAATATTTTTTTTCTGAAGGGTCTTGCTGATTTTTTCTGTGTGATATCTAGGTCTGAGGAAACCTTCACAGCTTGAGTTTTATTCAGATCTGACTAGTAGTTTTTTATTTTTTTTAATAAAAAACGTAAAAAATACCATATTTTTGGGCTTCTTTCAAATCCTATCTCCTCTTTCAATTTTTATTCGATGTCTTCCATTTAACAGCCAAAGAATCTTCTACATATATAAAAAAACAAAATAGAAAGTTTTTTTAATATCTTTGTTTAACGCCGAGGAAAAAATATAAAAAGATTATCGAAAAAAAAGCAAAATTTTGACTTTGACACGTTATTAAAATTTCTCTATTTAACATAAGCAAAAAAACTCTCTTTAATTTTTTGTCATTTATCTAGCTATTAATAGAGACCTCATATGCAAAAATCGGTTGAAAATTGAGGGAGGAGATAGACTTTGTGTATCAAAAACTTACATTTTTCAGAAACGAGTGTTAAAAAAGTTTTTTTTTCCTTAGTTTGACTAAATTTTACATTGGACCTCCTAAGACCCATTGAAAACAGGTTCCATTGTATTTTCATGATGATTTTGCATCTTTCAAGTAACTCAGGCACTTTGTACCCTCCTACAGTGTAGGACATTATTCACTCAAAGTGAGGGTCTCATAAGCCACCACCTCACTCTTTGTCGCAAAGTTTGAGTTCTTGGTCTAGAATGACCCAGCAAGGTAGTCTGATTGCTGGGATCCAGCTCTCTTTCTTTTCTTGGGTTTCCTTTCTGGTGTTGGAACAGGGTCTTGCTGCATCAGGGACATCACTGTGATGTTTGAGACTCTAAACCCAAGGTGTTGCAACAAGGAGGCATCCTTGTAGCCACTTGTTAGCAAACAGTTGTTTGCGTAGTGGTGATACCAAAGTTGATGCTGGGGTTCTTTCTTTCTCCCCTTGAGTTGCTAATGTAGACGTTCTTATCTTCTGCAAGTGTTCCTTTTGTTTGGATAGCTTAGGCATGGCTAATATCTTCAAATATCTCTTCACTGATAAATAGATGCGAATTTCACACGGCAAATTAGTGAACGCGGCAAGCTAACGTGTACATGTCCTTTACTTTGTAAGGCTCAGGCCACTGCCAGTCGTGCAGGCTGAACTTCCTCACACATACTCACGTGCATGCCGGTCGTAAGAGAAAACTTTATGAGTGCATCAAACGCCAAAAAAAAAAAAAAAAAAGATAGAGTAAAATATGGTCAAAACGTATGTAAACAATGGTCGTGCCCAGCATGTGGCTGCCGGGAGGAGGGAGGGTAGGCCCTTTAAACCCTTTAAAAATGGCGGTACGATAAAAACACTTTACCAGCATCTAGAGCAAGATCCCTACTATGTATTTATGCAATAAAACAATTTTTTGTTTTTTGTTTTCGAATTTTTCTTAAATCTGGGGGCGGGGGGGTCCCCTTAAGCTGGACTAGTAATTGGTTAAACGGTTGTAAAAAGAGAGTTGTTCTAAATGGGGACACTTATAGATTTTTCCCCAAGTAGAGTTCCTCGGGGTTCCGTTCTTGGGGCACTTAAATTCATAGCTTGTATAAATGATATAGACCACTGACTAAAATCTGTTGTCTCAACATTTGCTGATGATACAAACGTGTGTGGAATGGCAAATGATCACTTAAAACAATTGGATATTCAAGAATATTTAAACCACAACGTTGGTCTGAAAAGTGACTAATGAAATTTAACCCAAGGAAATGTACACACAGGTTAAAAAATGAAATTAATTAACAGAAGTAATGAAAAGGATCTCGGCGTAATTATCAGTTGATATAAAATCATCTAATCAGCGTATCTTCACCTCCGATAAAACAAATAAGATTCTAGGACCGATTGCTCGATCTTTTGATTTTTAAAAGTCCATCGTTAGTTCGTCCACATTTGGAATGTGCCTTTTCCATATGATCAACGAATCTCATTAAAGACATCGAAATAGGAAAAAGTACAACGGCGAGCCACAAAACTGAATCCGTGTATCAGATATAAATCATACGAAAATCGACTAAAGCATATGAATCTGTTTCTCTTACAAAACGTAGATAAGTCTGTAAGATTCTGAAGGGAATTGACAACATCTAAAGTGACGATATTTTCACATTGAATAACAATCAGACAAGATATAATGGTCTCAAGCTGTCAGGAAGTAATTTAGTTTGGAAGTGGGTATGATCAACTTCGCCATCCGTGTAGTAAATGAATGGAATAAACTTCCTGCAGAGGCAGTGCTATGTAGTACAGTTCGAAGTTTTAAGATTCGTTTAGATAAACACCTGAGCAACATGTTGTAATGCCTGCCATTTATTTTATTTGTTTATTGTTATTATTTATTCTTTTTATTTTTATAGATTATTGTTTATTATATACCTTTATATTTTTTCTTTTCATCCGACTTATTTATGGACCAAATGGTCTCAGTCGGGATGCTCCTTTGTAATCCTTTGTGTACACACGTGTCACCTGTATGTGTATTTCACCCTATACCTGGGTGATGTGCTAGACCAGTGATCGATTGCTGACTCTCATACACTCATTCCTTCCCCCTTCAGTACATATATTTGATATAATATTATAGTTTTCACTTTAAACTGCTTTGCGCATAAACAACTTCTTTCCGACTTACTATTGCAAATATCCCAAGTCATATTGGGAAGTAAAATTTAAACCCTCATTTTGCCCATTTTCTTATTCCCAAGTACTCCCTTGTGGTCCTTGCCCGACGTGTGAAGCATTTGATGACAGTAAATCTATTGTCAAAAGTTATTTTTTGTACCACGAACACAGTCGCCCGTGTTCCAAGCCTTCAACGTTGGTGGTCTTGGGTACACTGACAAACTTCGGTCACAGACTCATATTGCGAATCTAGTGTCTGTTATTTCCTTCTTCTTCTTGTTTTATGTAGATCGGTTTTTGCAGGACGTTGCCAAGCGGGTCTGATGTATTGTGAAAATAATATTGTCTAGCTATGTTCGTTCGTAAAGTTTTGTTTACCTTTTCTTAGTATTCTCCTTCATCGTCATCTTCGTTTTCTTCTTTGTCTTCATAACCTCCGTTTTCTTCTCTGCGTCTTCATAGCTTTCCTCGTTTTCTTTGTTCCCGTGTTCCTCTTCGTATTTTCATTTTATTTAATCTGTAGGAAAGGGGGCGATGACTATGCAAAACTTGACTTTCATGATTCTCTCTCTCTCTCTCTCTCTCTCTCTCTCTCTCTCTCTCTCTCTCTCTCTCTCTCTCTCTCTCTCTCTCTCTCTCTCTCTCTCTCTCTCTCTCTCTCTCTCTCTCTCTCTCTCAAACGAACATTTCGATAATATCCCGACAGAGGTGAAAACTAGGCTCAACTATGCCAGAAATGAGGTTATTGTCTATGGTATAATTTATATTGGCGGTAAAAAAATATTACTTGAGTAGGAAGAGAAGTAGCCGAAGGGGATGGACCACGTGCTAAACTCGTGATCGACACTTATTACCTTCCTTACGGAGAGCTGAGAGCTCGTATATTCCGATCTTACATCCAACACCCCATACACCAT
This sequence comes from Oratosquilla oratoria, assembly GCF_046742065.1. Lineage (NCBI taxonomy): Eukaryota > Metazoa > Arthropoda > Malacostraca > Stomatopoda > Squillidae > Oratosquilla > Oratosquilla oratoria. The sequence continues at coordinate 46,382,038 of NC_134806.1, forward strand.
CGGCAAAGGCGCGGAATTCAAAACAAGTTATTATGTAAATTGAGAGATAGCGTGCAACAGGTAAAATATGTTAACTCATCATTGGTAAATTTAGCCAAAGTTCAAACAAAATTATACAATTAAAATTGAGCAAGAGACAACGAGTTTATGCGATTGATTTAACCTGTATAATATACAAGAAAATATATCAATACAAAGACATATTCCACACACGGGCGCATTGTCTTGGTTCGTTATATTGTCATTCGCTAGGTACGAGAAACACGCAACCAAATTATACAGAAAAACTTGTTGAACGCTCTTGTAAAGAGTATCTGTCAGTTTATTTATTTGTTTATTCATTTATTTATTTTTATGCTTATTGGGGGTGGTCTTACGAAAATGAAAAATTTACTCATTGTTGGAGTACTTATATTTTAAGAAACGAACATCATAGACCACGATCAATATACTGTAATTATCAGGACTACTTTATTCTATATTTGTGTATTTCGTTAATTATTTTGAAGGGGGTTAGGGTTACAGAGATCTGACTCAACTGTTGGAATATTCCTTTAACGAACCGCGATCAACATACTGTAATTATCAGGAATACTTTAAGAAGCCGCGTGTCACTCTTTAATTGGGCAAATTTGTAAATGTGAGAGGAAGGTAACAACTTGATTATGTTGTGGATGAGTTGCCACGCAGTGGCTGGAATAAAAAGTATTTGATAATATTCTCTCTCTCTCTCTCTCTCTCTCTCTCTCTCTCTCTCTCTCTCTCTCTCTCTCTCTCTCTCTCTCTCTCTCTCTCTCTCTCTCTCTCTCTCTCTCTCTCTCTCTCTCTCTCTCTCTCTCTCTCTCTCTCTCTCTCTCTCTCTCTCTCTCCCTTGCTGTGATCTCTTGATTTTTCATCCTATACCAGTGTGTGTGTGTGTGTGTGAGAGAGAGAGTGTGGAGAATTGTGATACATGCGTTGAGAGAAACGAGTTTATTTATTTGTTAGTTTATTTTAAAATGTTATCGCTCACATCAATAAATATCACGATTGCAGTTATTAATTCACACCGTTGAATCGTTAAGGTTTTTTTTCGCTAAGAGAAGTTAATGAACCTAGAATACGAATGTTAGACACAGAATTGCTGAGATGTTCTTACGGAAGTCTCGGAAATTGTAACCGAAGTCGTTTCAACGCAAACGAAGGGGCAAAAGCAAATAGCATTGTGTGCTGCCACCTTTAGGTGTTTGTCTGGTAAGTGGGGGAATAGGCGATAATCGATAATTCATTATCGATAATATATCGATAAATGCAAGTTGGCTATCGCGTGGTTATTGTCGACACCTTTTTTTATCGATATTTTATACGTCACTTTTTTATAAGTGTGTTCGGTGAATATATGTTCTTTCGTATAGATTTACTTTCCAAATGGGGATTTAATAATTAGTATCATTGTCATAAATCAAAAAGGCCTCGTAAAAATTATTGTCTTACGAAAGATAATTTCTGTTATTGTCGTATGATTGTGAAATGTTACCCTTCAGATGAAAATTAACTTTTAACGTTTTATATTTTTTAATTTTTACTTTTTGAATATGGATAAAAACGAAACTAAGTGGGACTGTCATAACATGAATGCATTTAATTAGATTTTTTCATAATATTCTTTTATCCCTTAGGCAGCTAATTAACTGGAAAGTTATCGCAAATATATTAAGTTATTTTGGTAATTGGGAACTCCAGAACCCAGTTTTGCCCTCAGTGCGTCACATTGAGATTGTCTATCACACGCATACAATGGGGTTGCATAAACATGTGACACGACTTAAACATGTAATTAATTTAAGAATAATTCCCAAATAATATTATGGATAATAGAAGCCGTCCATTTTGTCTATCAAGAGTACCCTCTCTCTCTCTCTCTCTCTCTCTCTCTCTCTCTCTCTCTCTCTCTCTCTCTCTCTCTCTCACACACACACACACACACACACACACACACACCATCAGGAGGTGCAGCCCTGAGCGGCTGGCACTCAATCTCGGTCAGAGTCAACGTAGACCGTTATTTCTATAAGCATTTCAAGCAAGAACTGAACTGGCGACTGCTCTGTCACAGAAAAAGTCGCACACTAATGTAAGTCAAACATTTACCAGCGCAGGGGTGGGGAACCCGTGGCACGCGTGCAAAACCTGCTCGTGAAACCCAGAGCTCGCCTAGAAGTAATAACTAAGAAGTCAGCCTTTTTATTGTATGACTATTGGTAACCGCGTGTTGATTGGGGTCTTAGGGGACGAAGGGAGAGGCCTATAGTCGTATGTAGGCCTATAATCTTGCTCATGATCACGCGAGAAAACGTATAAAAGATCTTGGCAGACCATGGGACCCACACTTGAAAAGGTTGGCCACCCCAAGCCTGGAGATATATTAGAGGACCGTTGTCAACAGCTGTAGGGTCACGGATTTCCATTTGGCGAATCTTCAGACAACAAGTATTGTTACTAGCCTACTGCCACCACTCTGTGTGTGGAAAACGATTGGACTACGTTTCTTATTTCTCAGTGCTTTTCAGCAAAGTTTATTTAATGTGTTTTGTGTATTGGAATATTTTACATCGTGTGTGTGTGTGTGTATATATATTTACCTAGTTGTATTTTACGTATTTTACGGGAAGAGAGCTATGCTCGTAGTGACCCGTTTTTGTATCTTTCAGTATCCAGTTTGATCTTCAATTCTTGTATAGTTTTTACACTCACTGTTTCCTCATTCAGTTTGTTCCAGATATCCACCACTCTGTGTGGGAATCTATTCTTGTGTGTGCGTGTATATATATATATATATATATATATATATATATATATATATATATATATTTATATATATAATACACACACACACTTGCGATATGCAATAAGAACACTAAAAACGTGTTTACAAACGCGGGGAGTAACCACCAGGAAAGATAAAGCTCATTAGTGTATTTACAATTCCGTGTCATTAACTTCTTCTTTGTACTAGCACTGAAGATGCAAATACACGGAAAGCATTCTGCTTTGTTAGTTTATCTTCCCTTGCGGTTATTTCCAAGTGCAATGCCTCCCTTGTAATGATAACTAACGTGTCCGTTTTCTTTCTCTCCCCTCAGCATGGACAAAAAACGTGAGCGTGAGCGATCGGACAAAGGTCACGCTGGGATCCCGGCGGGGCTCGATCCCGCCACCGCCGCTCTCTATGGTGAGTTGATGTACCACGGACGCTTCAAAGTCTGTGTCATGTTGGAGGGTGTCTGGAGATATTTGTCCGCCTTGGCGTCTTTTTTCAATGATTCTTCGTCGTAGTGGACTGATAGTTGTGTATGTAAAATGGTAGAACATCAAATTTTGGGATCTGTTCTTATCGTATGGGTGTCTGAATCAGATCGTATGTTTACCTTCGGTGCATTGTAGGTAATATTTATTATAGCTCGAATAAAATGGATTTCTCATTATTTTTAAAGGCAAATTAACTTAAACTAGAAAAGTTGTATTTATTTATTTATTTATTTGTTTATTTTTATGCTCGTTGGCTGAGCGCGTTAGAGCGTTGCTACTTGCGACGGAAGTCGAGATGACGGCTGTTCGAAGCCTGCCGCCAGCGAGTTGAACCAAGGGTATGGTTCACTCAGTTCCAGGCTACAAACTCCTCTAAAGAGGTCTCTCTCGATAGGGGGAGTTCACAACGTTAAACTGAATTATTTGTTCTTCATCTTTTTCACATTCTTTAGTGCGAGTGCATATTGTATGTTACTAAAATACTTGTAACTTCAGTGGAGCAATTTTGTTTATTTTAGAAGTATTTGTATGCCAATGAACTCTGAACAGGAATGAATGTTAAAGTGGAAGTCTTTGATGAGGCCATAGTGTAACTAAAGCGGTCCCTACGCGATCAATATGATTGTGCAATATTCCGTATTATACAGTATTGTTGACATTGTAGGGATTGTATTGAAGAATAGCACAATATATTGAAGACATTGGAGAATGGCTCAGTATATTGAAGACATCAAATACCATGCCTACACCGTCAATAGTATTGTACAATACGGAATATTGCGCAATAATATTGACTGTGTAGAGCCCGCGTAATTATGACATTGAATGGGAGTTAATTCTTGTAGTTATATCTAACTAGCCAGATGTCCCACTGACGAACTCGAACCCCCCATCCTTTATGTTTATTATTTATTTATTTGTTTATTTATCTATTTGTCATCGCATCTCCATTTCCCAGTTCCTCGGGGCCAGTTTTAATTATCATTATTTATTTTTATTTTATAATTATTATTATTATTGTTATATTTTTTCTCTCCTAGTCGCACGCTGACTCCATAGCCTTGACAAGCATCACCTTAATTTCCTCGCCAATCTCGGGAATGTTACACAGACATACATACACACACACACATACACACACACACACACACACACACACACACACACACACACACACATATATATATATATATATATATATATATATATATATATATATATAATATAAAGAGGTTATGGTCGATGGTGAGAATCTTGAAGCAGTTGAAGTGTACAATTATTACATGGTGAAAATTACTAAAGATCATGATGCTTAAGTAAAACGGCGTATTGCAAGTGGTCGGAAAATTATAAGAATATCATGAAAGGCTCTTACCTTTGTTTGAAAAGTAAAGTATACAATGTATAAAGCCAACCATTATATACGGATGTGAAACTTGGAAACTGAAGAAAGTAGTGGAGGCAAAGCAAAGGAGTACGTACTGTAGATCAGTGGTGGAAATAGCGCTGAGATACAGCAAGTTGGACGAGAGAGCAGAAAGATTTTGTGGAGGCAGTAAGATAGAAGAGCATTTGGGCAGGTAAATTAGCGCGAACGAATGATGGGTGATGGAGCAAGTGTGTTACTGACTGGACGCCACGAGATGGGAAGTGTGCAAGAGGTAGACCAGGCAGAAGGTGGAGAGACGAGAGATAGAGAAATTTGCAGGAGTTAAGTGGCAGAAGTTTGCGCATTCGTGCGATTCATGGAATGGTATGACAAAGGCCTTTCTTCAGCAGTGTGCTGTAAATGGCTGATTGTTTATATATTATTACTATTATTATTATTATTGTTTGATACCATTAATAGTTCTATAATTTCTATGAGCCTCGTGTAGCGCTGCATGAGGCAGTTGGTAGTGTTCAGTGTAGCGCTGAGTGTCCACACTTACTTTGTTTACCCAGAATGCTTTTAACGTGTCAATCAGCTCTGAACATTAGGAAGTATGCCCTCATTGTCCAGCCCACAGTTCATAATGCAAGACATTCCTGCTTTAATTACTTGCACTTGTTGTTTTTGTCAATTTATTCTTATTTGTTCATATTCTTAAATCCCTCCGTTTGTACTTCACGTTCTAAAGGGAAGGATGCTGCTGTAGTAAATCTATAAGTTTGGCTGGATGTATTTCTTTTATAAGCTTTGTTGACATGCATATATTAATTATGTATTGGGTAAGAAAATTTTTCGGTCCTACGGAACGCTCTGGCGGAGTAGGACCAGATAATATAAATGCTAGTGTTTTTTCTTGTCCACTCTGATATAGTTGTCGTCCTGGATAGCTTAGCGCGCGACGTACCTTTCCTTTTCCCCAAAATAACACGTCGGGTAACGTGTTGGCGTTGCACGAGGCTCAGTGTGCTTTTGCAACACGCCGCGCGATTCACGACTGTTCAAATTTCACGCAGCGGGGCAGCGTTCATCTTCATGCGGAGCGGGGAGATACGCCGCGCGCTCAGCTCTCCAAGATGGCACCTATATCGGAGTGGACAAGAAGCAACTCTCGCATTGATATTCATATATATTTTATGTGGTTCCACCCTGCCAGATCGCTCTGTAGGGCCGACAAACGTACTTACCTGATGCATATTATATGCATGGTAGCAAAGCTTATACGAGAAATACATCCAGCCAAAATTATGTATTTATATATTTATTGCAGCAATCCTTGCCTTTGGAACGTGGAGTGCAAGTAGTGCAAGCGGAGGGACTTAAGAATATAAAAATAATATAAGTAGATAAAAACAAGAAGTTCAAGTTTGCAAGTAATGAAAGTAGAAATGTCTCAGGTAATGAACTGTGAACTGGACAATGAGGAGACGCATCCTAAAGTCTAGAGGTGACTGACGTGCTGCACTCAACACTGCCAAGCCTCATGCAGCGCTGCGCGAGGCTCGGTGTGTGCTAGGTTTAATCAGTTGAATGTTTCCGTGATCAGCATACACGCACTGACCATACACTGAGTTTTAGTCCCCAGTCTGTCGGGGACCTACTCTGAGCATGGAGAGGTTTCCTCTCGAGCTAAAGTAAATCGTCTGGTGGTAGCCAAAATGCGCATAGTCGAATATAGACGTCAAAAAGACGTCTTCTAGTCGAGTACATTTTCCGGTGGGAGACAGGTCTGCACGAATACAACACGCGGTATATGTAACTATTTAAAAACCTTATTTCTATTTTCAGTATTTTAACATATTGTTTATTTGTTTACCTGTACATTTATACATACATCCGTTCATGTATTTTTCGTCGTCGTCGTCAAATAAATTTAAACTTTACCAGTGCCATAACGGCATCTAACATGTCACCGTATGCGTCGATATCATATCGACTTTTGCATATTGCACATTTTTATTGTTGAAGGTTATATTCCAATGAAATAGATACATTTCTGTGTCGCAGATTCTCTTAACACATTTTCTACAAGTTAAAATAGCAGTATACTGAGCGAAAATAAAGCGGAAATGAAATAAAAATGTGTGTGTATGTGCGTGCGTGTGTGTATAATTCTTAACCACAAATGCGCATTTGCAGATTGGCTTTGTGTTGGTGCCCTTGTGCCCATTAATTTACATTTTATCACATTTTTGCCGTATTCCACATATATATACATACCTTATATATATATATATATATATATATATATATATATATATATATATATATATATATATTAATATATATATATATATATTTCTTACGGTGGTGGGATATTAACTTGTTTACACCAGTATAATACATATATTTGATATGAATTCTCTTTATCTTAAAACCTGTGTGCATTTGGACTTCATGGTGTCTTGCGTGGGAGAATATTAGGTCATGTCTAAAGCCGCGTCCACACTTGTTGCATTTCCACGTATCGTATCATCTTTGCGTATCAACTAGTGATACGATACGGTGGAACAGGGTATTGTACCTACTTGTTGTGTATCCGTATACAGCAGGCGGATACGCAACAAGTGGGTACAATACCATGTTGATGATACGATACGTGGAAATGCAACAAGTGTGGAAGCGGCTTAAGCTGACTACTTGTGTATTCATACATAATCTGATTGACTCGCACACACCCTTTTCAAAAACTAAATGTCTCCTCGCATGTCGAGGAGTTTTTTTTTTCCGTTTTGTGAAGCAGAATTGTATGTCAGTGAAATTTTATGTTGTAAGTCAGGTGGCTCGTGAAATATTTCAGGTTTGAAATGGTCGATTCCTTTTAGCTGTGTAATAATATTTTATACACAAAAGGCGTGTGAACAACACTGTAGCATTATAATTGTCATTGTGAGCACAGGAATGCTTATTATTTCAACATTTTCTCAAGGAAGAATTAAGTGGTAATTTAGAACAATTCAATGCTGATAATGTGAATATCTGTCTGTTGCTGAGAGTAAATTGATTTCTTCCTCTTGTCTCTCAAGCTCCCTGGCTACACCAAGAACAGACGCTATTGTGTAAGTCATTTAAACCAAAATTAGTCTGCACTTTTATAGGCCTTTAGTGAGAAGCATCCAGTCAAAGCAGATTGTTTTGTACCGTAGGAAGGGGCAAAAGTATCCGCAAGTGGTAAAACTGGCCATTGCCTTTGTTACATATTTAATTATGTTAGTCAGCAAAATCAAGGGAGGAATTATACAAAACACATAGTAGTTGGTGGTTTTATTTCCCTGTCTATCTGTCATAATTAGGTATATAACAAAATCAGTGGCCAGTTTTACCCCATGTGGACTTTTTCCCCTTCCTATGGTCTTGTTTTTGTTAAATATTCAGTATATATATATATATATTTTTTTTTGTATAAAAAGTTTTAACTTGTGTAACTTGTGGCTTTGCTTTTTTATATTTTTATGAATAATCATTCTTGTATTTTTGTTTATTTATTATTCATTTTATTATTATTATTATTTTAGATAGTTTATGAGTCTGATTGTGTTCAGTTGAATGAAAAGAGAACACTTGTGGGCGTTTTCTTTATATTTTCTTAGTTTTAAGATGACTTTTAGTGACTTCAAATACTGCATGCAATTTCATGTTGTTCATATTTCATTATTCAGAAGTTTAGATAATGAGGAAATTGCAGGATAAGTATATATATATATATATTCTGCCAATTGTAAATACAGGTGATTATGATTTGTGCGCAACAAATGTTGATTACATGATTGTGTGTCGTGTATGGGCTCACTCTCTCTCTCTCTCTCTCTCTCTCTCTCTCTCTCTCACACACACACACACACACACACACACACACACACACACTTTCAACGAACGGACGGCTTGACGAACGCTCTGAAGAAAAGTGCAGATTGAGGATACCAACGCAAAGAGAAGTGCCTTTTTGTATTTGCAGGGGGGGGGAATTGCTCGTGAGGTAGTGGGAAAGTAAGGAAAGAGGAGAGGGGGAGGGATTACTGGGGAAATGGAAGGTAATGAGGATGTGGAGGACTTGGCCCAGGCAGACGGGCGGAAGGTCAACATGAAACGACCACCGGATGACGAAATGGCAAATAAAAATGTAAAGATTAGAAGTATAGAGAGGAGAAATACAGTAGAAAGTGAAGAGAATATGTTCCAGGGATTTAAAGAGGGTGGGGGGGACACAACCCCCCCCAGACTGATAAGACTAGAGGAGAGAGTTGATAAGGTGATCGAGGACTTGGAACGTAAGTTAGGTAATGTAGGCTCCATTCTCCAAAGAATTGAAAGATTGGAACAACTAGAGAAGGCTAACAGAAACTTAACTGAAGAAGTAGAGGACCTAAAAAGACAGTTAGGAAATGTAAAGGAGGAGAATGAGAAATTGAAGAAGAATAGTAATGAAAACAGTGAGAAAATAGCTACAGAAGCTAAAAATTGGAGAATAACTCAAGAAGGGAATAAGGTTTCATTCACTGACATAGTCAAACAGCAATTGAAAGAACATAATGAAGACTCAGTTATTAAAGTGATGAGACAGAAGGAGAATATAGTAAGAGAATTAGCTGACAAAAAGAAATGTATAATTATATTAGGAATGGAAGAGAAACATAACCCAGATAGAACCGCAAGAATCAAGGAGGAAAATGAAAGGGTAAGCAGTTTATTAAAATTAGTCCAGGAAGATGAACCAGAAATTATAAAGGAAATTGAGGAAAAATTCAGACTCGGAAAATATAGTACAGATAAGACCAGACCAATTAAGATTAAATTCAGGTCACAAACAACGGCAGAGAAAATTCTATCCAAGACAGGGAAACTAGCAACAAATGATCAATATAAAAAGGTATGGATAAAAAGAGAAATGAATAAGGAGGAAAGAGAGGCAGAAAAGCAGAAAAGAATTGAAGCTAAGGCAAAAAACGAGGAAAGAACGGAGTCAGAGAAAGAGAGATTCTATTGGAGAGTAGTGAACATGAAAATAAAGCAGTTCGACATACTAAAGAAAAACATAAGGGAAACAGAGAACACAATGGAAGTGGCAGAAAACTAAGAGTGTCTTACACAAATATAGATGGATTGATAACAGGATTGAATGAACTGAATGATTATTTGAAAGAAAAAGAACCGGACATAATGGGAATTGTAGAAACAAAATTAAAAGGCCCACTACCACCCAACAGTGTAGGACATGATACATACAATTATTGGATTAGAAACAGAGAGAAAAAACAAGGGGGTGGAGTTATGTTCCTGACAAAGAAGGATATAAACGTGAAAGGTGTCATATATGGAAAGAATACAGTAGAGATGATTATGATAGAAGTGGAAGACCGAGATAAGAAGAGCAGAAAATTTGTGATCAACTATGTGCCTCCGAAAACAGCCTCATGGGAGGAGAATGAACATAAAAGTATGTTAGAGGACACAAAGATAGCATTAACTAAAATAATGGAAGACGGAGGAAGAATAGTTATGATGGGCGACTTTAATTGCAAAGAAATCTGCTGGGAAGAAATGACAGTAAAGAGTGGTGATGACTCATGGGGAAATGCTCTACTTGAGATGATTACTGACCATTCAATGACACAATGGATACAAGAGAACACTAGGTATAGAAATGAAGAAGAACCATCGAGGCTAGACTTAATAATTACATCTGAACCTAGAATAGTGGACAAGATTGAATATAAAACACCAATAGGTAAAAGTGACCACATATTGATTGAACTGGAACTTAATGAAGAAAAATATATGAAAAGAAATGAACAATATAGAAAAGGAAGAATGATGTATGAAAAAACAAACTTTGATAAAATAAGAGAATTCTTCCAACAAGAAAACTGGGAAGAAATATACAAAGAAGAAACATCAGTGGAAGAGAAATGGAATATTTTGACAAAAATTTACAAAGAAGGAGTGGAAAAGTATGTCCCAAGACAAAAACAAGAAAAAGAATATGTAAAATGCTGGTACAACAAAAGTTGTAGGGAGTTAAAAGACAAAAGAGACAAAGCCTGGACCGGATGGAAAAAAGACAGAAGACCTGAAAAATGGAAAATATATACTGGTTATAGAAATGAATATGTACAAAAGTGCAGAGAGGAAAAAAGAAAATATGAAAAAGATGTTATAGAAAAGTGTAAAGATCAACCAAAACTATTCTACAGATTTGTAAACAATAAACTGAAAAACAAACAAGACTTGGAGAAATTAAGACAAGGGGGAGTTGAATACACTGAGGAAATGGAAATGGCAGAAATTATGAACAAACATTTTAAATCAGTGTTTACAAGGGAAAATATACAACCTGAAGAGATTGAGTGGAAGGAAAAAGTCCCCCCTATGGAAGAAATAGAAGTAACGAAGAATGAAATATTGACACACTTGGGTAATTTTGATGTCAGAAAATCGCATGGGCCAGATGAAATAGCAAACTGGATTCTGAAAGAATGTAGGAATGAACTGGCAGACAAAATACATAGCATAATAAGCAGTTCCTTAAAAGAAGGAAAAGTTCCAGAAGATTGGAAAAAAGCAAATATAGTACCTATATATAAAGGAGGAAATAAAGAAGAACCTACCAACTATAGACCAGTCTCTCTAACAAGTACAATAGCAAAAATATGTGAAAGAATTATCAAAAGTAGATGGGTAAAATACTTGGAAAAAAACAACGTACTAAATCCAAGGCAATTTGGATTCAGACAAGGACGATCATGCGTCACCAATTTAATATGTTTCTATTCAAGGCTAATAGATATAATACAAGAAAGAGATGGATGGGCTGATTGTGCATTTCTAGACCTAAAAAAAGCTTTTGACAAAGTACCACATAAGAAGTTGCTTAAGAAATTAGAATATGAAGGAGGAATACAAGGTAAATTGCTAAATTGGATGGAAGACTTTTTGCAAGAAAGAAAAATGCGAGTAGTGATAAGAGATCAGCACTCAAAATGGAATGAAGTAATAAGCGGTGTCCCGCAGGGAACAGTTCTGGCCCCAATAATGTTTGCTATATATATTAATGATATGGATGAAGGAATTGAAAGCTATATGAGCTTCTTTGCAGATGATGCAAAATTACTGAAAAGAGTGAAAACTGAAGAAGATTGTGAATCACTACAGAGAGATCTAAATAAAGTACAAGAATGGAGTAGGAAGTGGGAGATGGAGTTCAATACAAAAAAGTGTAGTATAATGGAATTTGGAAAAAGCAAAAACAGAATAACAGGATCATATAATTTGGGAGAAGAAGGAATAAAAAGAGTAGAAAATGAGAGGGACCTGGGAGTCATTGTTATGAATAATATGTCACCTGAGAAACATATAAATAAGATTTTTGGAGAAACTTATAATTTAATAAGAACAATCAAAGTGGCATTTACATACCTGGATGAAGAAATGGTGAGGAAAATCCTAGTCACCCTGATAAGACCAAGATTGGAATATGCAGCAACGATATGGTCACCAAGTACAAAAAAAATGTATAAAAAAACTTGAAAGAATACAAAGAGCAATTACTAAACTGGCACCAACACTCTCAAAACTATCATATGAAGAGAGACTACAAAAACTTAAACTACAGACACTAGAGCAAAGAAGAGAGAGAGGAGATTTGATAGCTATTTACAGAATCATGAAAGGCATAGAAATTACTGATAGAGAGAATCTGATAAAATGGGATGACAGAAATACAAGAGGACACGGAAAGAAAATAAAAAAAGACAACTATAGAAGAGATTTGAAAAAGAACAGCTTTCCTCACAGAGCAATAGACAGTTGGAACAAGTTAGATGAGAAAGTGGTGTGTGCAAAAACAATACATGAATTTAAAAATAGTTTAGATAAAATGAGATATGAAGACGGGACCTCACGAGCATAGCTCCCCTTCCCGTAAAATACAACTAGGTACAACTAGGTAAATACACATGGTAAATTGGAAAATAGGAGGTGTGACCCAATGAGTATTGCTCCTTTCCTGTACACTATAATTAGGCAGAATACACATTCTGATCCTACTATCTTTTACTTTTTCACTTGATTTATCTGTATCCAGTTTCTAGTTCTACAAGTTCCTCATATATTTTTTACCCCCTTCTTACAAAACTTTTGTACATGCATTGTGCCAGGTTTTGTCTCATTTTATTTCTACTTCTCTTAGACTCCTTTTTACTCTCCAGTCATAACTGGTATTTCCTTATCTTCTCCCACAGTATTATAAATTCCTGGTTCCATCATTTCTTCTCCTCCCGAACCCAATCCTTTTCATACCACACATACCGAGAGCCCCCTCTTGTCACTTTTAACTTTTCCCACTCTGCCACCTCTTCAGGTTCTGCATCTTCCCATGCATTCCACTTCTTCCTATATCTTTTATATCCTTTGCCACAGATTTGGCTCAGTTTCTTAATAGTTATTCCCTTGTTTCCTTGTCTTCATTCATGTCTATGCTTTTTCTGTTATTTCCTCTCACATGGATAGAAACCTATAGTTTGCTACTCTATCTGACCCTCTCAGTACTGTCACAACCATTGATATTCTCAACTTTTGGTGCAACATATAATCAAATGTACTTCTTGCATCAGATGAGAGGAAGGGTGGGAGGGGTGTGGAGTGTATTTAGGGATGAAATGGGTGGGAGTGTTTTTATGCCTTTCCCTTTTTGGCTACCTCCCTTGGAAGGGGGAAAAAGCCTTGGTATATGTATGTATGTACTTCTTGCATCTCCACTGTATGTTTTCATGATTATTTGTCAGGCCCTATTGTGGAAGAGCTTTGCCTAGCTGCATTGTCATTAACCCAAGCAGTGTGATGGGGGACAGGGATGACTCTTTATCCCAGAGGTCCTTAGGCACGAGTGGCAGTGAAATGGGTTTTGTGTATTATGTAGGCAGGACTGTTGTGTCTTATTTAGGGATTATTGGTGTGGGGCACTGTATGGTGGTTGCATCTGATGCAGTTTGACTCTGTGGGCAGGGCTATTGTGTTGATGTTCTGAATGAAAGTATGCTATTGTTGTTCTTGCTTCTTGTAAGACAGATGGGGTTGATGATAGAATGCTGGCATGTTTTGGGCAAATGGTAGGTTTAAGTGAGGAAAAACTAGGGGAAAAAGGAAAGCTGAAATGGATGGAGGGGAAGACCAGGAGTGAGGTGCATGGAGAGGATGAAAGGAGCAAGGAAGAGAGAGGGCAAAATATAAATATGAATTGTTGTAAATTGATGAGGGAATAAGCTCAAATGGACCTCTTCTTGTCTGCTTTGTATATTTCTTGAGGGATAGAGGAGGGAGTGCCATGTAATGAAGTGATAGTAGACCAACTCTGGCTATCAGGCCATGCTGTAGAGTTGTCTTGATGCATTGCCTCTGACCCAGATAGGTGGTGAACTAGAATGGAGCTAAGATAGGAATGACAAGGAATGGGTTTTTGGATAGGTGTGGAATGGGTGTAGGGTGTCTGTTTGACTTGGCCACATCCTTATAAGAGGTAAAAAGCTTTTTTATGTGTGTGTGATTATATATGTATGTATTTATGTATGTATGCATGTTTTGTAGCAGCATTGCTAGACACAAGTATAATCTTAATGGCTGGTTTACTTCATTGATGACATCTGTTATTTTTATTTCATTTTTTTCTGCCTTTCTCCTGCACTGATGAGAAGCTCAGGTAATTTCAGTTTCATAAACACTTCTTGGATGTATTGATTTTCTTTCTCAAAATAATCTACACTGCAAACCCAGATTGCCCTCATCAATGCAATGAACTACCTGCAAGGATTATATTACTTACCAGTGCAGCAGCCTTGCTCAGCAACTCTTGCTCAGTTGCTCAAGCCTAGGAACAAGAAAATAGCCTACCGAATCAGTAATACATGCACACACACATACATACTTCTATCTTTATACCAAGGGCTTCTTTCCCTGTATAAAGGAGGTAACCAAGTCAAAGGCATGCACCCATTCCACTCCCATCCACCATCTTTATTTCCCTCTTGTCTTAGCTCCTCATGAATGAAGGGTCATCCCTGTCTCCAGCCCATTGCCCTGGTCAGAAGCAATGCAGCAAGACACAGCACATCCACAGCAGGGCTGCTTCACTTATGGTAACCCTCCCTCTCCGTCTCCTCATGCAAAAAATAGTGAAGACTGGGAGAAATCCCTACAAGCTGTCAAAATATCATGCATATAGAACCATTCTTCATTCACCCCTATCCCCTGCCATATATACATACCAAAAATAATTTTTCCCCATATAAGGGGGTGGCCTTTTCAAGGCATGCACCCATCCCACACCCATCCATCACCTACAAGTGAATGAGTAAAAGGGTGTGAAGGAAAAGGAAGCAGGAGTGCAAGATTCTGTGTAAGGGAGGTAACATTTAAAAAATTAGTGAAATGTCATTTGATCTTAAAAATGTGTAATTGTGAACTAGTGATGTTCAAAACTGTAACAACACTTTGTGTAACACAATGTAGTAACAAATCAACTAATGGACTAGAATAAGGATGATTTAATGATACATAAGAGGTAGTATCTGGAAGTTACGGCTGAGGTTCAAATGTTATGGAGTAAGGGCATGTTCAACATTGCATTCCTTGTATTTCAGTTATTTCCTTAGGTGAAAATGGCTTTGGAAGGATATAATTTGCCACAACCAAGTGACCTCTAAACCCTCCTTGTTGGTGGTGTCCATTTTGTGGCTTTTACGAACTTTGATCCAATGAGCAAAACTTAGTTTCTGCTCTGCATCCTTGTACTTCATAAAGTTCCAAGGAGTGAAACATTGTACATACAATAAGTGCTTTGTCCTCATGGTATTTCCTCTGCCAAAACTGGTGACAAGTTCAGATTGGGAAAAAAGAATCTGGCATTCATATTTCCTGGCCCTCCATGTGTTTTTTACCTTATTTTTACATAAACAGCAAACTTGGAGATGTTTTGTTTACCCTACCTTTAGTTGGACATATCCTAGTGTTGCTGGGATTAAACCCCCCTCCCCCCTTTTTCATGGGTGAAAATGCTCTGAAACATTGGGAAATAAGATATTTTGATTTGTTTATTATATAGTTAAACAAAGGCAAACTAGTTGTGTGTGGTTATTGTGTACATGTATGTGGTCATGTCCATGTGTTGCTGCATTTATTTCTAATGCAGCCATATAAAAAATTGCATGTTTTTTTATCATTACAATAATGAATATTTTTTTATTTATTTATTTGTTTGATTATTTTCTTTCTTTTTTATTTATTTATTTATTTCTTATTTATTTATTTATTTTTTTAATGAAAGCACATATGAGGCTGGACTTGATTTTCCAGTCTGTCTATATAATAGAAGGCCTCCTGCCCTTATTAGGGATGTAGCCAGCCCAGGTATTCACCCATATAACACCCGTCCCACTCTCATCCAACACTCATTTGAACATAGTTCCTTGTGGAATAAGGGCCATATCCTCCACCTCTACAAGTGCAATGTGGATTAGATGAAAACATGAGTCACCCATATCAGACATGTCTTCTGTGAATGTCAAGACAAAAATCATCTTGTATGTGTGTTCATTCACAGGACCCACTGCTAATTCGCACATCCCTGTGACAACTAGGGAAACTCTTTATAGATATGGTGTACTGTCATAATGATGACATGGTCCATTGAACACCCCATGAATATATAGAACTCCACTGAATATGCCACCAGAGATGTCTCTCTAAAATTCTGTGACATGGACACTACCTCCCAAAACAACATTTCCAGTACAGCCTGTATTATCCAGGTCATTACTATTGGATCATCATCATCTAAAGGCCACATTGCCTCATGTGCCATTGAATATAAGAACCATCCAAGCAGATCCAGGTCTTGGATGTTAAATAACCATAAAATGATGACGTGCATGTACAATGTAACCCTTGTAGAAGACCACACCTATATGTCAGACCACACAAGGTCAGAAGCGAGGATGAAAAGACTTGCTTTCTTATCTATTGTAGAAGGAGAGGGTTCATGATCAGTCGAGAGATTGCTGGTAACTTGGTGAAATTCAAACAGTTTTAAGAACCATTCAACTGAACCTTAGCATGATTCCCAACAATCAGGAAAACAGACAAAGGGATCTCAAAAACTCCTTGAAATAAAGCATTGAGAATGATAGGAGGGGAAAAAAAATCTCCAAAATCACCCTAATAAAATATCTGCACACAAAAATACCCCCCCCCATAGAACTACATGAAAATAAGAATGACAACACAGACTAGGTCTGACCACAGAATCAACCTGTCCTTTGTGCAACTGTAACACAGAAGACACCAAACAGATTATTCTACACTGCCCCACCTTAGCCCTACCCAGACAACAGTACAACAATTCTTCTTTAAGTGACTTGTGAGCCAAACCAGTGGTTGTTGACAGTCACCTGGGAATGAGTCGTCAGCAACAAAGACTTGGGGTAACAGATCTATTAGTATTTTGTTCTTAAGTATGTTGCAAGGAACCTGAACAGGCACATGATATACAATGCTTTTGACAAGTTTGTTTTGGAATGTCCATCTGTGTTGCTGTGTGTATGAAAATATGTGTTTGTAAATTTATATTGTGAATTTGTGTGCATTGTCTTTGTTTTTTATTTATTTAAGGAGTTCTAAAGGACCCTACACTAATAACCATTTATTTTTTTTGTGTGTGTACCAACAGCCAACATGTTTGGTGGTGGCATGAGCCCCTACAACCCTTCAGCGGCAGCGGCAGCTGCAGCCGTGGGGTTATCTGGCATAGGGGGTCTGTCAGGCATGGGTTTGGGCGCTGGATATCCTCCCACTAGTTCAGCAGCACAAAGCATGCAGGGTCTTGCGGGATTGGCAGCAGCGCAGCAAGCACAGCAGGCCCAACATGCAGCAGCATTAGCTAGTATGACATTCTACATTTCATTTTTATTCTTTGGAAATTATGCATCTTATGGCATTATCACACTAGGCCATTTTTTCCTCTGACTGTTGGAGCAAATTTGCAGCCTGCAGCTTTCAGGAAGGAATCTGATAAGCTGGAGGGAAATAGTTTTCCTCCAGCATATCAAATGACATTCTGTGTCAATAGTTGATAAAAAAAAAATAGTTTGTCATATTGAGTTATAAGAGAAAAAGTACTGGAAGTTGGCAATAATGCTAATTAATCAGAGGTTGGAGAAAAAATATCCCAGTATGATAACCCACTTAATTATGTACAGTCCCTAAGATATTAAAAAGTGACATTAGCCTGGACAGTGTATGCAATATACTATTATTAAAAGTGTTAATGCTTGATTTTCAAAACATTCCATGGTTCTATTAAATTTGAAATACTCTTGTAAAAATTAAATCAGAAAAAATATGTTACATAATTGAATAATTTTTTCATCTCCTTTTGTTATCACTTGTATTTTCCAGGTGCATATCAGGAGAGGGCAATAGGAGGTAAGTTAATTTGATCTTGTACTTGCTGTAGTTTCGCCAAAGAGCATAAAGATTTTAAAAGACATTTTTTCATGATTTATATCTGTAGGTAAAGATTTAATTGGTTTTAAAAGGCACATCCTAATGTTTAACATTTGTTTATCGTTCTTCACTCCTTTATTTATTCACCCAATGCAGCTGCATGGTGGAACATGGCTAACCTGCAACAGATGGAGTTGCTGTCCCGGTTACAGGGAAGTAGTGGAGGTTCACAGTCCGCAGCAGCCGCAGCTGCTGCTGCTGCTGCCGGAATGTCAGGTTATGCAGGACTACATCCAGAGCACCTTATGAACCTTGAACTTCTACAAGCTCAGCATGGTGAGTAAGGAGCACAACAGTAATCTATTACACATGTTTTTGCAAGGACTACTTATGGTATTTTTCATGAAATGTTTCATTTTCATTGTAGCTGCAGCTGTTGTGGCAGCCCTGTCCTCAAGCAAAGCAAGCACAAGCACTAGAACTAGCAGTAGCAGAACAAGCAGTATTACCAGCAGTCTAAGTAGTAGGACAGAAACAACTACTACTATGGCAAGCTCGAGCAGGAACAGCAGAATGTCAGGGAAACCAAGTAGCAGTACTAGCAACAACAGCAGCAGTAGTAGAAGTGGAAGTTTGGATATCAGCCGTCTTGCCCAGTCAGCCAGCCCTTCCCGCCAGCCATCCAGCTCCTCATCACATTCAGCAGGACTCTATAGGTAGGTTGTTGTTGTAATGCTGCATGGACAAGTTCCTTCAACATTTTCCCCATGATCCAACTCGACAGTTATTTCTCGAGTGATTGCTTTGCACAACACATGACCATATCATTGTAGGAATCTTTTTTTCAGCATTGTAGTAGTCAATTTTTAGTTTTTATGGTATATTTCCTACACCTGCACTTTAGTTGTATTATGTATGTATTAGTTTCTTTTGATTTCTTTTAAGCATGTTTCATTCTTTCCTTTATTTCAAAGATGTGCTGATTTGATATTCTGGTAGCTCTAAACTTGTCTCACTCTAGTCCTGGATTTCACATCATGGTTGGATTATGTTATGATTGAAAGGTTGTTTGGTTTCCAAAGCAAATATCTACAGCCTTGCTCTCCCAAGTAGACGTAGTTTTTGTACTGAACTCTTCCGTGTTCTGTCATCAGCACAAGCCACCACCACCACCACCACCATCCTAGCAGGAAGAGCAACAACAGTACCAACAACCACAGCAGCAGCAGCAGCAGTAGTAGTAGTAGCTACCACCTTCAGCACCATCTGAGCAACTCCACCAGCAGCATGCTGAGTACTATGCTACAACTACCACCAGGGGTAGATCTTGTCAAGCCCAATTCCTCCTCCTCCTCCTCCCTTTACTCTGCCAAAGACCAACAAGGGGGGGCCCAGCAGCAGTTGCAGTCGCAGCAGCAGCTCTCCAGCAGCAGAACCCATAGGAAGACTCTTTCACAGGACCCACCATATTCTTGCAGCTCTCTGGTGCCTCCTCATGATGGCCCGCTTGGGTATCCTTCTCACCTGGAGTCTGGAGTCAACTTATCTCATGGCATTGCAAGTCTCATGGCCGATAAAATCAGCCCTTCCTCACACAAACCACATCAGCCATCATCAAGCTCCTCATCTGATGTGAGTTAAAGATTCAGAAACTTTTTTTTTTTTTCCACTCGTATTCAATGTATCTTAATTTTTATTATATATATTCATTTATTTTTTGTATTTCAAAGAAATGTTATAGTGGATATACACATATATTTTGATATGCAGTGTTTGAATTTGATCTTACCTATTCATGTGACATGATTGAAGTTTGCTCTTTAAAAACTGTTCGAAAATTTTGATGGGAATGCTTCTGTAATTTTATTTACTTTTTTCTAAGCATTGCACAAATTGTGTTTTGTTTATTCACATTTAAATGATATCCAGAATTTTGTTTCATTGACAGCAATTTCTTGTGATTGCATGCCATACTGTTGAGATTTTTTACTCTTTGTGTAGATTCTGGTAGTTCTTGCTCTTATTCTCGATGGATCAACCTGCATCCACCTCTCACCTGTGGTAGATTATTCTGTACACCAGTATTTGAGTTGATGTATTTAGTTGGTTTTTCTCTCTCTCTTTTCCCTTTTCCATCCTCCCTGTCTGCCTGCCTACCCCTGGTGTGCGCATGGTCGCGTGTACGCACTCCTATGTATGCGTACGCGTTTGCACACTTGTAGCGAGTCACAGAAAAACTTGCAAGTAATGGAAGTGTGTCCATCTCCAAGGCATTGCGCAACAAGGAGTTAGAGATTATTCCCATCTCACCGTCGACCAAGGGTGGATCGAACCAGGGCCAACACGCACATCCAACAACACACAAGGACAGGTCTGAGCCCAAGGTGTCCATTTCAACAGTGCTCCCTAGTGCAAGAGCAAGTAGTCCTGTTGGCAGACTCAGCAATGGAACGGCAAATAATCAAGAAGAAAATGCCAATGTGACTATTGAACCCTGTGGGAGTGTTACTGGGGAGGATGGTCCTCTCAACCTCTCCTTAAAGTCGTCTGCCAAATTACACCGTAAGGATATCTTTTTTTTCTTTCTGTATCATGTTCAATAAAGAGCTAAGATGAGAGGGAAACCAGGGTGGTGGATGGGAGTGGGTGACTTTGACTTGGCTACCTCCCTTACAAGAGGGAAGAAGCCCTTGGTATATAAATTAGATAGATGCTGAACCCAAGTAGCTTGGAAGGATTAGGGGTACTGTCACGGAGGAACACATGTCTGTCATGAAACTGTACTTGTGTACCAAAAGTCATATTCAGGAGATTTGATGTGTAAAGGCTCTGGGTCTGAAATGAGGTAAAGAAGTTTGCAGGAGTGATGTGGAAGAGGTTGTTCAAGTCATGGAATGATGTGAAAGAGGCCTTTGTTCTATAGTGGTCCTAAAATGGCATAATGAGACACTGGATCTTCAGGGCTGCATCTCTGGTAGAGATGGGGTAGAGTTAAGTGCCTTAGCTGGTGAGTGTTTGCGGGCTCCTCGGTGGGTACTACTTGTCAGGGCTTCTCCTTTGGGCATGCTACATGGGACTACTGTGGAATGTTTCTCATAGCAGAATTGTTCTGAGCCTTCTCATAAATAATTTTGGAAAGAAATTGTGGCCTGTTGTATTAGTGTGGAACTACCATAGAGCAGCACGTGAAAATGATAGGCAGTATAGACTCACTACTATATGTATATATACAAAATCACCTATTCAGAAGGCAGTTGTATGGGAAAAAAATTACATAGAATATGAATAAGTAGGTAGATTTAGAAATTGAAAATATTGTTTGAAATGTATTGAAAATTCATATCCACTTGGTATAATTCTAGTTTCCTTGTTCATTAGTATTTTTCTCTCCTTCATCAGCTCATGTATCCAAAACACCTGAAAAGAGAGACCTAGATCTAAACCCTCTACTACCGCCCCCTGGTCTTCCACCAGGCCTGACTCATGCAGGTTTAACACCGAGTCTTGAAGTTTTACAAAGTCTTTATGGCCATCCAGGAATGCAGAGGGATGCACTAGCTTCGGTATGTACTATTTGTAGATTTTGTTGAGATGTGAGTTGTTGTTGTTCCCTAGACTGTCTGGCCAAGCAGTCCCATCTCCCTGAGGAATGCCATGGCTGGAACAGGGGATTCCCACAAGTCCCTTATAAAGTGTTGTTGGCATGCATGATTGTGTAGAATGCAGTGAGGCAGCTACCACCCATACCTTAAGTTACCAGAAGAGGTTGACAGCATCACAGATAACTGTCCAGGATGCAACACTTCACCCTATACTATACAACCCATTATGGAAAACTGCATTGTACATGATCATGTACTACATTATAAGAAGTTGAGGAAGGTAGATAAAGAAGACACAAGTCTTGGTCACAGTTTATTTTTATCCACATTCCTCTATTTCTTGATTGCATGTCATTTTTAGATTGAACCTCATGTGCATATATTATCCAAGGTAGTAGTATTTACTAAAAATCGTGCAGTTTATTTTATTCTAATTTGTTTGTCTTGTTATTAAGCACTAGTTTATATCAGTGCCATAGCATGATTTTCATTTGCAGTTTGAATATGAAGATACTTTATATTGTAGATATTTTAGAATGTAAGACTTATTAGTGTAGTGAGGATATTGGAGCTGAGGAGTAAACTAGGTATTTATCTTTTTCAGATGCAAGAAGCTCTTCATAGGCAACTATTAGCTAGTGATGACAAGAAGAGAGAAGAGAAGAGGAAAAGGGTGAGGGAGGACTTTGTAAGGCTTGTCATTTTTGTAGTTATAAATAGTATCTAATTAGAGAATGACTGTGAAGAAAATAAAAGAGAAGTAAGGGTGTTGTTGTTCCTTAGAATGTCAGGCTGAACAGTCCTGTCTCCCAGAGAGAAGTAGTGTAGAAGTAAATGCTCATAATGAATTTTAATGCCGAAAATAAGTGAATTCTTTAAAAGTAAGGGAAATGAGTGTCTAAAGTAGAAGCGGATAAGTTGAGCACGAGAGGAAAACTAAGAATGAGATGAATGGATGGGGTTGCAGGGAGCTTTGGACGGGCTTAAGGTTGAACAATACATGAATTCAAATCTTAATCTAAATGTGATAAATGGAAATCAAGGATATAGACTAAGTTGGAACTGTACATGAATTTGAAGCTAGGTAGATTGGAGAGTAGGAGATGGGACCCAACAAGTGTTGCACCTTTCCTGTATACTAAAATTAGGTGAATACAGATACTCTGCAGCAGAATTCATTTACCCCTTAACATAGGGAGATCTGGAGAACGTAGTCCTAGAAGTGGTAAAGGACAAGTTCAAGGGAACTTCATGAAGAATGGACAGCAAAAGTACAAAAGTATCACCATTTCTTAATGAATAGATAACACTTACGTACTTGAATGATGGATGACTGGTCTGTAGGGGGTGCCCCAAAAAGTCCTTAAAGTATTGAATGCATGTTACCATGGAGTCGGAACCCTAATGTGGAGATTAAAAAAAGAAGAAAAAAAAAAATATATCCCCAGCATTGAAAATTGTTAAAATACAATAATGATCATTAAGGTTGCCTTACACTGTGAAAGGAATTTCATATTTATATGAATAATTTCTCACTTTTCCTTGTGAAATATGTAATATTATCATGCATAAGGAAATCAACATTATTCTGGTGTATTATTTGCAGATGGAAGAAGCAAATGAACGTGCACGTCATTTGGGACGAGGAGTTTCCAAACCGAAGAAAAATACTGTGGCCTCATTGCTAGAGCAGTGCAGAGCAGCTGGTGTCAAACCTCAACTACCTCTACCTCCAACAACCTCAATTGCCTCAACACCAGTAACAACCTCTTCCCCAACCCATGGTTCCCCCTCGCTCTCCTCGGCCCCTTTCTTGTCTTCATCCTCAACAATTGGGGTGACATCAGCACAACTACCTCCATCTTCATCTTTATCGTTAAGTCTACGGCCACCTTCCCCTGCTTTGACCACTACCTCTACACCTCTTCCTCCTCCACCTCCTCCCCTGCCTCCTCCACCACCACCACCTGTGTCAGTGCAGTCCTCTTCATCCGACCCACCATCTCCGACTGTCACCATATCTGCTCTTCCACCTCCACTTGCCTTGCCAACCTCACTGCCTTCCTCTTCTTCCTCACCCGTTCCCATGTCCTTGCCCGCATCTCTTTCCATTTCTTCCTCAGTGAGTATCACATCCATTTCGCCACCATCCACAATGACCTCTGCCTTAGACAAGCCAAGTGTCACAATTCAACCCGCCACGTCCAGTGCCGATGAAAGGCAGCCCTTCAAAGACCAAGATCATACAGTAAGTGCTGTAATGCTATTAGCTGTTTGTTTTTTCTGTAATTCATTAAGTTTTGTTATTATTCCTTATATTTTATTATTTTTATGATTATTATTATTATTATTAGTTTCCTGTCATTGTTGTTAATTTTGTTTGATTGTTTTATGTATCTTTAGTTTGCTTAGGGAAATTAAAGACATGCACCTCTTATTTTGTAATGAGACACAATGCTCCTAGGGGGGCAGTAAATTTGAAAAAAAAAAAAAAAAAAAAAATACTGTCAACCAAAGAAAACATTGCTCAGAAAGTTGGGAGTTGAACCATCAGGAAATAATGCCAATTAAGACTTCAGTATTTAATCTTATGGGGAAATACAAGAACCCAGAATCTTTACATTGCCAAACTTGCAGGTGGAAATCACACCAATAAGTCGGACTCAGGAGAACGGAGGGGACAAGCCAATAAAAAAGCGTCACATTGTCACATCGAGCAGCGTTGATGGAAGACTCATTACAACCATCAAGGCGGCAAGTGGACAGATGGACATATCTGACCTCAGCGCAGATTCAGATACAGACAATGAATCTTATATTTCCTCTGCGGATGAAAGTATGAGTGGAATGCCCTCACCATGGTTGAAAAGAGACATTACTGGATCACCATCCGTTTCAAGTGGATGTAAGTTTAGATTTGGAGATTAGAAATCCTTGAAAGAAATGACACGAGAAGATGAGAATTGTTGATGACACTTTGTAATCAGTGGGGAAAGTAACTACTTTAGGGGCTCATCTTCTGTTTGGTCATGTGATGATAAAGATACTGTTTAACTTAGTACTCCTAGAAAACTCACAGATTGCCTGTTTAAGGGAATAGTATATGAAGTCATTGATCATCACGAGAACTATGAGAAATGTTTGATAAAAAGTTGAGGAGTTCTCTTAACTCGTAATATCACTCCTGTGACAGTATTCATATGGCAGCTTGTACACAAAGGAATGAAAAGTTACCTTTGATTCCTCCTTTTTCTCCAGCACCACCTGCCAAAAAACGTAAAATGATAACTGATGAAGTTCAGTTGCGTGTACCTCTAACGTATGGGTGGAGAAGGGAGACAACCATGCGAGCCATAACACAGTCAGGGGTTCGGGGGGAAGTGATCTACTATGCCCCGTGCGGAAAACCTTTTAGGCAGTACCCTGACATCATCAGAGTAAGTAATATATTATCTGATGGATTCAGAAGATGTTTGAATAAAGTTTTCTCAAAAGATGGATAGAAAGGATTAATTAAGTAGCAGAATTCTCCTTTACAGTCTCCCAATCTCACCTGAGCTCATTCTTATTTATCTCTTTCTGTGATTCTGTTTAGAGTTTGCCAGGGTTTGCACGCTCCTGTTTAGTTTGTCTTAACTATGTATTATTGGATTTAGTCTTATTTTGCATGACTTTTATTATTTATTTTTCGTGTGTTCGGCATGAGTTCTCAATTTACCTCAGTTTGAATCTGCATTTGCCTTAAAAGCTTATGCATTTTCCTTCAAGCTTACCCACAACATGTTATTATTGAGGCAGTTCATTAGTGTTCTTTCTTTTCAGTATCTAGAGAAGAACAACATTCGAGAAGTGTCTAGAGACAACTTCAGCTTCTCTAGTAAAATACCAATTGGAGAATATGTGGACGGCAATACTCTACAACGTTATACTGAAGAAGACATTCGGCAGCGCATCAATGATGTCAGGGAGAAGAAAGGGTACAAGCCACCAACTCGGAAGCCAGAGTGAGTCGTGTCTCGGTCTTTAATCTTTCTCTTTCTATACAAAAAGGCTTCATCCCCCATATAAGAAAGGTAACCAGCCAGCCAAGGCATGCACCTTTCTCCATCCATCACCTATTTGTTTCCTTCTCATCTTTGCTCCTCATGGTTGAAGAGTCATCCAAGTCTCTGATCCACAGCCCAACTCGGAAGCAATGCAGCAAGACACAGTTTATCCACAGCAGGGCTCCATCATTTACATGGTGACCCCACCTCTCCAACCCCTCGTGCGGAAAATAGAGGCTCATTCTTTCTCTGCTGTATACATTTCTGTGTGTATAGTCTCTCCTTCATATAACTTCCTCTTTGCAGTCATCTCCAGATATCTATTTCCTATAACATTCTTCATTCCCACAAGTCATTTACTTGCCTCCTTTATAATTCGCCTCCACTCCTTACTCTGTCATATGTGACTATCTTTATACCAAGGGATTCTTACCCCATATAAGGGAGATAGCCAAGTAAAGGCATGCACCCATTCCAGTCCCATCCACCATCTTTGTTTCCCTGTTATCTTAGCCCCTCAAGGATGAGGATTCATCCCTGTCTCCTGCCCTCAACATGGGTCAGAAGTAGTGCAGCAAAACACTGTCATATGTGACACTAAATACTTAAATTTCTCCACTTCCTCTAACCTCTTGCCCCTCAAACTTGCATCCAGCCTGTCATTGTCATCAGTCTTTGTACTCTTCATCAACTTATTTTTGCTCACATTTACTCTCAACTTTCTCCTCTTGCCCACCCTTTCATTTTCAGTCACCAACTGCTTCTGTTTTAATAATGGACAGTGAGGAGATGAGTCTCCTTGCTGTCTGTCTTGCAAGACTACCACCAGCAGGTATTGGTGAATTGCTCTCTGCATGGGTATATTGTGAAAATAGGAGAGATTTTTGTGTTAAATATTTTTAGTTATGTGGATTTTATATAGATTTTGTGCTGTTGTCGAATGGTTTTCTTTACCAAGTACATCCACATTTGCAGAGATGGCCGTGATGCACTAGAAGTTGAAGCTGAAGCTATTCTGCGCAGACTTGAGGCAGAGGAACAAGCAGAGAAATCTCGACAGGAGGCTCTTGCATGGTTAGAAGAAAGGAGGTATGAAAATGTAATGTAATGAATAGCATATCAATAAACTTTCGTGTCACAGGGAGAACGAGGATTCAGCACCACCTTTATCTTTGGCTTATTTTTGTTTTTACCAGTAATAGTTACATCAGTGTTCAAAGCAACTTCAGAATGTAAACAGACTTTCAATGTTTGCCAACCATCACATATTCTAAGATCTCCCTTCTGCACAATTACAATTTTTTGTTCCTTTATGTTTTTACTGTAGGGAAATTAATGACAAATTAGTATGGTAGTGGATGTGTATACTTGTGTACATGTGCACTTACACTTATGGATATGGAGGATTAGCTCTGGTAATTTGGGTGTGAAGATGTACACATACAGCCTCAGGTACATTGGCAGTAGACCACACAGCCAAGAGGTGCATAGGATGTATTGCTACACAAATTTAAAGCAAGAACTAAGTGAGGGGTGGTGGATGGGAATGGAGTGGGTGGGTAGCCTTTTGACTTAGCTACCTCCCTTGTATGGGGGAAAAGCCCTTGGTAGATAGGTACTGAGGGGTAGGGGAAGAATTCTGCCACCCTATTCTCATGCATGTCATAAAAGAAAAATCATTGGGACAGAGTGAGGGAGAGTAGTGGTCCTTAGGTTCTTATTTTCCTTCTGTGAGAAATCAAACATAATAGTAAAGAAAACACCACCATAACCCTAGTAATTGGGTTGATATATATATATATATATATATATATATATATATATATATATATATATATATATATATATATATATATATATATATATATGCATGGATGTGATGTAGATGAGAGAAAAAGGGGAAGAGATTTGCTGTATGTTTTTGAGAAAAAAGATAAGTGTGTTAGTGTTGAGTGAACTAAGTTGAAAGGGAGGAGTCAGTTTGATTTTGGGATGCTGTGGGCAGTGGTGAAATTTGAATTGGAGATGAGGCTTTTTGTGAGTGCACACAGTCCTGATAGAAAAGTGAAAAGGTGAGGTGGGCTTTTTGGAATTATTTAAATGAGTGTATAAAGTTTTAGGGGGAATGTAAATGTAATGGTGTTTGGGGGATCTCATTGCTAGAGTAGGAAATAAGCTGATAGTGGGGAAGTTTGGAGTGTTTGATAAGAACTATAGTGGAGAGTTGATGTTAGAGATATATTTAGAAAGGGAGTTGATGATAGAGAACACAGTGCATAAGTACACTTGGGGAAGGGTGGTGGAGGGGAGTGTGAAAGGGCATTAGTTTACTATGTAGTGATTTCCAAAGGGAGGAAATCAGAGGAGAGAGTGAGGGATTGTCAGATTATTATTGGATAGAAGCAAAATTGAGATTGGTTGAAAAGTGAGGGAGATCGAGAAGTGCATAGGGTTAACAAATTAAATGAGAAGGATGGCGACTGTAAGATGTGGAGAGGTTCAAGTATTTAGGGTCACATGTAGAAGCGGATAGAGGTAATCTGTAGAAGGAAAAATTAAATGTCTTGGGGGTAATAAAAAATGTCATGAGAAATAGGTGTGTGGGAATGAATAGGTGAAACTTACAATACTGTATGGGGTAGATACTGGGAATATGATAGATGTAGATAGGATCCCAACTATGGATGTGCTGTGTCTTGCTACATTGCTTCTGACCCAGGCAGTGGGCAGGAGACAGGAATGACCCTTACTCCAAGAGGAGCTAAGATAAGAGGGAAACAAGACGAGGGTAGTGGAATGGGTGGGAGTTGGTGCGTGCCTTTGACTTGGCTACCTCCTTTGTAAGGGGAAATAAGCCCTTGGTATATAGATAGACGATCTCCATGGATTACAATTGCAATCCTATTTCCATTTTCCTCATGGGTACAATCTTGTGTGTTCCTCTCCTCATTATTTCCATTCCTTGACCAATTTTAGCTGTTGTCTCAAACATGTTTTAGTGGTCAAACAATCCCAAGCCCAATTTTCCACAAAATTCTTGGCTGTGGGAGTTTAGATGCCGCACATGGATTTTCGTTAATAATTGAGTGTTCAGACACACCCATATTACCAAACCTAGATCTCCGTTTCAATTTGGGATCAATTCATTCATACCCAGACACTGTGTATATGGATGTGTACATATGTATATTGGAATATATATAATTATGAATTTTATTTTCTTATTCTTTTGTGGTAAGCAAGGTGTTACTAATTTACTGCAAAGCATTCATGCTGTATTTTGCCTCCCACTAAATTTCCCTGATTACAGTCTGTGCTATATGGCCAGTAGTGCAACTAGAAGCCCAGTGTCTAGCCCAGCTTTATTGTTTTAGAAAATTTTCATAGTTGTTTAGCTGTTTGGCAAGGAGTCTGTTCACCTATGTGTTATGTGGAAGCATATCTGTCTTAATCCATGTACTTAATATTGGCCAGAATAGTCTAGTCTCATTACTTAGGACGAGACCATATCACACCCCCTGGCTCAAAGCTTGCCATCAGCCTGCCCATTTGTTATGTTTAATCCTTTTGTTTAAACTGAGGTTTAGTTTTTTCCTTGATATACATTGAAAGAATTTAGAAGAGTGTTTCTTTAATTAACCAACACCCTAACTTTCCTCCTTAAAGCTGGCTCCCAGACCCGTTTACCAAGATACAGCGAGAGATTCAGGAGGGGTATGCAGTGCATGATATTTTTATATACATGGCCCCTGCTCTTACCCTGACTACTAGTAATTCTAAGAAAAATGGGAAATTATCCCACAGCCTTTATTACTATCACTTTAATTGTCAGGCTTATAAACGTATGTGTATATGTGTGTGTACATTATATATATACACATACTGTTTTATCATCAAAGTTTCAGTCAAATGTTTAAATGTTTTGTCACTATGTGTTGATGGCAAGTCAGAGTAAGACTTTGACCTGTGACTGTTTTATACAGTATCTGTATATTGGCTTACATATGTGTAACCCTCATGAACCAATACATATAGTTTGCTTGAGCACTTCCTAGTTATTTGCTGCATGAAGTTCCTCCGTTACCATCTGGGTCAATCACCAAATAACTAAAATCATAAATGTAGTGTTGATGGTGAAGTGTTTCCTGTATATTGTCTATAATATTTGTTAGATTTCCTTATTTTATTGTTAGTAGTGCTGTTCAGAAATTGTTTTTTCATTGTTTTCAGACTACTCAGGGAGCAGGAAAGAATTAGGAAGCAAGAGGAAGTCAAAAGGGAGAAGGAGGTTTGTTGAAAAAATTAGTTTGAATATATATATATATATGTGTATGTATATATATATATATATATATATGTATATATATATGTATATATATATGTATATATGTATATATGTATATATATATGTATGTATATATGTATATATATATTTATGTATATATATATATGTGTGTATATATATATGTATATATAAATTATATATATATATATATATATATATATATATATATATATAAGGGAGAAGGGCTTTAATTGTACTCGCCTTGTTTGCCCTTGAGGTGCAGAGGTAAGGGAGGTATTAAATGGGGTTTGATATGTCTGCTGGGTTTTTACTTTGTTGTCATTCCCTCCTGCCTTGCTAGGAGCAAATAGCTTCTAGTGTGTTTATTATACATAGATATGTATATATTACATACAAATTGTACTTTAGATGGTTTAGACACTTAAACATGTCATGTATTCACTCATTTTCAGGAGTTGAGGAAACAGCGGGAAGAACAGAATAGACAACGACTTTATGAACAACTACGGAAGGCTCAGGTTTGTAGAGATGTATAGTTTTTACAAAGAGATGTGAATATAATTAGGAGTGTAATCAGGTGGTGATATTTAATGTATGAAATAGTACACAAGTAGTTTGCTACTACCAAGATGATGGAAGGTGTGGGTAAGTGGATATTTTGGTGTTGTCCAGGGTGCAGTACTGTCACCATGCTTTTCAGATGTTGCATGCATGACCTACCCCATATTCAGAACATTGGGTGGGGGTTGGGGGGGGTGACATCTGGGTAGGTGACTTCAATTATCTATATACCAAGGGGTCCCTTACAAGGGAGGTAGCAAAGTCAAAAGGCAAACACCCACTCCACTCCCATCCACCACCCTTTCCTCCCTTTCATCTTAGCTCCTCATGGGTGACCCCTCATGCCTCCACCCACCCACAAAAAAGGGTGGGGGCTGCGTCAAAATATCTTTCATCCATAACAACTCTCCACCCCTTCCTTTCCTTGCATCACAGTATCATCTGTTCACAGCCATTCTCCATTATGGATCTGGAAAATGCTTACGACAGGACAGACAGGAAGGCACTGTGGGAGGTACTGCAGATATATGGGATAGGAGGAAAGCTGTTAAGAGCACTCAAGAGTTTTTATGAGAGTAGTAGAGCTTGTGTTAGGATTAGAAATGGAGAGAGTGAATGGTTTGAGGTAAAGGTGGGACTTCATCAGGGATGTGTTATGTCACCCTGGCTGTTCAATCTATACATGGATGGGGTGGTGCAAGAGGTGAATGTAAGGGTAGTGGGTCAGGGGTTGGAGATGGGTTAAAGAAAATGGAAAAAAGTGGGAAATAAGCCAGTTGTTGTTTGCTGATGACACTACGCTTGTAGCAGGATCAGAGAAGGAATTGAGGAAGTTAGTGACAGAGTTTGAGAAGGTGTGTGAAAGAAGGCAGGATCAGAGGAGGGATTGAGGAAGTTAGTGACAGAGTTTGAGAAGGTGTGTGAAAGAAGGAAGCTGAAGATAAATGTGGGCAAAAGTAAGGTGATGAGATGTACAAGGGGAGAGAGTGACAGCAGGCTGGAAGTGAGCATTAAAGGTGAGAGACTGGAGGAAGTGGATAGTTTTAGATACTTGGGTGCAAATGTGGCAGGAAAGGGAGGAGTTGGGGTGGAGATAGAACGTAGACTGAGAGAAGCGAGTAAATGCCTTGGTGGATTAAAAAATGTAATGGGAAATAGACATCTGGGAATGTATGCTAAGAGGAGGTTATATGAAGGAGTGATTGTGCCAACAGCACTGTATGGGCAGAAACATGGAACATTAGAGAGGAAGAGAGAAGGAGTTTGAATGTGTTTGAGATGAAATGTCTGAGAAGTATGATAGGGGTTACTAGGCTAGATAGAGTGAGAAATGAGGAGGTGAGGAGGAGAACAGGGGTGAAAAGGGAGCTGGGAGATAAGGTTAATGAAAGAGTATTAGGATGGTTTGGACACATGGAAAGAATGAGTGAAGAAAGATTTGTAAAAGAAGTGTGGAAGGCGGAGGTGGAAGGAGTGAATATGAGGGGGCGTCCTAGGATGAGATGGATGGATGGGGTGAAAGGGGCATTACAAAAAAGAGGAATGTCTGTTGAGGAAGGACAGGAGAGGACAGAAGATAGGGGTGAATGGAAAAGGGTTGTATATGGATGATGCTGTGATGCATGAGGGAGAGTGGGTGGGGGATGGGGGTGAGGAAGTATGTATGAGAAAAAATTTGACACAGCCCAAAGGGATTTTTCCCGTCTTCTCCTTTTCTGCATAAGGGGATGGAGAGGGGGAGTCACTGAATTTATGAAGCGGCCTTGCTGTGGATGTGCTGTCTTGTGTCACTGCTTCTGACCCAGGGCAGTGGACAGGATGCAGGGATGACCCGTCATCCAGGAGGTGCCAAGGTAGGAGGAGGGTGGAGGGGAGTGGAATATGTAGGGAATGGAATGGGTGGGAGTGGTTTCTATGCCTTTTTTCTTTTTGGCTACCCCCTGTGTAAGGGGGAAAAAGCCTTCGGTATATATATGTACACACACACACACACCTACACATACATATACCAAAGTTTTTTTCCCCCTTAAAAGGGAGGTAGCCAAAAAACAAAGGCATAAAATCCACCCCGCTCATTTCATCCTCACATATTCCACTCCCATCCCCCTACCCTCCCTCTTATCCAGGCTCCTCCTGGATGATGGGTCATCCCTGCATCTTGTCCACTGCCCTGGGTCAGAAGGGATGTAGCAAGTCACAGCACATCCACAGCAAGGCCGCTTCATTTAATCTGCAAAAAAGATTAAAGAGAGGAAAGATGGGGAGAAATCTGTTGAGGCTGCATCAAAACATCATTCACATAAACCCCCCACCTACTCCCATGCATCACAGTTATCATAAGAGAGGTGGCCAGTCAAGGCACACATCCCCCTTTCACCCAGCCCACATGCATCCAACACCCATTTGTCTTCCATATTTATTGGCTCCTTATGGAGGAAAGGCCATCCCTCTCACCAGCCAACTGCCCAGGTCATAAGCATTGTAGTAAGACTGCATCCTCTCAGTAAGGCCAAGCAGCTGGTTTACCTCCATTATTTTGTTCCATAAGACCTCCCCCCAGCATCCACTCCAGAGTAGACAAAAAGAAATCCCATCAAGCTGTATCGAGTTATTGTTCATTTTCAGCCACTGTCCACTTATATCTATCTCTTGCCATCTCTCTTCATTTTTTTATTCATGCATGTGAACAATTGGCTAGTAAATGGAATCCCTTACCTTGAAATAGGATTGAGAAAGATTCTCACAATATTACTTAGAAAAACTGTAGATCCTCATCAACGCTGAAAAGGATCACAGGCAGTGATCATACATATCTTTGTATAGCATTCTTTTCTCAGATAGTGGGATCTACAGTTCATCTTATCATTGTGTTAGAACATTTAATTCATTTGAAATTTATTATATAGATTTGTTGACTTTATATTACTTGTGATGTTTATTTTCTTTTGCAGGAAAGAGAACAAGAGAAACAAAAGCAGAGAGTATTGAAGGAGCAGGTATGAATGTGTGATGTGTACTATGTTGCTTTACCTTTTGCCAGAAATATGCAAACATAGCCGTGTTCATGCATGCTTGGTGTTAAAAAAAAAAAAAAAAATGATCCAGTGGCTGTGAGGTTCCCAGGTGAGTAACGTAAAATCGAGTTGAGCTGTATTTGAGATGGCATTATCCTTGATGCACCTGTGTAATGGTTTACTGCACTTTCATCCTTCTTCATCAATGCAGTTCCTCACAAAAGCTAGCATCAACCACATATTCTGAATAGGGATAGGGAGGACTTGAGGGAATACACTGAAAATGCTGAGTTGGATAAGTGTTGATTAGTATGATAGTTGGAATAGAAATGAGGTGTCCATAAACAGATGGGCATCCCCACCACTTTTACTGGTTTTGAGTTAAGTATGGATATATAAAAAAACAGAATTCTGTCGTATAATTGTGTTCACATATTTTTACATGTCTACACATTAATCACCTACAAAGTATTCTCCATGTGAAGCAATGCACCGGTCCAGATGTGTTTTCCCTTGGTACAAAACAGGTCAGGAACTCTTGCAAGTACAGTCGAACCTCGAAAGCCCAGACCCCGAATGCCCGGACCCTCGTATGACCGGTCGAAATGAACAAAGGGCTGACTTTTCAAGCAAAGTTCCCTATTTGTCCGGTAGGTGGCAGTGACAGCCGTACACGTGTACTCAAACCCAGTCAAGCCGCCACCAAGGCTGCCGTTTCGTAGAATTTTGTACCAAAATGTAGTAAAATAGCGGTATGTGGCAACTGCACAAGGACATGAGGAAATTTTTTCTACATATCAGCGGGCTGTTAAAAACGTTCAAAAACTCAAACTTTTGTTTAAAAATCATAGAACTAGTTATCAAATAATAAATGGTACATCAAAATATGACTTTTATTGGTAATTGTGTTACTTATAAGATATTATACCCCAAAAGATACGTTTTTACCGTGTAGAAAAAAATTCTACGCTAAAGTTTCAGCTTTCTTTTAGCAATAATAATATAAAAAAAATATATATCTTACTGAATATGTTAGGGCATGGGGGCCTTATATACATTCAAGAATGAAAAAACTAGAACCAACATTTTGTCAAAGTTTGACAAGTATATCTTGCTATGAAAGTCTGCACACGCACGAGAAAAATGTATGCCCCGGTATGGCAACACTCCCATTCTACATGGCAGTGTAGAAAATGTGGCAACCCTGGCCGCCACCTCTGTCCCGCGTGCATACCTTCCGATATTTACAGTGTACGTAATAAAAAATACAGTACAGTACACTGTATATACAGTACATTTACATGCCTGTATTACAGTTATTATTACAGGATTATTAGTATTATAGCATTATTACAGTGTTAGAGTATTATTCTTATGTGTTTCTGTGCCATATCATACATAACCTATACGTTTACCGCTATGAAAATCTACGGGTGTTAGGGCGATATTTTCGATGACCGGACGTTTGGCATGACCGGACCACTCTTTCCCCCCAATTAGTCCGGGCTTTCGAGGTTTGACTGTATATGCCATTTAACGCCTCCTGTCGTTTTCTTCTTAATCTCTTTGAATATGATGATGCCTATGTATGCGTCATGAGCCATGAGTGGGGTATGTGAGGGTGCTGACATCAACTTCCTGATTATATTTATTTTGTAGTTGTAACTGAGTCCCCATATTCTGTCAACAGGCTTGATCAGGTTTCCTGTGACGTTACGTTTAATCAGGGTGAAAGAAAATGAACATGACAGCAATAACTATATTTTGTAATGTATTGTGATGCATCATTGTACATCAAGCAACCTGATACACACGTGAATATTTGAGGTTCTACGCCTGTAAAACATTTTCCTTTGAGGACTTTCTTCATTTGGGGAGTGGGGGGTGGGGATCATGGGGAGCAAGATTGGGTGAGTAGAGAGGGTGGGTAAGTGGGGTTATGCCATTTTTTTTATGAGAAACTATCTCATATTCAAGGTGGTGTGTGCACTGGTGCATTGTTGTGATGATACCACCACTCTTCACTTTGCCACAGGTTGCGGTATTTCCTTCTCACTGTGTCTTGCAAACGCTTCAGAACTGCCAAGCAAAAATCCTGGTTAACATTTTGACCAGGAGGAACAAATTCTTTGTGGACAATTCTCATGTATTTTTGGGTCGTGGTGATGTTGGATACTTTCATTGACTTGACTGCTGTTTTGTTTCTGGGCTGTAGACATGGCACCAGCTTTTGTCACCAATGATGACCTTAAAAAAGAAGGTCTGGATCAATTTCCAACTCATCAGTTCATTGCACACATTGATGACAGCTTTTGATGATCCATGAGCAAACGAGGCAACAATTTCACTGCAACTACTCATCCCCAGTTCCTCAGAAAAAATTCTTTGGCAGCAGCTCCAGGACACATCATTCAAATCAACAAGTTTGTCAGTTGTTTGGTAACTGTCCTCCAAGATCAGTTCATGAATTTTTGTGATGTTTTCATCCGTTTGGGAAGTTGACGGTTGCCCTGAATGAGATTGGTCTTCCAGTGATATTGACCATTCCTTAAGTATGCAAACCACTCGTAAACTCGTGTTTTGCTCCTGGCAGCCTCTTTGTAAGCTGTTTGAAGCATGATAACTGTTTCAGCTGCCATTTTCCCCAGCAAAAAACAGAATTTCACACAGTATGCTGCTCCTTCTTTTCATCCATCGTAAAAATAGATGAAGTGGCTTGAAACACTTCAAAACAATGGCAAACCACAGGCCATACATCTTCTCACGACAATCCCAGTGAGCAGACTGATGCCTAACGGTTGTCTCATGTGGCATCTAGCAGCGGAGTTGTAAACAATTATGGGTTTGGCCCACAAAAAATTACTCCAGTTACTTTTGGGTACCCCCTCGTGTATAGAGGAGGCTTATATACCTGTCATGATCCGTGCTTAATTTGGAACCAGTAAAAGTGGTGGGGATGCCCCTCTGTTCTTGGACACATCAAATATGCAAAGTCAAACCTTTATTTATGATGATGATCCTATGTGAGTTTAAAGATGATTAAAATTTTATGTAAACAACATAGCTACAGGTGAATATAGCTTTAGCTTTAATACTAAGTTAGTGGCTTTTGTTAATACAGTTTTCATTCAGATTTCACAAAATCATGAACATGTGACATTATCAGTCACTTGAATAGTCAGCAAATAAGCACATTGAGTTTAAAAAAGAGAAATAAGGAAACAGAATATATAACTTCAAAGTCATGGAACTTTCAAATCTTCCTGATTGGTGGAGTACAGGTATACTTTAGAGTAGAGAGTTGGATGAAACACAGCACTGGTAGCAAGATATTATCTGTAGTTGATACAGCATCGATACTAACCTGACTGTAGGTGCACCCAGTACTGTAGTCTGACAAGTCACATTATCATTCCGCAGTTGTATCTTCAGGAGCTCAACAAGCAACGAGAGATGCTCTACACACTTGAATTGGTATGTGTGTGTCCCCTTCCTAGCGATGACTCTAGCTTGACCTCCTTTGCTTCTGTCTTTGTCCTCCCCTCCCCCCTCCCCCTCCCCCCCAACTCTGCCAAGACTCTTATATCCCAGACTAAACAATTTATCTAGATTGTCACCTACAACATACACATTGACACAATTCATTCTCTCTCACCCTTTTTCTCCCCCTTTACTATCACCCATTTCTCTCCTGTCTCTCCCTTTTCTCTCCTCTCTCTCCACTATCTTCTCTCTGTCTCTCCTCTCCTCACCTCTCCATTTCTCTCTCACACGCACACACACACACACACACACACACACACACACACACACACACACACACACACACACACACACACACACACACACACACACACACACACCTCTTCCCTCTCCCTCATCCTATCCCTCCTTTACCCTCACCCCTTCTCTGTCTCTTTCTGTTTCACACACGCATGTACACATACAGTGGCTTGCTGGTGTTGTAGTATTGACATGTCCTGCTAAGTAAGCAGTCATGTGTTTGTTCCCTACCTTGCAATGAAAAGCAGCACAGAACTCCAGGATGCATCCTTTTCAGTTAGGGTGTGTGCTTGAATATAAAGGCACATCATGAACCAGAAATTGGGCTGTAGATGAGCTCTACAGTAAGCTCACACTGAAAACCATCCTACTCCCAAACAGTGGGAAGTGAGAAACCTCTGGTAGAGCAAAGCCCTGTCAGTTGTGGCAAGCCGCTGAGTTGTTTAGGCCAATACTGGGTTGCCTCCCCGCTTGGCCAGGGCTGTTGGGAACCAATGCGACATAGCCTGCAGTGGGCCTTGGGTATTGAACTCACATCCTCCTGCTCAAGTTTGACACAGTATCCACTGTGCTACTGTGTGACTGGAGCTCTCATCCAGGAGGGTAATTACTATCCATTCACAATTCCAAATATGTGACTGAAGGCCAAGCTGAAACTGAAATACACACATGTACACACACTTAACATGCACACACACGCATACTTTTATGATTGGAGACTAATCTCCAATCAATAAAGATTGCTTATATCTTCTATATTCTTATATCACATGTTACTTCAGCCCTCTTTCTCACTTAACACCCCTTTAGCACAATATTCTCCCTGTGGATCGAAGAGCTGGTTATTGCCAATGAAATTCTCTTTCTCTCTCTCTTCCCCCCCCCTCCTTCCTTCCATTACTTCTTCCTCTATTGTGTCCTTTTTATATCTTCCTTTATATCCCTATCCTTCCCTTACTCCTATCTCTTTTTCTCTCTCTCCACCCCCCTTTCCTCTCTTCCTTCCCTTACTTTTGGTTCTCTCTGTCTGTCTGTCTGTCTCCTTCACTTTCTTTCTTTTCTTCCCTCCCTTGCTCGCTCTCTCTCTCCTTATTCTTCTTCTTCCTCTCTCCTCTATCCCTCTCCCTTTCTCTCTTGCTCTATCTTCTTCCTCTCTCTCCCTCTTCTTCTTTCTATCTCTCTTTCTCTTTTTTTTTTTCTTCTTCTTCTTCTTCATCTTCTTTTTCTCCCCCCATTATATTTCAACCTGTGCCCTAGCAAGCTTTCATTCCCCACTCTGTTTTTAAAATATTTCTGACTCTGGTGAGCTTGTGGTTGATGCCTTTTAAATCCTGAAACTAACCCTGAGTATTTCTAGCTCGTGTATTTATTTTTCAATTTTTTGCTTTTGCATCATATGAAATATGAATTGGCAAAGTGGAGGCATTATGAACCTTAACGTTCTGTTTTTATTTTTGTTTATTTATTTTTATTTGGAATGTTGAAGTCATGCCAAATTTTGTGAGCAGATAGAGTGAAGACTATTTCAATTTCTCATTTAAGTTCTTGTTTTAATATAATTGTTCACAATTTGGAAATAGAAATTCAGTATTTTGATAATCATATTTTTTTCCCATGTTATTCATGACATTAGTTTGGTGATATGTAAAAAGGAATTTTATACTTATGGATACTTGTTTAAATTTGCAGAAGTCCAAATTGAATCTTAAGATTCCATGTGGATCAGTTTACTTGCTCAATGAATCATGATGATGTTTCTATTTTGTTAACAATCTTATCTTCATTGTTTCACTCAAAACATAATGGATTAATACCTATTTTCTTTCTTCAAATCTCACAAATGGTTCAATGGTTTGAATTACATGTTTTCTTTTTATTTTATTATTATTTTGTTTCATTTGACCTGGTTTTACTCTACTTTTGAGAAATCCAGCTATTCCCCGGTCACTTCCTCTTGGTTTGCTTCCAGTTCTTGCTCTACTAGTGACGGTTGTGGGTTGTCAACTGTAGATTGGCTGTAGTGTAGAAGCTCTGAGCTGCTGTTGCCAAGGAAAGATTTGCCTTTATTTTCATTTGATCAGTTGGGTTTGGTGCCACACACGAATGTTGAGGATATTTTTTTTTATCATAGCTGATGATGTCTGTAAAAGAAGTCTGGGTATACCAATTGCATGGTAATCTCTCTCCTTTTTTATGGTTTTATCTTAATATTTTTTTTACTGTGTCCATGTTATGCCTTTATATCACACCTTGGCTTCTTGCATGGAACATGAAACACATGAGTTTGCTTTTATTTTGCACAAATTGCTAAATTGTAGAACCCAGAAAGTTTGTAGATGATGCATCTCTGTGCTGCCGAATTTTTATTGTTTTTTATTTTATTTATTTATTTATTTATTTATTTTTATTTTTTTTTTCGGCCACCTAAATCATTGTAGTCATAGGAGAGCTTCATATATAACTAATTCAGTTTCTCCAAGAATAATAACTATAACTTTGCACAATGAAGGGGATAGGATACAAAAAGTAGAAAAATTACGAGGACATTCATCTTGAGCAAAGAAACTTAAGTTCCATTCTTAGAGAAAACCTAAATAATAACTCGTCACTTTATGCAAGATGCAGTATTAGATATTTTCCATCATGTACAAACAACACTGCCAGGATTTGTTTTGCTTTGCATGCTTTTCATATTTAAAGAACACTTTGGGGAACTCAAGTGTGAGAATATCTTTCGTGCTTCAGAGAGCAGTTCATAGAAGGTGCATGAACCAGGAAGAAGTGGTATTGTCTTCAGATGTATTTAGTTATTTACAGGATCCAGATCATAGATGGTTGATATTCAGGTGGATGTGGAAACGGTGTATTAGCTTATGGGGTTTTGGCATGGCCGTAGAATCCATAAAAAATTTTGTATTGATTATGCAAGACTTGATGAGCATTCAGTGGGTGGTTGTGATTTATATTAGTGCTGGTGGTAACATCAAGATGGTGACCAGAATTGCCCAAGCAGCCGATGTCCATGGCATTTGCTCGCTAGTAGATGTAAAGCCTTGTTGACACGGGGCAAGTTTTGTAGCTGCTAGTGTTAGAGACTTTTAAGCTACCCCTCTACTTGCCCAATGTCAATGAAAAATTAGTAATCTTAATACCAGTCTATCCGTGTCAACACTTACTTGCTGGGTAAGTGAACTTGCACTTAGTGGCTACTAAACTAGCCCTGAATCAATGAGGCTAAAGATTAAGGAGTTGTCGGCATGTGTTTGTCTTTGGGAATCATTGGTAACATTACTTGGCATCGAGAGATCTTATGTTCCTGGCTTTGGTTTAATGGGTGCTGGTGGTTGTGGCACTATTATGCTGACATAGGTACTGCAGTTCTCCGAGCATTGGTAATAGGGTGGCTTTCATAGGAATATATACTGTTTCTTTTTTTAAAATGGTGATTATTTGTAGCATAATGTAATTAGTTTTACTAGCAACATATCCAATTATCAGCATGTCAAC
The DNA here is from genome assembly GCF_046742065.1 of Oratosquilla oratoria. Classification (NCBI taxonomy): domain Eukaryota; kingdom Metazoa; phylum Arthropoda; class Malacostraca; order Stomatopoda; family Squillidae; genus Oratosquilla; species Oratosquilla oratoria. The sequence continues at coordinate 46,423,065 of NC_134806.1, forward strand.
ATGGTGGCTCCCCCAGCATGTTAATGCTTGTTAATATGGTGTCAGTATGGCGATAACTGTGTTAGCTGTGTATTGTGGTATCTATCAATAACAATATTATAATATTAAATCAACTTGGATTTTGTTTTTGAATGAGCCTTTTAGTTTCTGTAGTACTAGTCCTAAGACTTTCTCAATCCATTATTTATTTAGGAATATGGATGGTGGCTGCATTTCTCATTTTCACCCTTCACTATTACCTATTCTCACATTTCCTGTCCTTCTTTCTCTTCTGTATGCTTAGTTGTATATATTACTGGTTTTTGTATGGGTATGTGCATCTTTGTTACTGTTATTCCATATATGGCTACTGTTTTCCGTCAGTTGTGGTTACTCACACATGACAGTGGGGTTGGCATGTTTTGGTTTGGATGGTGACATGCTTTCAGTAGACTTTTTTTTTTTTTTTTTTTTTTTTTCCATTTTTTTTTCATTTTTTTTTTTTTTTATCCCTTTGATTGGGGTGGATTACTGATACTGGTAGAAATAGAAAAGGTCTTACCTGGATGAAGATTGATTAACATCTGTTTGAAACATAATTGTTTGGCATATCAGCTGCCATATGATGCAGATCATTTTTATTTCCACCTTCCCTAGAGAGAAGGACTTTCGTCTGTATGTAACATAATTCTTTTTCAGGAAAGAGAACGTCGGCGATATCATGGTGTATTAGTTAGAGCAATAGAAGCGAGGAAGAGGTATGAAGATCGAGAGAGGAGAAGGGAAGAATTGAAAGAGGAGAAGAGAGCACATAGAGAAAAGTAAGTCTTTTATTACAAAATGTATGCATAAAGTAGCAATAGAGAGCCTATTACACTGTATGGAGCGGACTTGGAATCTAAGAGAAGAAAGGAAAAGTTTAAATTTGTTTGAGACAAAGTGTCTGAAAAGTATGGTAGGAGTTACAAAGTTGGATACAGTGAGAAATGAGGAGAGCAGGGGTGGAAAGGGAGCTGCAGATAGGGCTGGTGAAAGATTATTGGGATGGTTTGGAGACATGGAAAGAATGTGTAGAGAAAGATTAGCAAAAGTGGTATGGAAAACAGAGCTGGATGGAGTGAACTTGAGGGGATGACCAAGGATGAGATTGATGGATGGGATAAAAGTCTTTGAGCAAGAGGGGAATGTCTGTAGAGCAAGAAAGGGAGAAGGCTGGGGATAGGGGTGAGTAGAGAATGGTGGGGGTTTAGGAGCTGATTTATGTAAGTGATGACCTACTGGATGTTCTTCAGGAGTAGGATACGCGTACCAATAGAGACGCACTTACCCTATGCAGACGCATTTGACACAAAAAACTTCTACCTGCTGATGGTGAATAGACAGGAGTATAATAACATACATATACCAAGGCTTTTTCCCCCTTTCAAGGGAGGTAGCCAAAAAGGAAAAGGCATAAAATCATTGCCACCCATTCCATCCCTGAATACACTCCACACCCCTCCACCCTCCCTCTTATCTTATCACCTCCTTGATGACGGGTCATCCCTGCACCTTGTCCACTGCCCTGGGTCAGAAGCAGTGTCGCAAGACACAGCACATCCACAGCAAGGCCGCTTCATTAAAAGAGTATAATTATAGGCTCAAAAAATCACTTAACTATCCCCTCATAATTTGATTTTTTGAGCCTATAATTATGCTCCCATCTGTTCACCATCGGCAGGTAGAAGTTTTTTTGTGTCAAATGCGTCTGCATAGGGCAAGTGCGTTTCCATTGGTATGCGTACCCTACTGTACCCTTGGAGGGCCGTTGATTTAAGAGCGATTAAAAAAGGGAGAGAATTTTTTTTTATCTGCAAGACCACACAAGCAAGAAATGGTGTAATGGGGGTAAGGGGAGTATTTGACCAGTTTAGGATAGTAGGTTTCCATTTATGTTTCAAATGAAACAAGATTCATCACTTCATTTTTATTTTGTTGCCTCCTCACAATGTAGAACTTGTCTTTTACCAGGAAACGAGAGGAGAGACTGGCAGCTAAGGAATTGAGTATTCTTATGAAGGAAGTCAAGGAAGACATGGAGCTTACAGATCATTCATCTCTTCCAAAAATTCCAAGATTGGAAGGACTCAAGCTGTCTCCTGAGGCATTTGGCAATATCCTTATGGTCTTCGAGTTTTTGCATAATTTTGGAGAAACACTAGGATTTGGTAAGAGATCGTTTCAGTTTTCATTCAAAACAGTTCATAAGATTTTGTATAATTACCATGTATAATTCATTCATAATTTCATAATTTCATTCATAATTTCATTCAAAACAGTTCATAAGATTTTGTATAATTACCATGTATAATTACCATCCTCTCCTTATATGCAAGGGGGGACGGAGTGGGGGGGTCGCCGATTAAATGAAGCGGCCTTGCTGTGGATGTGCTGTGTCTTGCGACACTGCTTCTGACCCAGGGCGGTGGGCAGGGTGCAGGGATGACCCGTCATCCAGGAGGTGCTCAGATGAGATGGAGGGTGGGAGGGGTGTGGAGTGTATTTAGGGATGAAATGGGTGGGAGTGTTTTTATGCCTTTCCCTTTTTGGCTACCTCCCTTGGAAGGGGGAAAAAGCCTTGGTATATGTATGTATGTATGTACCATGTAAAAATAAACATACTCATTAACAGATTTAGAAAGTGCATTTTTCATTCCCATATATGAGGCTTCCAGAAACAGAGGGGCTTCCCTGCCACTTCTACTGGTTTCTTGAGTCAAGCATGGATGTATGTGAAGGAAACTTGCGTCTTTCACATTCCAAGCTTAACTAGAAACTAGTAAAAGTTGCAGGGATGCCCCTCTGTTTCTGGACACCTCGTATGCACGAAAGGTTCTTTTCCTTCTTTTAATGAAATGGTGGTGATAAACCAGCTTATGCTCTTGGACCCCACTGACTGTGAAAGTACTGTAACTTGCTGTATTGCCACTTGAGTAACATAGATGGGGCTAGAGGTGATCCTTCTTGCACGAGGTGTTAAGATGGGAGGGATTACTTAGGGTTTGATATGTGGGCCTCTTTGATGTCCATTGCCATTTACTTGGGAGCTGTGGGTGTTTTAAAAGAGAGTTCTGGGACAATGGATTGATTGGTCAATTGGCTCAGGTATTTGTGTTGACTTGACCATATCCTTTATTAAGGGTAGAAGTGTTTGATATGTAATTTCTTCTTATACTTAACTCTGTGAGAAAAATTTGACACAGCCCGAAGGGATTTCTCCCCATCTTCTCCTTTTCTGCATGAGAGGATGGAGAGGGGGGGGGTCGCTGATTTAATGAAACGGCCTTGCTGTGGATGTGCTGTGTCTTGTGACACTGCCTCTGACCCAGGGCAGTGGACAAGATGCAGGGATGACCTGTCATCCAGGAGGTGCCAAGATAAGAGGGAGGGTAGAGGGGAGTGGAGTGTATTTAGGGATGGAATGGGTGGGAATGGTTTTTAGGCCTTTTTCATTTTGGCTACCTCCCTTGTAAGGGGGGAAAAGCCTTGGTATATATATGTATATTTAACTCTGCCACCTTCCTTATACATCATTGGATAACTTTATAGACAGGGATGATTGATGGTAATTGACATAGAACTGCCAAGTGAAGGCCTTATGGCCTCTTGCATTCTTCTCCATTCTGATGTTCTTATCACATTTTTTTTGTTATCGTTTGTACAGACATGGACTCCCTTCCATCCCTCCAAAGTCTTCAGCTGGCACTCCTCAATGACTGTGAAAGCGAAGAGGAACTTCTGAGTGTGTTGTCGCACTTGCTTGTGTGTGCCATTGAGGACCCAGGCATTCCTTCCCCTCAGCGTCACACTACCATTCTTGGACAGACTCTCAATAGAGCTGACATAACTCATACCAACATTTCTGAAATTCTCAGGGTGTATTTATATGCTAACGCTACTGGAGAGGTAGGTTTATTTCTTGTTCATTTACCACAGGAAATAGATTACTTAGTGGAGATCCTCACTTCATCCCATTTAGTAGCCTTTTACAACACATGTAGGAGCATGGTGACAGCATTCTTCCAACCACCACCAGGATGTAACACTTCACCCTATACACATTATGGAAGACTGCATTGTGTACAATCATGCATGCCAACAACACAGTATATTCTCTATAATGGACTTGTGGGAAAACTCAGTTCCAGCCATGGCATTCCTCAGGGTCAGAAGCAATGGAGCAAGACACAGCATGTCCACTGCAAGGCCACTTCATTTAATCAGCGACCCCCCCTGTCCCCTCCCTCCCCTATGTACCAAAATCCTTTTCCCCCTTATAAGGGAGGTAGCCAAGTCAAAGCCATGTGCCCACTCCTACCCATTCTACTCCTCTCCACTGCCCCGTCCTCCCCATCATCTTAGCTCCTTGTGGATGATGGGTCATCTGCCATGGGTCAGAAGGAAGGTAGCAAGACACAGTACATCCTCTGCAAGGGCACTTCACTTATTCAGTGAACCCCTCTCTCCATCCCCACATGCAAAACAATAGAAGACATGGAAAAATCCCTTCAGGCTGCATCAAAATATCATTCACAAAATATCATTGGATTAATCCAGTGTACATTATCTCTTGAAATGTAATCTATATTCAAAAATAGTGCATACACATACATACACCAAAGGCTTTTTCCCCCTCACAAGGGAGGTAGCCAAAAAGAAAAAGGCATAAAAACCATTCCCACAACATTCAACAATAGTACAATAGTACAACATTCAACATTAGTACAATTCATTATTTGAATAGCCATCTGTAACAGATCTAGCTTGAATTTGAAAGTACCACTACATGTATCTTTTGGGGGTTAGACTTCATAGTTATGTTTACAAATACTGTATTCCTTATATATTACTTATTACATATAATATGTATTACTTATTGTGTTTGTATCATTTGGCAGGTTCGTGTTATTTATGGCCTTCTGGGTACTGAAAAGGAGAAGCGAGAGAATCCTAAACGAGGGCAGGAATGGGACGAAAAGCTCCAAGAAACTGAGGCGTATAAAATGTCGCAGTGGCTGGTCCGTCTCCCATTCCTAGCACTCAGTCCAACGCAGAAGAGTGAAATTGTGGTTTATGTTTGTAATGAACTTTTACAAAATAAAGCCGTGGTGAGGCAAATAGAAGATTCGATAGATAAACATAATAGTTTGAAGACAGAGAAATGGAAATTAGATGCTCGCATTAGGAGGTAGGTTATGTGGAATTTGGTATATATATATATATCTCTCTCTCTCTCTCTCTCTCTCTCTCTCTCTCTCTCTCTCTCTCTCTCTCTCTCTCTCTCTCTCTCTCTCTCTCTCTCTCTCTCTCTTTCTTCTTCTTCTTCTTCTGCCTGAGGGGATGGAGAGGTGGGGATTGCTGATTAAATGAAGCAGCATTGCCTCTGACCCAGGGCAGTGGGTAAGATGCAGGAATGATCCATCATCTTGGAGGATCTAAGAAAAAAGGATGGGAGGGGTGGTGAATGGGAGTGAAGTATGTGGGGATGAAATGGGTGGGAGTGGATTATGCCTTGAACTTTGACTTTGGCTAACTCCCTTGTAGTGGGGGGGTGGATGGTATATGTATGTAAATATATTTTTTATTTATTTTTTATATATAGTACATATTGTACATAGATACACAGTAAGATCCCAGTGGGGGTTAATAAGAACTTATCATAGTATATAGAAAAGGAACTATGCTTGTTGTGTTTTTACCTCCCCTCAGAGAGGTAGTTCATGATGCTAAACTGAATGATATTTTACCAACCCCCTGATATGGAGGATATGGCCTTTTCTGGATATGTATGTATGCATAGTAATGTAATTCTCAATCATTGGGAAATGTCTGTTGAGGAAGACGGAAAAAGACAGAAGATAGGGATGAATGGAGAATGGTTGTATATGGATGATGCTGTGATGTAGAAAAAGGGAGTGGGTGGGGTATGGGGGCTGAGGGAATATGTGTGAAAAATAAATTGAAGCACCCTGAAGGGATTTCTCTGTCTTCTCTTTTTCTACGTAAGGGGAAGGAGAGAGGGGGGTCACCGATTGGATGAAGCGGCCCTGCTGTGGATGTGCTGTCTTGTGGCACTGCGACTGACCCAGGGCAGTGGGTAAGATGTAGGGATGGCCCGACATCCAGGGGGAGCCAGGATGGGAGGGAGGGAGGGAGGAGGGTGAATGGCAGTGGAGTACATGGGGATGGAATGGATGGGAGTGGATTTTATGCCGCCACCATATATATCTCTCTCTCTCTCTCTCTCTCTCTCTCTCTCTCTCTCTCTCTCTCTCTCTCTCTCTCTCTCTCTCTCTCTCTCTCTCTCTCTCTCTCTCCTCTCTCTCTCTCTCTCTCTCTCTCTCTCTCTCTCTCTCTCTCTCTCTCTCTCTCTCTCTCTCTCTCTCTCTCTCTATCTCTCTCTCTCTCTCCCTCCCCCCTTCCCTCCCTCCTTCCCTCCCTACCCCCCTTGTACATACATATACCAAGGCTTTTTCCCCCTTACAAGGGAGGTAGCCAAAAAGGAAAAGGCATAAAATCATTTCCACCCATTCCATCCCTGAATACACTCCACACCCCTCCACCCTCCCTCTTATCTTAGCACCTCCTGGATGACGGGTCATCCCTGCACCTTGTCCACTGCCCTGGGTCAGAAGCAGTGTCGCAAGACACAGCACATCCACAGCAAGGCCGCTTCATTAAATCGGCGACCCCCCCCTCTCCGTCCCCCCATTGCATAAAAGGAGAAGACGGGGAGAAATCCCTTCAGGCTGCGTCAAATTTTGCTCACACATACTACCTCACCCCCCACCCATTCCACCTCATGCAATCACAACATCATCCATATACAACCATTCTCCATTCACCCCTGTCTTCTGTCCTCTCCCGTCCTTCCTCAACAGACATTCCCCTCTTCCCCAAAGCCCCCTTCACCCCATCCATCCACCTCATCCTAGGACGTCCCCTCATGTTCACTCCCTCCACATCTGCCTTCCATACCTCTTTTACTAGTCTTTCTTCACTCATTCTTTCCATGTGTCCAAACCATCCTAATATTCTTTCATCAACCCTATCTCCCAACTCCTTTTCCACCCCTGTTCTCCTCCTCACCTCCTCATTTCTCACTCTATCTAGCCTAGTAACCCCCATCATACTTCTCAGACACCTCATCTTAAACACATTCAAACTCCCTCTCTCTTCTTCTCTTATGTTCCATGTTTCTGCCCCATACAGTTCTGTTGGCACAATCACTCCTTCATACAGTCTCCTCTTAGCATCCATTCCCAAATGTCTATTCCTCATTACACTCTTTAATCCACCAAGGCATTTACTTGCTTCTCTCAATCTACATTCTACCTCCACCTTCACTCCACCTTTTCCTGCCACATTTGCACCCAAGTATCTAAAACTATCCACTTCCTCCAGTTGATGTCCCTTAATGCTCACTTCCAGTCTACTGCCACTTTCACCCCTAGTACATCTCATCACCTTACTTTTACCCACATTTATCTTTAGCTTTCTTCTATCACATACTCTCCCAAACTCTGCCACCAACTTCCTGAATCCCTCCTCCGATCCTGCCACAAGCGCAGTGTCGTCCGCAAACAACAGCTGGGTCACCCCCCACATTTCTCCATTTTCTTTAACCATCTCCAATCCCTGACCCACTACCCTTTCATTTACCTCTCGCACCACCCCATCCATGTATAAGTTGAACAGCCAGGACGACATAACGCATCCTTGACTAAGTCCCACCTTTACCTCGAACCACTCACTCTCTCCATTTCCAATCCTGACACAAGCTCTACTACTCTCATAAAAACTCTTGACAGCTCCCAGAAGCTTTCTTCCTATCCCGTATATCTGCATAACCTCCCACAGTGCCTTTCTGTCTACCCTATCATAAGCCTTTTCCCCCCTTGTAAGGGGGGAAAAAGCCTTTGGTATATGTATGTATGTGTGTTTATATGTCCTGGTGTTATTTTTTCACAGATTAAGAATGAGTGTAGCAAGAAAGAGGATATATAATGCTGCCATGCGTACCATGATGGACCACAAAGAGGATTCCAACATGTCCAGTATGTCGGGGGTATCCTCAAGTCAGGGTGACATATACAAAAAAGTTAAAAATGGAAAAGAAGATGAAGATGAGGATAAGAAAGATGAGGATGAAGAAGAAGAAGATGAGGAAAATGAAAGTGGTAATGAGAGCGAAGCCATGGAGGAGATACCTGATGAGGTAAGTGGTGACTGGAAATTTGCAGTTAGATGGCTTGACATTCATGTCCGTGTATATGGTTGGCAGTTGCCAACAAATCTCGCTAAAGAAATACCATGTGGGGATGGAGCCTTTAATAGTCCAAGTGCATCTACTCGTAATTTATAAAAACTGTAACAAATTAAATGTTGCACTAGTAAAGACTCCGTCCTCTCATGGTATTCTTGTCTTTATAATGCATTAATTGGAAACATACCCTGTGGCATTTTATTTACTTGTTGATTGATTTAGGGATTAATGATGGGTACATACACTGCTTCTGACCCGGGGCAGTGGACAGGATGCAGGGATGACCCGTCATCCAGGAGGTGCCAAGATAGGAGGGAGGGAGGAGGGTGGAGGGGAGTGGAATATATGGGAAATGAAATGGGTGGGAGTGACTTCTATGCCTTTTTCTTTTTGGCTACCCCCCGTGTAAGGGGGAAAAAGCCTTTAGTATATGTATGTGCATACACGTACTTGTCCTGCAAGGTTATTTTTTGAAACCTGTCAACCAGGTACTGAGGAGATATTGCGCAAAAAAAAAGAAAGAATCCTGATTTGAAGGAATATTTAGCCTGCTTTACTAGTTTCATTAATATAGCTGTACACTTGCATTATTCACAGGAGGATGATAAGCATCTAAATGCTGACGATGCCAGCAAAACGTTAGAGTTACTCCAGCGACAGATGGCTCAGGTTCGACAGGATTTGTTTGAAACTGCGCAAAAGGTGCGAGGCTTCAATTGTGGACAAGACAGATATCAGGTAAGGTGCCTCGTATTCAAATGGATTAAAAGCTGTATATAAAGTGTTTTATTGTGAAAGCATGCAGGGGGGAAAAAAAGTAAGTCATTTTATATCTTACAAAGCTTCTTTATTTATTTGTTGAGGAAGGAAGGGAGAAGACAGAAGATAGGGATGAGTAGAGAATGTGTATGGGTGATGCTATGATGCATGGAAGAGTGGGCAGGGGATGGGGGGTGGGTTGGGAGTATAAGTGAATGATATTTTGATGCAGCCCAAAGGGATTTATCAGTGTCTTTCTCATTGGGAAAGAGGGGAATGTATTGAGGAATGAAGGGAGGAAACAGAAGATAGGGGTGAATGGAGAATGGTTGTGTATGGATGCTGTTGTGATGCATGGAAGGGAGTGGGTGGGGGATGGGTGAGAGAGTATGTGTGAATGATATTTTGACGAAGCCCAAGAGGATTTCTTCCTGTCTTCTCTTTTTCTGCATGAGGGGACGGAGGGTGGGGGGATTGCCAATTAAATGAAGTGGCCATGCTGTGGATGTGCTGCGTCTTGCTACATTGCTTCTGACCCAGGGCAGTGGGCAAGATGCAGGGATGACCTGTCATCCAGGAGGAGGCAAGAAAATAGGGAGGGAGTGATATGGTGAATGAGAGTGGAGTTTGTGGGGATGAAATGGGTGGGAGTGGATTTTATACCTTTATGTTTGATTACTTCCCTTGTAAGGGGGGAAAAGCCATTGGTATATGTGTGTATTTATTTTGCTTACATATTTTTATTGATTTATTTATTTCTCCATAGTAACATGAAATTGATTTGTAGCACAAATTGTCAAAATTATTCTTACATGTTACTTTGTCCCTACAGCGAACCATGTGGGTGCTTCCTCATGCAGGTGGACCTTACCTAGAGGGTTTGTCCTCTTGCGACTACTCTGGTCGTGATCACTTCCCCCTTGAAATCCCAGAACCCGAGAACAAAGTCGGTAAAACTATCGCACAGTTTCAGGTGGAGCAGGAAAAACTGAGGGCAGAAGAGAGGTTGAAAGCAAAGAAAAGAGCGTTAGTTGAAGCTAAAGATGAAATTAGTGTAGATGTTAAGGAAGAAATTAAAGTTGAAAATGAAGTGAATTATGAAAATGGTGAGGAAAAAGTAACTGGTGTGATGAAAGTTGAAATTAAGGATGAAAAGATGGATTTCAAAGGTCTGTCAAATACGGATTCTTTACAAAAGATTATTGCAGTGAATGGTGATGTGAGGAGTGAGATGAGTACAGAAGTGCCTAACATTCCACAAGCAAAAGAAGAAATGAAAGTTGAAAATTGTGAAGAAGAAAATAATAGATCTGATGTTCCAACTCCTACAAAAAGTGACATGAATGCCAAAGTTATTGAAAAGAAAGATAGTCAAGCAAGTCCTTTCCTAGTGAATGGGGTTAAAGACAATGGCAGTGGAAATAATGGTGGTGAACTTATAGACAAGAATCTTTTGGCCACTGGTCTAGGGCTGGTTCCTGGTCAGTACTTACGGCAGGAGCATCTTGTACAACACGAAAAGCTGACTTTCAGCCTTTTGCCACGCCTACCCTGTGATTTTTCTTCCCTTGACTCGCTCCCAGTGGGGAATCAAACTCCTGCAGGTACTCCAAGGGCATCGTCACCTTTTTCACGTTCCAGTTGTCCTCAGAGTCCTGCTTATCCTACATCTAATCCTGGTACTCCAGCAAACCCTCAGTCCAATTTGTCTTCAGCGGCTGCAACTCCATGTTCAGGTGGAGCAGCCCAGAATCTCTCTCATCGGGAACTGTTGGAAAAATTACATCAGACTGCAGAAGCGCTACCAGTACCTCCAGGTTGGTGTTTCAGCTTTAGATTTGTAACCAGTTACAATGTTTTCTTATGTTTATTGTTGCCTTAATTGATTGGATTAAGAGCAAAAGGGAAGAAATTCATTGTATATTTGTGAGAAGAAAGATGAATGTGTTAGCACTGAATGAAATGAAACTGAAAGGGAAGGGCAAGTTGTTTGGAAGTGTGGTGGGTAGGGTGGCAGGAGTGATGAGAGGAAGGGAAGGAATGGCAGTGTGGTGTCAGGGGTGGCAAAAGTAATGAAAGAATGGTGATATTGATGGATAATGACTTTAAGGAAGAACATAATTGAGTGGAGAGAAGTGTTTTTAAGGTTAATGTAGGTAAAAGAAAGATATTGTTGGGAGAAGGACATTTGTAATTGCAAATGGCCCTGCTATTGAGATGAATTAAGAAAAGGAAGTGTTTCTGGGTTTATTTAGATGAATGTGTAAGAAGTGTTGGGAGGGAATGTAAATGTCATGTTAGGAGATTATAATGCAAGAGGGGATGAGTTAATAAACGGAGTAGTAGGGAGGTATGAAATTCTAGAAACTAAAGCAGAGAGAAAATGTCAGAGATGTGTATTGAAAGGGAAATAATGGCATATGCAGTATTTAAGAATGAAGACAAGTGTGTATTGAAAGGGAATGATGATAGCAAAGTGTTCAAGAAGAAAGACAATCATAAGTATACATGAGCCAGGGTGGTGGGTGGGAGGGTCATTGATAGGGTGTTAGTGGACTATGTAGTAATGCCCCAGAGGATGATTGGAAGAGTTACGGATGTAAATATATTCAGGGTGGAGGACCATTACCAATTACTGTGGTCTGCAGGTTTCCATTCAACAAAACTTGAGGCAATGATTGATTGATTTGATATAATCATTTGTTTACCATGTTGCTTTACCCTCCTCCCATATCTGGCTTTTGGACCAACATCATTCAAGATTTATTACACCAGTGTAGAATTTTATTTTTAGTTTGATGGATTTTATTGTTGTAATGGCTTTGGTGCATGTTTTCAGTTGCAGTTTCAGGATATAGAGACATGTCTAACACCAGATCTGGTTATTGCAGAATACAAGACAGGATGGTGGCATGTGAACCTTCTGGATGACCTCAAAGATCTTATGGGTGCCCTCAATGAAAGAGGTGTTCGTGAACGAGAATTAAAACGCTTTATTGAGAAGAATGCTGGAATTGTAAAGAATGCTTTGATGAAGGTGAGAGTTTATAATTTTTTTTCAATAGAACTGACACTTCAGTGTGACACATGTTTCCCATAGATAGTGCACTGCTCAGTCAGGTCATAGTGGAGCTTGCAAAGCGGTTCACTTGTGTCATGCAGTTGAACATGTTTCACTTGTGATACAGCTCAAAGTAGCAGAAGTATGGAAAACTTGATGGTGGAAATAGATAAGTAAATGGGTCTTGTTTACAATTATTTGGTTTTGATCAAACATTGTTTAGGTGATAAAAAAATCCTAAACCATCTTGTCATGTTTTTCCCTGCCCAACTAACCTAGCCCTAGTATATTATCATTTGTACTTCATGTTAATGAATATTTTAAAGACTAGTAATAAATTCTGTGATATGGAACCTTCAGTGGTTCCTGGAAAGCACTCGCTTCCTGTACAAGTGACCTAAATTCAAATTTTTGGGGTGGACACAAAAATGATGAGTGATGATAGGATTTGTGTGCATACTAAATATAAGTTGACACTGTCAGGCATGTCTGATGCCATGTATTGTAAATACAGCACACACACACATGGGACTTTGGAGTCTCGATAAAAGATAACCTGTCATCTGACAGACATATTAGGATTGTGAGAAAGACATGTGTATTACTCCAGAAGATTAAAGTGGCATTCCACTATATGGATAAAAGGGTGAAAAAACTTATTGAAACCCAGGACTGGAATATACATCAGTAATATGGTCCCACACAGAGTGAAGATATAAGCAAGATCGATAGAATGCAAAGGGCAGTAATCAAACTGGTCTCCAGCTTGGCATGTAATATGAGGAAAGACTAAAAGTACTGGGTGTGCCAACTTTGAAAGATGGAAGAGAAAGAGGTGATTTGATTACAGTGTTCAGGTCACTAATGGGGATAGATTGCATTGATATATCTCCTGAATAAAGATGGATGACTTTAAGAGATCATGGGACTAAGATAAGAAAGACCACATGTCTAAAGGATGTGAAGAATTACATTTTCCATATAGATGCATAAATATGTGGAATAGCTTAGAAGGTGATAGCCCAAGCTCAAACAGTACATGAGTTCAAATAAAGATATGATAATTGGAAATCAAGGATATAGATTAAGTTGGAACTGTACATGAATTTGAGTTTAGGTAGAAAATTAGAAACCCAACAACTGTTGCTCCTTTCCTCTATACTACAATTGGGTAAATGCACACACACATACATGAACTGTACTTGAATTTGAGGCTAGATATAATAAATTGGAGGAGTAGGAGGTGGAGCCCAATGATCATTGCTCCTTTCTTGTATACGGTAAATGCATTTAGGTAAATATACATGCATGCATGCTCACACATTGTGTTGTCTTAGATTCAGAGAAAGTATTTGATAAAGTAACTCACAAAATTATTATTATGGAAGCTAAAATATACAGAGCTTAAAAAGGCAATTTGCTGGAGTGGATGAAAGACTTTCTGAGGACAGTAGTGAAGGACAGGCTGGAGAGAAGTTCCATGATGAGTCCCACAGGGGTCAGTGTTAGCATTAGTAACATTCTTGATATATGTTCAAGATGTGATGTATAAAGATAAGTGCAGTTATGTTTATTTGCTGATTGATTAGTGTGATTTTGTGCTGGATATATATATTTATATATATATATATATAAGTGTGTGCAAAGTAGACCACTTGGAAAAAGAAACTAACGAATCAGAGCGCTTTCATATATTTTTGTATATTACATCTTCAGTTGCACTGAAGATGTAATATACGAAAGCGCTCTGCTTCGTTAGTTTCTTTTTCCAAGTGGTCTACTTTGCATAAGTGAACACACGTACCCGTGTTCTTATTAGCATATATATATGTATATATGCATGGGGGGACGGAGAGGGGGGTCGCCGATTTAATGAAGCGGCCTTGCTGTGGATGTGCTGTGTCTTGCGACACTGCTTCTGACCCAGTGCAGTGGACAAGGTGCAGGGATGACCCGTCATCCTGGAGGTGCTAAGATGAGAGGGAGGGGTGTGGAGTGTATTCAGAGATGGAATGGGTGGGAATGATTTTATGCCTTTTCCTTTTTGGCTACTTCCCTTGTAAGGGGGAAAAAGCTTGGGTATATGTATGTGTGTATATATATTGTGTATGTATCTGTGGCAGGATCAGAAGAGAGATTAAGGAAGATAGTGACAGAGTTTGGGAAGGTATGTGAAAGAAGGTAGTTGAAGATGAATGTGGGTAAAAGTAAGGAGATGAAATGTACAAGAGGAGAATGTGACAGTAAATTGGAAGTAAGTATTAAGGGAGAGAGACTTGAGGAAGTAGATAGCTTTATATACTTGGGTGCGAATGTGGTGGGAAAGGGAGGAGTGGAGGTGAAGGTAGAATGTAGATTGAGATAAGTAAGAAGCCTTGGGGGATTAAAAAGTGTAACAAGAAATAGATTTTTGGGAATGGATGCTAAGGGGAGATTGTATGAAGAAGCAATTGTGCCAACAGCACTGTATGGGGCAGAAACATGGAACATAAGAGAAAAAAGGAGTTTGAATGTGTTTGAGATGAAATACCTGAGAGGTATGATAGTTGTTACTAGGCTTGATAGAGTGAGATACAAGGAAGTGAAGAGGAGAGTGGGGATGGAAAGGGAGCTGGGAGATAGGGTTGATGAAAGAGTATTAGGATGGTTTGGACACATGGAAAAAATGAATGAAGAAAGATTAGTAAGAGGTGTGGAAGTAGTGAACATTAGGGGGTGACCATAGATGAGATGGATGGATGAGGTAAAAGGGGCATTGGGAAAGAGGGGAATATCTGTTGAGGAAGGAAGGGAGAAGACAGAAAATAGGGGTGAGTGGAGAATGGTTGTGTATGGATGATGCTGTGGTGCACAGAAGTGGGGGTGGTAGGGAGTATGTGTGAATGATATTTTGACGCAACCTGAAGGGATTTCCCCGTCTTCTTTTTTTCTGCATCCAATATTAATCTGACCAAGATGTCCATCACAGCTGAATCCTAGAATTCTGAATTAATTTCTCTTAGCTGTGAACATTTTTCATATCAAACTCACTTTGCATAGATCTTTATTTTAAGTTTGAAAGATGTTGCCCTACAAGAGCTGAAACAGGCATGTTTCTTTTAAAGTGCACATAGCTCTGTATATCAGTGTTTAGTAGTATCCATATTTATTAAGTTACAAGTGAATATTGAAAAATAGAATAGAATGCTCACTGGCTAGAGTGTTGCTACTTTTGGAGGAGGTTGAGGTGACAGCAGTTGCCAGCGAGTTGGACCAAGGGGATGGTTCATTGAATTCCATGCTACAAAGTCCTCTTTAAGGAGCATTGTCTTAACCTCCCTCATAGGGGGAGTTTGTGAATCATCCTCAGTTACCCATCATTCATGAGGAGCTAAAATGAGAAGGAGGAGAGGATGGTTGATGGATGGGAGTGGGTATGTTTCTTTTGACTTGCTACCCCCCTTGTAAAGGCGGGGGCAAAGGAGTGGGTATATAGATAGCGATCATCAATCACAAGTGAATATAAAAGAACCATTAGGATCTCTTATTTTGGACCAAACTTGGCCCAATTCTTGTCCTTAGCATACATGTCAGTTCTCCTGCAGCTTTACAGTACATTCATTGTATCTTCCCTGTGCTTATTGGAGCATAAGATCATTTAATCAAACATGCACCTTCCACCACTTGAATGCTGTTGATTATTTCAAAAGTTACTAAATGCAAATGACAAACTTTGTGCACCAATAAGGTAGTAATACCATTTCCTTACCTTTCACTGAATCTTGCCAAGTAGCGGACTGAGAAAAACACACTAAAGGTAACCAAGAATCCAGTGAGTAATAATATTTTACTAACATATCAAAGTTGGCTCTAATGTCGTCTGTAGCACCTTGAGTTTCAAAGAGCAAGTGCTTTTATTACTGTTGAGTTGGACTTCATGGCAGAGAGAAAGGGAAGTGTCTAGGTAGAGAGAAAAAAACTGATAAGAAATTGGCTACAGTACTCAAAATTGAATGCCAGTTGGCAGAATGTCATTTAGTTCCCCTTGTGCTCTCGGTTGGCTTTTACAAGTGTCACCCTTGTCCAACTGTGACCATTTTTTCTCATTTGTTTACTTTAACGAGATTTTATAAATTGTAGGATATAGTGGCTGGAGTTTTGGCTTTGCATTGTCTTTTATTTGTTTATAATGTTTCTCAGACCAAAGAGATGCATTAGGAGGCCACTCTTGCAAATAGTATTAGATGTCAGCTTTAAGAATGAATGTCCGTTTTGATGCACAATTCAATCACAATTTTCAGAGTGTCATTCACATAGCATTCTGCATGAGAAAACTGCAATGGGAAGATTCTTTTCTTTCTTTTTTGCCCTCTGTACCTTTTTATGTATACATATATAGAGAAATTATAGTGTCAGTGTCAGCATTCATCTTTGATCAGAAGTAGATATATACATATGACCTTAGTTTATTAATTTTGTTTTAAGAATTACACTTGATGGAACCAAAGAATATCTTTTGTTTTAGTGAATTTGTTTTAAAGCAGAAGGATTAACCCCATTACCATCCAAATGGTATTGAGTTGTTGAATAATATAGCCATGTATTGGAGTGAAATAGTAAGCACCACTTATTATGGAATGGGTTATCAAGATGAGTGTAACCCTATCACTGCTGAAGGAGGAGTATACAGTTGAACAAAATTCCTGGGGAGTAATGAGATTAAAAGAAAACCCATGGTATGGAAGGGGTTAAAAATAGTGATGAGACGATACCAAACTATTTGACGATTCAGATACAAGCCCCAGTACTGTTCTAAGCTTCTGATACAATTCAGATTTCGAGACCTCCAGTGATTATAATTTATGGTTATTTCCAGTACTTGCCGTTGGTTTAAGAAACCAGTGCTTTATGGGGAAAAAATGCATTTATTGATCATTTATTGGAATCGAAAGTTTAGATCAGTATTGAGACGTGTATCTTTTTTTTTTTTTTCTTTCTTTTTTGTATCATCCCATCACTAATTACGTGCTTGTTATGTTCACATTTCTCAATATTATTTACCTGTTTATAATTGCAAGCAATTCAATTTCATTGTTTTGAGTGTCAACTAACTCGTTGATTCAGTCATTATTGTTTTTAGCAAGCAGAACTGTTGTTTTAATTGGCAAAGTTGATTAATGAAAAGTTATGTTATTAACACTATGACTGGACAGTGAAGAGGTTTGTGGTTGAGGGGGAGGGAATGTGGATCCAGTGACAAGGATTTAGTCGTGTACAAAAGATTCAGCATAAATCATTTTGTAGCCAGGATTTTATGATTGAATTGTGATAGAATAGAATATCTTGCAAAATTGATAATCATTTTATAGTAGGATATGGTTTTGAATGATGTTACAGTAGAATGTCTTGCAAAATAATGAATTGTGTTAAAGTAGGATAGGTTTGAGGTACAGGTGGGACTTTAACAGGGATATGTCATGTCGCCATGGCTATTCAATTTATACATGGATGGGGTGGTGCGAGAGATAAACACAAAGGGTAATGTGACGGATTGGAAATGGTTAAAGAAAATGGAGAAATATCGGAGATAAGTCAGTTGTTGTTCGCTGATGACACTGTGCTTGTAGCAGGATCAGAGGAGGAAATAAGGAAGTTAGTGTCAAGAGTTTTGGAAGATGTGCAAAAGAAGGAAGTTGAAGATAAATGTGGGTAAAAGTAAGGTGATGAGATTTACAAGGGGAGAAAGTGGCAGCAGACTGGAAGTGAGTGTATTAAGGGAGAGAGACTGGAGGAAGTGGATAGCTGTAGATACTTAGGGGTGAATATGTCAGGAAAGGGAGTGGGAGTGGAGGTAGAATATAGATTGAGAGCAAGTAAATGCCTTGGGGGATTAAAAAGTGTGATAAGAAATAGTCATTTGGGAATGGATGCTAAGAGGAGATAGTATGAAGGGGCGATTGTGCCGACACTACTGTATGGGGCAGAAACATGGAACTTTTGGGAGGAAGAGTTCAAATGTGTTTGAGATGAAATGCCTGAGAAGTATGGCAGGGGTTACTTGGCTGGATAGGGTGAGAAACGAAGAGGTAAGGAGGAGAGCGGGGGTGGAAAGGGAGTTGGGAGATTGGGTTGGGAGGGTTTGGACACAGGGAAAAAATGAGGTAAGAAAGATCAGTAAAAGAAGTGTAGAAGGCAGAAGTGGGGGGAGTGAACATGAGGGAGCAACCAAGGATGAGATGGATGGATGTTAAAAGGGGTATTGGGAAAGAGAGGAATGTCTATTGAGGAAGGAAGGGAGAAGACAAGATAGTGGTGATTGAAGAATGGTTGTATATGGATGATGCTGTGATACATAGAAGGGAGTGGGTGGGGGCTTGTGGAGTATGTGTGAATGATATTTTGATGCAACCTGAAGGGATTTCTCCCCATCCTCTCAGCACAAGGGGACAGAGAGGTGGAGGGTTGCTGATTAAATGATGTGGCCTTGCTGTGGATGTGCTGTGTCTTGCTACATTGCTTCTGACCCAGGGCAGTGGGCAAGGTGCAGGGATGACCCATCATCCAGGAGAAGCCAAGAAAAGAGGGAGGGAGGGGTGGTGAATGGGAGTGGAGTATGTTGGGATGGAATGGGTAGGAGTGGATTCATGCCTTTGACTTTGGTTACCTCCCTTGTAAGGGGGTATAGGCCCTTGTTATATGTATGTAAGATATTGCTTATAAGATGAATGAGCAGATAAAGGAACATGATATACTAAATGTCATAAATGGATAAAGAAGTAATAATTGTAATGATGGATTGAAAATTATTATAATAATTTTATGTATAGAACACATATAGCAGGGCTGTAAGGGAGAGAGTGGGAATTTGCTCAATCAGAGTGTTAATAACTCAAGAATCTTGGTGTAAAGATGTTTAACTTATCATTGGAAAGACATTTGTCACCTCTTTAGTTCTAGTTCTAATTGACACGTAGGATTCTAATGCTCATTACCTCCAACACATCCTTTCAATAATTTTTCCAACAACCACCTTGGTCACCCTATGTCTGCTGCACTTTAATGGATCTTGTTGTTGAAAGCACATAAGAAAATTGTATAGATACAAGATAAAACTTCACGTGCATTTAATGTAAACTAAATAATAGTGCCTTTGTGTTTGAGTTTCAGAGTTTATTTCTTCCTGAAAGCTTAATATATGCATAAAGTGATATAAGATTGTGAAGAAGTGAGTGGTGAATGCTGCAAATTATCACAGCCAACTCATGTATTCATTTCTCTTTATTGCCAGGTGGAACCAGAGGCTACTAAACTAGAAGCTTTATCAGATATGGATGAGGAAATCTTCCTGGACGAGTTTGATACTCCACAAAGAGACGATCCCCCTCATTGGTCCTCCGAAATTGCCCTTCGTGTGGACATGCTAACTCTTGATGCTGTCTATGCCATGGAGGAAAAGATTACCAATGCTTCCATGCAGAATAAGGTTAGTATTTACCTTAAGGTGGCGGCACACTAGGCTAGCATGCTACTTGGTTTTGCTATTTTGTTCCAAGTAGAAACAACTTTGGTTATATTCTAGACTTCTATAAGACTGTATGAAGGAGTGATTGTGCCAACAGCACTGTATGGGGCAGAAACATGGAACATAAGAGAAGAAGAGAGAAGGAGTTTGAATGTGTTTGAGATGAGGTGTCTGAGAAGTATGATGGGGGTTACTAGGCTAGATAGAGTGAGAAATGAGGAGGTGAGGAGGAGAACAGGGATGGAAAAGGAGCTGGGAGATAGGGTTGATGAAAGAATATTAGGATGGTTTGGACACATGGAAAGAATGAGTGAAGAAAGACTAGTAAAAGAGGTATGGAAGGCAGATGTGGAGTGAGTGAACATGAGGGGACATCCTAGGATGAGGTGGATGGATGGGGTAAGTGGGACTTTGGGGAAGATGGGAATGTCTGTTGAGGAAGTACGGGAGAGGACAGAAGACAGGGGTGAATGGAGAATGGTTGTATATGGATGATGTTGTGATTGCATGAGGTGGAATGGGGGGTGAGGTAGTATGTGTGAGCAAAATTTGACGCAGCCTTGCTGTGAATGTGCTGTGTCTTGTGACACTGCTTCTGACCCAGGGCAGTGGACAAGGTGCAGGGGTGACCCGTCATCCAAGAGGTGCTAAGATAAGAGGGAGGGTGGAGGGGTGCGGAGTGTATTCAGGGATGGAATGGGTGGAAATGATTTTATGCCTTTTCCTTTTTGGCTACCACCCTTGTAAGGGGGAAAAAGCCTTGGTATATGTATGTATGTATGTATAAGAACTTAGCTTGTAATTTGTGCTTGACTCGGGGCAGTAGGCGGATGCAGGGATGACCATCCATGAGGAACCGAGATGGGATGGTTGGAAGGAGTGATGGAAGGGAGTGAAATGGGTGGGAATATGTACTACATCCCGTATAAGTGGGAAAAAGCTCTCGGTATGTAGATGGTTTGTCATTCAGCTTCACACCATATGATGCAAGAGTAATTTGACATTTAGAGATTTGAAAAACAAAAGATTGTAACCAAAGTTGGTTTTTAATCAAAACAAAGTAGCAAAATCAAGTAGCATGCTAGTGAGAAATGCCTAGTGTGCCATCACCTTTTGTATATGGGGTAAATACTAACCTTATTTTTCATGGAAGCATTGGTATTATCTTGTGTGTATGTGTGTGTGTGAGTGGGGAGGGGTTGAATTTATTGTGTTTAATGAAATTAAGAAGTGGTCATGATTTCCAAATATTGTTTTAAACTGCAGTTTTGGCTTGGTATATTGTGTCGTGCATATGAGCATGTATACACACCAGTGTTTTCATGTGAGTGATATGGAGTTTGATTTTTAATTGTTTCTATCTCAACTTTTTTTATCCCCCAATGTCATTCTCATAGAGTTGGTGCCTTGGAGACAGTAGCGAGCGCCCATGTGGAGAATTCCGTGCCTCATGTTTGCCAGTCTTGGATGCAAATGACACTCGTATTAATCCAGTGCATTTAGCAAGGGAGCGGCTTATGGCCCTAGAGGAGGGAATTGAAAGGAGATATTTAAAACCTCCACTTGGTAAGATTGTATTGTTGTTGGGATTACTTCCTATTTTTAATTATAGTACAGAGGATGAGGAGAGAAATGGATGCTAGAATAAGTGTTGTTCACACAGAGGAAGGAGTTGTGTTGATCAGGGATTCAGATCAAGATAGAAGACATGTCAGAAAGGAAAGGAATTGTACCCATTTTGTGGATCTGAAGGTGTACATGTTACAAAAGGAGTATAGACCATGGATTTAAGGGCAGAAGTTGAAATTGAGAGGCAGTGAAGAACGTAAATGATTGTGAAGCCTTAAGGTTTTTTACATAGATATACCAAAGGCTTTTTCCCCCTTACAAGGGAGGTAGCCAAAAAACAAAGGCATAAAATCCACTTCCACACATTACATCCCCACATACTCTACTCCTATTCACTCCCCTCTCTTCCTCTTATCTTGGCTCCTCTTGGATGACGGGTGATCCCTGCATCTTGCCCACTGCCCTGGATCAGAAGCAGTATAGCAAGACACAGAACATCCACAGCAAGGCCACTTCATTTAATTGGCAAACCCCTTTCTCTGTCCCCTCATGCAGAAAAAGAGATGGGGAGAAATCCATTTGGGTTCCATCAAGTTATTTTCTCACATACACACCCCCATCCCCCACTGTATCATCCATACACAACCATTCTCTATTCACCTCTATCTTCTGTCCTCTCCCATCTTTCCCCAACAGACATTTCCCTCTTTCCCAATGCCCCTTTTACCCCATCCATCCATCTCATCCTTGGTCGCCCCTCTCATGTTCATTTCTTCTACCTCTGCCTTCCACACCTCTTTTACTAATTTTTCTTCATTCTTTCCATGTGTCCAAACCATCAACCCTATTTCCCAACTCCTTTTCCACTCCAGTTATCCTCCTCACCACCTTGTTTCTCACTCTATCCTGCCTAGTAACCCGTCATACTTCTCAGGTACCTCATCTCAAACACATTCAACTCCTTTCTTCTGTTCCATGTTTCTGCCCCATACAGTGCTGTTGGCACAATTACTCCTTCGCACAATCTCCTCCTAGCATCCATTCCCAAATGTTCATTTCTCATTACACTTTTGAATCCCCCAAGGCATTTACTTGCTTCTCTCAATCTACATTCTACCTCCACCTCCCTCCCTTTCCAGCCACATTGCACCCAAGTATCTAAAACTATCCACTTCCTCCAGTCTCTGTCCCTTAATACTCCCTCCCAGTCTGCTGCCACTTTCTCCCCTTGCACATCTCATCACCTTAATTTTACCCACATTTATCTTCAACTTCCTTCTTTCACACACCTTCCCAAACTCCGTCACTAACTTCCTCAATCCCTCCTCTGATCCTGCCACAAGAACAGTGTCGTCAGCAAACAACAACTTGTTTATCTTCCACTTTTCTCCATTTCCTTTAACCATCTCCAATCCCTGACCCATTACCCTGGCAACCTCTCACACCACTCCATCCATGTATGAATTACACAGCCAAGACAACATAACACATCCCTGGCAAAGTTCCACCTTTACCTCAAACCACTTGCCATTTCCAATTCTAACACAAGCTCTACTACTTTCGTAAATACTTTTGACTGCTCATAATAGCTTTCCTATCCCGTATATCTGCAATACCTCCCACAGTGCCTTCCTGTCATAAGCCTTTTCCAAATCCATAAAGGCCCAAAAAAACATCCTTACCTTTTCCTTAAGCTTTCTCACATATGTCTTACCACAAAAATCTGATCCATGCAACCTCTACCTGTTCTAAACCCACATTGTTCCCCACCAATTACTCCCTCTGTTACTCTCCTAATCCTCTCAATCAAAACCCTCCCATAAGCCTTCACAATTACACTTAAACTGATCCATCTGAAACTGCTACACTCACACTTGTCCTCTTTTCCTTTGTAAAGTGGAACTATACAGGCACTCCAGTCCTCCAGCACTCTACCCTCACATAAACATTAAATAACCTCACCAGCCTGTCCACCATCACTAAATGGCACTCCGCATGACACCCATCCAACCCAGGTGCCTTACCTGCTCTCATCATAACAGCTGCCTTCACCTCATCCTTCCATTTTCCTCACTTATCAGTCATTTTTTTAGCGCTTCCCGCTTAACTACCTTTCCCTCACTATCCTCCTTCACATTTAGCAACTCCCCAAAATACTCTGCCCATCTATCTCTTATTGCCATCTCTTCCATTATCATCTCTCCATCTGCACCTTTTGCCTTTTCTTCTCTACTTGATTTGCCTCCTGTTCTGCTCTTAATTTATTTCCAAAACATCATTTTATCTCTTTCAAATTTTTCTGTCATACTCTTACCCTGTCTCATATATGATCTCTTTGCCTACTTTAACTTATGCTTTACTTGTCTTTTTTCATCTTTTTACCTCGTGATTCTTTTGTCCTATTTTGTATACACATACATATGCATACCCCTTTACATGGGATGTAACTAGAAAACAAAGGTATAAAATCCACTCCCACCCATTCCATCCTTATTTACTCCACTCCTATCCACCCCCCTCCCTCCCTCTTATCTTGGCTTCTTGTGGATGATGGGTCACCCCCTGCATCTTGCCCACTGTCCTGGGTCAGAAGCAGTGTCTCAAGACACAGCAAGGCCGCTTCATTAAATCAGTGACCCCCCCCCCCCTCTCCATCCCCATGCAGAAATGGAGAAGATGGAGAGAAATCCCTTCAGGCTGCATCAATTTATTTTTTGCACATACTCCCTCACCCCCCCATCCCTCACCAACTCCTATTTTGTAACCAATCTTTTGTGAGAGAAAATAAGAAGTATATTTGTCTGGAATGATGACTTCATTCAGAACCTTAGTAATTGGGTCTTTGTGTATTGTTGTTGGATGAGAGTAGAAAATGGGGAAGAATGATAGTATATTTGTGAGAAGATGGATGACTTGGCCCTAGGTTAGTATTTGAGTCCACAATTTTTGAGGTCAAGACCATGTCACATACCAGACTAAGACTGAATCCAAGAGTCCAACCTTGAGATTCAAAATTCAGTTTCTAATTCCATGTGCAGTCAGTCAGTCATTTGGGCTCTTAATCATCTGTCAGGTAGTATGTAAAGATATATTGCCCTAATTGGGTTGATGAATTGTAAAATTTACACTTTTCCCTGTGCTTCCTCTTATCATCATATTGGTGCCATCATCATATTTACCTAGTTGTATTATACGGGAAGGGAGCTATGCCAATTGTGTGTGTTTGTCTCTAAGGAAAACAGGATGAAATCAACATCCACACATTTATTCTCCATTAAAGAGAAATTTTCAATATATTTTTGACCCAGGTTTTACCATTTCCTTTAACTGATATCCATAAAATTCTCATATACAGGTGTTCCACCGAACCCAAAGGAAGGTGGTGGTACTGAAAGCTGCAGTAACAGCACCAGCAGTAACAGTAGCAACAGTAGTTGCAATAGCAACAGTAATGGCAACTGTAGTAATAGCAACAACGTTAGAAATTGTGAGACACCCAAGGGCTTAACAGTTTGGCGGGAAGCTGTGAGCAAGTCTGAGACGGCTGCACAACTATCCATGTGTCTGTACATGCTGGAGACGTGTGTGGCTTGGGACAAAAGCATCATGAAAGCTGTAAGTGTATTTGAGAGAATAATTCATTTAAGGATATTTTCTAATTATTTAGTCTGATGTAGAGTAACACTACAACTGAGTGAACTGTTTGATGACAGCTGCTTTCAAAGCTTCAATTTGAAAGCACTTCAAGAACTATTTGCTAGTACGTTTACTATTATCTGTTTTTTCATCAGTAAAACAGTAATCAAAAGTAGTAATTCAAATTTCATAGAAACGGTGAAATTATGTTTTATTTTTATATTTGTTTTTTGTATTTTACTTGTAGTACTGCCAGTTTTGCCACAGTGGGGACCATGAGGAGAAGCTTCTTCTTTGTGATGGCTGTGACAAAGGCTACCACACGCACTGTTTTCGCCCTCCTATGACCAATATACCTGATGGCGATTGGTATGTAGCATTTTCATGTATCTTTTTACAAGTTTATAGTAGAGTATGTAAAAAGAAAAAATGAAAGTAGGAGTGGATAGAATAAACTTGAGGGGAAGACCAAGAATGGATGGGGTGACAGGAGCCTTGGATAGAAGGGTAATGTCTATTGAAGAGGGAAGGGAGAAGGCATGAATGGATAAATTGATGTGGCCCAAAGTAACTCTTATAACTGCTCTGTAAGTTCTCGAGTGGACGGGGAGTGGGGTCATCATGAAATGTAGTATGTATATATATACATGTTGAAAGACCCTTTACTCCATATGAGGGAGGTGGTCAGCCAAGGTATTACCCACACATCACGCATTTGTTTTCCCCCTTGTGGATGAAGGGCCCCCACCTACCTACTGCCCAGATCAGAACCAATGCAGCAAGACTACACATCAGTGGGCTGGACAGCTGAAGTTGGTTTTTTCCTACATTTTTATTACATGGTGACCCAACATTGGTTCTGACCCAGGCAGTGGACAAGAGGCTAGGATGACCCTTTGTCCATAAGAAGCTAAGATGAGAGAGAAACAAGGGTGCTGGATTAGAGTGAAATGGGTGGGAGTGGTTGCGTGACTTTGACACCACCCTTATAAGGTGGAAGAAGCCCATGATATTTAGACCCTCCCCCTTCATCCATTCATAGAAATGCTGAGCAGACAACAAGAAAGCCCTATAGGCCATGTAATTTTATCAATCATCCATTTGCAACACTTCTCCACTAACACTCTTGTCCTCTCCCTTCCCTTCTCAGTAGACAAGCCCCTTGTACCCAGGGATTATTTTATCCCATCCATCCACAAGTTCTTTCCATCTGCTAGGGTTTCTTCAGTGGAGATAAACCAGTTTTTGGCATACTTTGGAAGTTCTATCATGCTGCATTGATTCTGACTAGAGCAATGGTTGGGTGATGAGGAGCTAGATCTATCAGTCCATTGCCCCAATGGCCTCTGGGTGAGCCCCTAAGTCTCCCAAGGCTTAGTAATTTTGGAGATTCGTTCAACAAGTAATAAGTCATTAGAATTACCAAGATGGAGTATTAGTCAAAGGCATAAATCCACTCCCACCCATTTCATCCCCACATACTCCACTGCTCCTCCTGGGTCAAAAGCAATATAGCAAGACACAGCACATCTACATTATTACAAACCAAGAGAGGATGAGAGGGAGGGTGGGAGGGGAGGGGTGTGGAGTGTATTTAGGGATGAAATGGGTGGGAGTGTTTTTATGCCTTTCCCTTTTTGGCTACCTCCCTTGGAAGGGGGAAAAAGCCTTGGTATATGTATGTATGTAAGAGAGGATAAATTTTTGGTAAATGATAGCTACATTCATTTCTGCATGTAATAAGGTAGCCTTTATTTCAAATGTGTCACACACTACACAGGTGGGCTTACATTATTTTATAGGTCACTTAGGCCATTCAGGAGGTGCTAAGATAAGAGAGAGGGTGGAGGGGTGTGGAATGGGTGGAAATGATTTTATGCCTTTTCCTTTTTGGCTACCTCCCTTAAGGGAGAAAAAGCCTTGGTATATGTATGTACTTAGGCCTAGGTGTTTAAAGTATGGATTAAGTTTTTTCTTCCTGTAATACTTTTATTCTGTCACCACATTTCAGGTACTGTTATGAGTGTGTCAACAAGTTTAGTGAAAGTAGTCAGCGCCATTGTTTGGTCTGCGGAGGGACGGAAGGACGTACACTTATTCACTGTAGCTCTTGTCCGAGAGCATACCACACTACCTGCATTACACCCCCAATTGCCAAGGTAATTTAAAGTTATTGATTTGCATAGTATTATTATTTGAATAGTAAAAGATATATGGAAGGCAGAGGTGGAGGGAGCAAATATGAGGGGATGACAGAGGATGAAATTGATGGATGGGGTGAAAGGGGGATTTAGCAAGAGGGAAATGTATGTTGAGCAATGAAGGGAGATGGAGATAAGTGGATAATGAAAGTGTATAAATGAAGGGAGAAGGCAGGAGATTGAGATAAGTGGAGAATGAAAGTGTATAAATGATAATGTGATGCAAGGAGGGTATGGAGTGGTTATGTATGAATGATATTTTGATGCAGACCAAAGGGATTTCTCCCCCATCTTCTCTTTTTCTGCATGAAGGAACGAAGAGGAGGGTCATCAGTTAAGTGAAGTGGCTTTGTTGTGAATATGCTGTGTCTTCATGCATTGTTTCTGACCCAAGGTAGTGAGCAGGATACAGGGATGACCCATCATCCATGAGGAGCTAAGATGAAAGTGAGGAAAGGGTGGTGGATGGAAGTGTAATGGGTAGGAATTGGTATGTGCCTTTTCACTTGGGCACCTCCCCTATACTTGCTGCATTGCTTCTGACACAGGGCATTGGGAAAAATGCAGGGATGACCTGTCATCCAGGAGGAGCCAAGAAAAGAGGAAGGGGGTGAAGAGGTGGTGAATGGTCTACCCATTCACCAAGTGAAAAGGCACATACCCCCACCCATAACACTTCCATCCACTGTAGAGTGTGTGATGAAATGGGTGGGAGTGGAATTATGCCTTTTGACTTTGGCTACCACCCATGTAAGGGGGAAAAAAAGCCCATGGTATACAGATAGATTTGCAGTCCTTGCTGGGAGGTAGCAAAAGTCAAAAGGCACAATTCCACTCCCACCCCTTCCTCCCTCTCATTCTGGCTCCTCATGGAGCAGGTCATCCCTGCATCTTGCCCATTGCCCTGGGTCAGAAGCAATCCAGCAAGATGTACATGTGTACCTGTGTGCATGCCTGTGCACACAGCCACACACATACTGTTATGTTAGGATGTATTTTGGGTAGCCTAAGTGTATGGAGTGTTGTGGACACTTGCATCCAAGGTCAGGAGTCAATTGTTCTGACAATCAAGGTTCATTAATGTGAAGAAATCTAAACTATAAAGCTTCAAGGTATAATAGCTTGGAAAATTTGTACCATGATCTGTGCTTGGAGTGTATGGATGATACTCTGACACAGCCCAAAAGGATTTCTTCCCATCATCCAGATGGGAAGGTAGGGGGGATTTGCCGATAGTGAAGTGACCCTACTGTGTAGGTGCTGTGTCTTGCTGCATTACTTCAAACTCAGGGTGGTGGGCAGGAGACATTGGTGACCCTTCATCCATGAGGAGCTACATGTCTTTGACTTGGCTACCAGTCAATGTATTTAACAAATTGGTAGAAAATGATTTTGTGCCTTTTGTGGGGGGTGCAGGCAAGTGTTGTTTATGTACAACTACCAGCCAATTAGTTTGACACCTCTTTTACTAATCTTTCATCACATTCTTTCCATGTGTCCAAACCATCCCAATACTCTTTCATCAATCCTGTCTGCCATGCCCTTCTTTTCCATTCCTCCTCTCCTCCCTCACCTCCCAACCCAGCAACCCTCACCCTACTTCTCAAACACATTCAAACCCACCCCACTTAATTTACACATTCTGGAGACACAGAGTGCAGGGTGATCTAATAGTGATGTTCAAGTGGATCTCTGTGGCTTTAACAAGGGGGATTCAAACCATTACAGGGGAGGTAGCCAAAGTTGTACTCCTTCCATTCACCACCCCTCCCTCCCTCCCTCCCTCCCTCCCTCCCTCCCTCCCTCCCTCTTTTCTTGGCTCCTCCAGGATGATTGTTCATCCCTGCATCTCACCCACTGCCCTGGGTCAGAAGAAATACAGCAAGGCTGCTTCATTTGATTGGTGACACCCCCTATCCCCCCCCCCTGTGCTTTGTCAAAACATCATTCACTCACCCACCAATGCATCACAGCGTCACCCCCACCTTCCATCCCCTCCCTTCCCCTTGCAAAGAAATGTTGTCACATTATAAAACAACAGTAGTGGATTTAAATTAGACAAATTTAGATTTAAGAAGGAAATGGGCAAGAACTGGTTTACCAGTAGTGAGCACTGAAACTATCAGCTGTTTTAAGAAAAGGTTAGAGAGCTTTATGGATGGGGATGATAGTTGGTAATGGACATGGAACTGCCTAATGTAGATCTTATGGTATCTGGCAGTCCCCTTCATTCTTATGTTCTTGTCAGGGTTTTAAGTGAGAGGATTAGGAGGGGAGCAGTGTGGGTTTAGGAAAGGTAGTGATTGTGTAAATCAGATTTTTGTGGTAAGGCAGATATCCACGACAGCTTTAGCAAAAAGGATGATTTTTTTTGTGCCCTTGTGGATTTTGAAAAGGCACCGTGGGAGGTTTTGCAGATGTATGAAATTGGGGGAAGGGATTAAGAGCAGTAGAGCCTGTTTTAGAATTGGAAATGGAGAGAGGGAGGTGTCATGTTGCTGTGGCTGTCCAATGTGTACATGGTTGGGGTGATGCTGGAGGTAAGGTAAGGGCAGGGAACGGGACATAGATAAAGAAAATTTAGAAAAGTGTGAGGTGAGCCAGTTGTCATTTGCTGATGACACTGGACTTGTAGCAGGGTCCGAGGAGGGATTAAGGGAGTTTGGGAAGATATACAATAGGAGAAAGTTGAAGGTAAATGTACAAGGGCAATGGCAGCAAGTCTTAAGAGGGAAACATAAGCATACATAGGAAAGGGTTGTTCACATGGTATAATGAACCATTAAACACAAGGGGAGGGCAGATGTTCTAAGGGGAGAGTGGCAGATTGTTTGATTATTATCTGGTTGAAAGGGAGATTAAGACAAGCAAGGGGGGTAGTGAAGGATAGAGGGAAATACAATGATTATGTTTTAAGGAGGAAGTGATAAAGTAAGCAAAGATGGTATATAATGCAGGATGAGGAGGATATGAGGAAATAGAACAAGAAGCATCAAATGGAGGAGTGAGTGCATAAGGAGAGGTTGCAAAGTAGAACTAGGTAAGCATGCAAGAGGTATAGAAGGAAGAGAAGTAAATTGTAAGGTGAGGGAGGCAAAGAGGAGAGCAGATGTAAAACAGGGAAGGAGTTTGACTGAATTTAAGAATAGTAGGAAGGAAAGGTAAAGGATGTAGATGGAAAGATATTAGAAGTCAAGGCAATAGTAATAGGGGATGAAGAGGGGAGGGGGTTGTCAATTAAGTGAAACTGCCTCACTGTGCATGAGCTCCTTCATCCTCAAGGAGTTCGAATGAGAGTGAAACGAGGGTGGTGGATGAGAGTGTAAGCCTTTGACTTGGCTAGTTACCATACAAGGAGGAAAACCTTGGTATTCAGATAGAAAGGCAGCAGGGAAGATGAGCTACTTCAAACTGATTGAAGAAATCAGTAGAAAAAAAATGAAGGATGAGTTACCAAGAGCACTTATCTGGTAACTTAGAAGGGCTTGATGGTGACTGCAGCCTGGCCAGGTGGACTGAGGATTCAGCGAGATGGATCTCAGGAGTGTAGGAGGCAGAGACAGATGGAGTGAGTTTGAGGGGAAGGCTGAGAATGGATGATAGAGGGTGTTAAGGATACCTTAGATACAAGGGGAATGTCTGTTGCACAGAGAAAGTAAATGGGAGGAAACATTTGTGGATAGATAGATTTATGCATTTGAAGGCATTTCTTGTCTGCTCTGTAATTTTGAGTGTATGTTCATCTAAACCTGCAAATGTGGAATTTCGAAACTCCATACATACCTTGGGGGGGGGGGTTAATACATAGAAGAATTTTTTTTTTGTGTTAAACAAAATAACAAGAATTGGTGATGTTATAACAATTTGTAGTATACTAAAACCTATACAGCCAATACATTATGAAATAGGGCAGGGCAATTGCAATTGCCTCCTTGGAAATTGAGCTAACCAATACAGCCAGTACATTACAAGATAGGTTAGGTCATCCACTTTCTTTCAAATAGCAACAATAGAATGACTATCTCTAAATATATATCCACGTCAAAGGCATGCACCCACCCATTCCACTCCCATCCACCACCCATGTTTCTCTATCATCTTAGCTCCTTGTGGATGAAGGGTCAAAACAAGTTAAATAACTCATCATGCACAGATCATCACTTGGAAGAGCCATATCAGTTTATCTTGTTCCCAGTATTATGAATCCTTTGTAATACTAGATGATCTTCACTGGTATATAAATCCTAATCATATATGCAAGGTTCCTCACAGCAAGAGGTTATCCAGCCTGTTTCAGCAAAAGTCCAACTAGATGATCTTCACTGGTATATAAATCCTAATCATATATACAAGGTTCCTCACAGTAAGAGGTTATCCAGCCTGTTTCAGCAAAAGTCCAACTAGATGATCTTCACTGGTATATAAATCCTAATCATATATGCAAGGTTCCTCACAGTAAGAGGTTATCCAGCCTGTTTCAGCAAAATTCCAACTAGATGATCTTCACTGGTATATAAATCCTAATCATATATGCAAGGTTCCTCACAGTAAGAGGTTGTCCAGCCTGTTTCAGCCAAAGTCCAAGATATATAGTAAATTCTTGTGTTTTTCAGGTTCCTCGCAGTAAATGGGTGTGTCCAGCCTGTTCCAGCAAAAGTCCAAGAGCTCGGAAAAGTCGAGCAAAGAAGGTGAGCGAGACTGCAGCAGATACACCTGACACGTCGATAGATGAGCCAGTTTCAGCAAGTGCAACTCCCCCACCTAAAAAAGAGAGAGGAGGCAAAAAAGTGAGTAATTTTCGAATGGAACATGTTGGAAGATTATGCATTTGATACTATTTGAATTGACAGTGGAAAGGGCAACAGACTTGGGGGAAAATGTCTGTCTGGAGGAAGCACAAGAAGACCTGCATATTTGTGGGTGAATGTGTCTAGATTGGGGGCTTCATTTTGTGACAAGACAGTCTAGTTAGGTGGCTTGTTTTACTGAGGGGGCTTTTCTGTGTGGCTTCAGAAGGACCAGAAGGAGTTGGCACAATGTAAAGCTATCTTGTGTGAGTTAGAAACCCATGATGATGCATGGCCTTTTCTGCTACCAGTCAATACCCGACAGTTCCCAACATACAAGAAAATCATCAAAAAGCCAATGGACCTGTCGACCATCAAGAAAAAAATTGATGACGGAACGTAAGCATCCACCAAACTTTTCTTACCGTTTAAAGGATAAATTTAGAATTTGAATTTAAGTGCTGCTTATTAAAGTCCTGCCTAAATTTCGCCATTTTTTCCATCTTTTGATTTTTATACGACTGCTTTTATTACGCTTCTTGCATTAATATCGGCCACAAATATTTTCTGATAATCCCGTCAGTGTTTAATTTGCTTTTATTATCGCAATACATGACCACCGGTTGTGGTCTTATTATTGTCGTTCGAATACCTCCATGGTCTTTCTGTAAATACGTACATCTTGTCACTCATATCTGCCACAACGATTCCAGTAAAGTTGCCCTCGGTTGTGATTGTTGATCATTACGTGTTAATTTTTTTACAATCCATGTGTGTTAACTTGTTTTCTTTGAAGATTTTAGTCTTGTTTTCTAAAGAGTTGTTTTTCTCCATAGGTACAAAACCAGAGAAGATTTCAGTGAAGATCTTCGATTAATGTTTAACAATTGTGAAACCTTCAATGAAGACGATTCTCCAGTTGGAAAAGCAGGACACAATCTAAGGTCGTTTTTTGAAACTAAATGGAATGAAAATTTTCCTGTTCAGTTATAACACTGAAGTAACAGTGTGACCGAGTGGTTAATTTTTCTGACGCAAAAAAGTGATAGAAGATGTAAGGATTGCTTGAAGGTTTCAGAAGCCTTACTTGATGGTAGCTGAGGGGAAAATAAAATTTTGTGCAAAAGGAACGCAAATATGGTTTGAAAGGTAATTGCACATACCCTAAAAATTAATTATATTGAAAATATTTATCTTCAGATGAAAATGATGTAGGTCCCTTCAACTATAGAGTTGGCTTGGGGCCAGTTACTTAGCCTACTTCTTGTATATTATATTTGATACGAACTTTTCATGTGCTTATGTGTAGCAAGATAGACAATGCAAGAAACACTCTTGTGCTCTTCAACATTTGATGATGTAAAAGTTGAAAAAAATGTGACATTTGCAAGTGAGTTGGTGATGAAAGCTGAGTGAGTTAACAGAAGGAACTAGTTAAGTTTGTATAGAGTCTACTGTATGAATAAAGGGAAACATACTCATACCAAAAGGGAGTGACCTTTCATTTCTCATCTTAGTATTGGTGCTGAAGTCTATGTTTGATTATTATTTTTTCCTCTTCCCTCCAATTAAAGGTATACCTTTTAAATTCTAAATAGTACTACTTTGATTAAATATTTATACACTCTATCTTTGTATAGTGCAGAACTTAAGTTTCATATATACCTTCTGTAGTTTGAAACATGTTTTCATAGGTCAGTATCAACTTTGGGCAGATAATTTTAACACGTGGGAAGTACATTTAACTTCTTTATATTTGGCAGTTTGCACCAAATTGAACTGGTGTTTTATTTTGTCATTTGTGTCATTAGATTCTTTGTTATTGAGCACCAATACTGAGTAGAAACCATTGTATGCCTTACACGTCCCTTTCTTACTCCGGTGTCCAATCATAGACCACTACTTGGGACTTTCAGAGCGGGAGGCAGAAAGAAAGCTATAAGGGAGAGGGAAATGTCAGCAGAAACTAGTGTTAGATAAGAGGCAGCGTTAAGGGCGAGGTAGTGGAAAAAACGGGGAATGTAACGAATGTAGAAGCACAAGCAGCACAAAAGTCCTGTCTTGACTAAGTTTTGCCAAAGAATTCTGTGTACATTTGATGACCGTACTGCAACTGAGGAACTCATTTGTTCGCAGCCGAAGCAACTGGAGTGTGGGTATGATTTGGCAGGGATCTCTTGTACATACAGAGGTGGTGATTCATTCTAAAAAGGAAATTTTTCATGTGAATATTATTATTTATTATTTTGTGTGTAGAGTAGAGGCATTGCAGTATGACAGAATGTAGAAGAAACTGAATATTGTCTTCTGTGTAATTAGAAACTTATTTTAGATACATTATACACAAAGAATTATTTTCAACAAAGCCAACATTGTCATACATGTGAATTGTGCTATTTTAGTAACGAGCTCTCGCACTTCTTGTCTCATGGGACTGAAGGTGAAGTTCCTGGAAAAATGCACAAGTTTGGCACCCAACTCATGAAGTGGTAGCCAAGCTTTGGTGTCAAGAATCTTGCAAACATATTGAAGCTCTACGGTACCTAAACTGTATAGTAAGTAATTCATAAACGATACCTAACTAAACACATGAAACACGGTACCTACACTGACTGTGCTTTGTCCATGTGATACCAGTATGCACAAGTGTCTCGAAGGAACGCACAAGCCCAACTCGCAAGAACAAAGTGTGTTTTCGATCTCCATAAACGATGAAGTAAAAGTGGCATCTTCTTCCCCTTCCATGAAAGGCTTAGCATTCCCACCAGCCACGTTTGGTTGGTGACCATCATACCATTGTAACAAGTTCCAAAAAAGCTTTTTAATTTCTTTTGTGTAGTTTTCTTTATTGCATTTGGTGAAGTAAGATGTAATTAGATTCACAAATAAAGTTACTAAGAAATGTGCATAAGGAGTTTCAGTAGAGGTATCCTTTGAAGCACCACATTATACCAAGGGTATTCCCTTGCAACACTGCTTCTGACCCAGGGCAGTGAACAAGGTGTAGGGATGACCCATCATCCAGGAGGTGCTAAGATGAGAGGGAGGGTGGAGGGGTGTGGAGTGTATTCAGGGATGAAATGGGTGGGAATGATTTTATGCCTTTTCCTTTTTGGCTACCTCCCTTGTAAGGGGGAAAAAGCCTTGGTATATGTATGTATGTATATACCCTTAAAGGGAGGAAGCCAAGTCAAAGGCGTGCTGCACCCACTCCAATTTACCTGGTACCTGCCAAAATTGCACAAATCAATAGGAGTGAAAGGGCTATTCAAGGCAAGTAGCTGAAAAGGTGTGCAGAAGAATGGTTGCAAAGAAGAAACATGAAAGCAAAAACAAAAAGTACAAAGAAAGGGAGGCTGTGAGGAGTGGTTGTGAGGGCGTAGGACTGAAATAGCTGAAAAGAATTAAAAGATATTGTAGAAGGAAGTCAAAAAGGTGTGAAGAAAAGAGAAAAGTAAAAGGAGCAGATGTGTAATTAATGAAAGCGAGAACTGTGAACGATAGAGAAGTTATCATTGTTACAGTGGGAGATACCAGATTAACTGTGATGGTAAAGAACAACAAGGCTATAGAAAAAGAGATAAAAGATTTATCTACAATATAGCAAGGGCCTCTTTCCCCTTATAAGGGAGGTAGCAAAGTCAAAGGCATGCACCTATTCCATTTTCCATCCACCACCCTTGTTTCCCTCTCATCTTAGCTCCTTGTGGATGATGGGGCATCCCTATCTCTTGCCCACAACCCAGGTCAGAAGCAATGCAGCAAGGCCACTTCACTTAATCAGCAACCCCTCCTCTTTGTCCCCTCGTGTAGAAAGGTGTCTGGGTTGCATTGTGTCGCGTAGAACACAACAAAGGGTGCAGCAAATAGTGTAGGTTAGTTGAGGAGTTTAATGTCTAAATAAAAGGAAGTGTACCAAAGAACAGAATGCATACATGTAATTCTGCATGAGAGGACTTGGGGGGGGGGGGGATCACCGATTAAATGAAGCACCCTTCCTGTGGATGTGTTGTGTCTTGCTGCATTGCTTTTGACCCAAGGCAGTGGGAGAGATGCAGAGATGACCAATCATCCAGGAGGAGCCAAGAAAAGAGGGAGGGAGGGGTGGTGAATGGGATTGGAGTATATGGTGGATGAAAAGAGGGAGGGAGGGGTGGTGAATGGGATTGGAGTATATGGTGGATGAAATGAGTGGGAGTGAATTTATGCCTTTGACATTGGCTACTTCCCTTGTAAAGGGGAAAAAAGCCCTAGGTATACGCATGTGCAATGGGAAGATAAACATTATTGGTACCTCCCTTATAAAGGGGATGAGGGCCTTATAAATAGTTTTTGAGGGATCAATCTGTTGGTCGTACCAAGGTGAATGTATGGGTATTAATTGAGAATTGGGAAGGGAATGGACGGAGTAGTTGGAGAAGAGCAGTGTGGGTTTGGAAGAAGAGAGTTCCCAGGTAAAGATTATTCTGGAACTATAAGTAGATACAAAACATATGATCACCTGTCTAGCCCAGAAGTCACTCAAGGAAGAAATTTGTGTTGTCTGGAAATAGCTAGTGTGGGGCAGTGTATGATGCAATGTTCAGTGTCCTCTAAGATTGCAAAAGACAGATCCACAAGGAACATGTAGAGCATACCAAATAGAGCTCCTGGCATAGGGGATAAGGAGTCTTGAAATTTGATTTTTACATACATATATGGGTGGGAATAGGTATGTGCCTCTGACTTGGCTATCTCCATTGTAAAGGGGGAAAAAGGCCTCAGTATAGAGATCGATATACACCAAGGGATTCTTCTGCCTTACAAGGGAAGTAGCCAAAGACAAAAGACAATTTCACTCCCACCCATTTCATCCCCACCCGACTCCTCTCCCATCTACCACCCTTTCCTCCCTCTCATCTTGGCTCCTCCTGGATGACAGGTCATCCCTGTATCTTGCCCATTGCCCTGGGTCATAAGCAATGCACCAAGATGTAGCAAATCCAAAGCAAGGCCACTTCATTTAATTGACAATCCCCCTCTACGTTCCCTCATGCAGAAAGGGAGATGGGGAGAAATTCCTTCATGCTGCATCAAAATATCAGTCACACATTTTTGAGAGTAAAATGCACACAATAAGGAAAATATCTGAAAGAAGTGCATTTCACAGTGGAAAAAGAGTAAGCATGCACACATTGGCTGACTTGTGGAAAAGATACATACAAAAACAAAGAATTAGCATATCAGAGCATTTGGTGTCGAGTAGTTCCTTCATGGATGAAATTATGTTCAATAACTAAGTTTACATTTAATCATGGGAAAGGAATGAAACTAGTTACTGGATTCCTGTAATTTTAATAAAGTTCATGATTAAATACAACAATTAGTGCTGTGTAAATCAGATATTGTGTCACAGGCCCCTTAGTGGCTACAAATACATCTTTGTTCATATATTAACACTGAACATCCCTGTGGAGGCCAATGACAAATCTAGAAGAGTGATATTAGCAAAGGTACTTGTTCTCCTTTACAGTTTAAACAAGATATTAACATCACACACTATCTCATACAAAACTCGACTTGGTATACAAATGAGTTTCCCTTTGCTGAACATGTTTGCTTGCGATTACCAGTAGTTAGAATACAAAACCTTTACAGTGGATGCTTCCCTTGCATGGGTCCCTTTGGATACTATGATGACCTTTACAGTTTTAATCTGGGTGATGGGACTTATTATTATCTTAAAGTGTATTACTAGTTTGCTTCTGACCCAGGGCAGTGGCCAAGATGCAGGGATGACATGTCATCCAGGAGCAGCCAAGATAAGAAGGAGGGAGGGGTAGTGAATGGGAGGGGAGTATGTGGGGATTTTGGCTACCTCCCATGTAAGGGGGAAAAAGCCGTTGAAATGTATTTTTTTTTTTTTTTTCAATTATGACCAAACAATAAGCTGGGAGCATCTTAACATGGCACCCTTTAAATTCAATCTGGGCAGCAACAGTATTTTTGTGTACACACGACTATGATGATCAGGATTAATTCATCTTTATTCAACCAGTTTTAGTCACACATTTTAATAGACACTGTAACAACTTGTTTGAGTCACATCCCAAGATTATAACACATTTACTTGTTTCTATCATGCAGTAGACAACATTGAATAAGGAAGTTTCTTTTTAGATATACTTTCTCTGTGTATTTACCTAATTGTAGTATACAGGAAAGGAACAACGCTCATTGGGTCCCATTTCCAATTCTCCAGTTTATGATTCATAGCCTAGCATGCGTATGTACACATGCATTTTACAAGGAATGCACCTGAATGCATAATCTACAACAGCTCTCTACTCTTACTCGACAGTAACGTGTGTGTCACAGATGCGTCAAAGTGCACAAACTTTAAAAGCCGAATTAATTTCTTTAAGAGTTGCACTGATTTTCCTTAGTGGCGGCTGATCCACAGACAAAAGTAATCAACATGAAGCTTCCCATGCCGGTCAGCAAACATGCAGCGCCTTTTTGTAAGGCGACTGTTGTCCAAGAACCAACTGGGGTTGTCAACAATTCTAGAAATTGGACCTGTTCCTTTGATCACTGGATATCGACTAGGATGAAAATAGGTTGGCTTATGAAACTCTAATTCCACAGGATGTCTGGCAGACGTTGAACAGATCTGAACCGTGCCTAGAATTAAAAGGAAGAGTGTTAAAACTCCTCCATCGATTCTTTTACTTTTCATTGCCATAACTTCGGAGTCCTCTCAGTTCCTCTTGAAAAGTTATCAAAGAGTTTCGTTACCTTTCGGAGCTTTCTCAGGAGCAAATTTCTAGTCCCTCCCTCAGCCTGATCACTGCTGGTAAGTCTCTCTGTTCACTCAGGTGTGAAGTGTCAAACTAAAGGAGTCTTAATTTCCAATCTCTCAAGGGATGCTGGTTCTCTCTACTTGGAGCACTGGTTTCTCAATGCAGATCAGACCAGTGCACTTGTTTTTTTCTTCAGTATCAGCACCTGTTTATATTGGCGTTAGGTCGAGGTCCGACTCCTAGAAGAACCAGAACGAGACAAATGGTACGAGGAAGAAAAGTCCCCTCTGGATGCCTCGTGTCAAGGTGGCTTGGGATACAATGCAAGTTTAGCATTTTTGGGTCGCCCCGAATTATGCGTCCTCAGATTTCGAAGACCGAGTCATTATGGGGGTCCGTCTTAAGATATTCTTGCTCATGTCGTGGCTTCTAGTTATATCAAGTTCGGGGAAGTCTGTGAACGCACGTAGGTCGGCTTGATGGTGCAATGGTAGCGTTCGAAATCGCTAATCCAGCAATCCAAATTCGAATCCTTCTCAGTGCTGAAATGATTTCAACATCACTGTTCTGCGAGTCGTTACTCCAATTCACGTGGTTGTGGAGTTGTGTGTGTGTGTGTGTGTGTGAGAGAGAGAGAGAGAGAGAGAGAGATCACAGCATTACCCATAGATCAGTTATATGAGCTTTGAGCTCTCATCTGGGAGGGTAATACCTGTCGATCACGAGTCCAACACGTGATCCAAGACCATGGTGAATCACATTCGCATGCAGAATGCACATGCACTCATAACCACTCTGATACATTACAAAACTTTTACAGTGGCAGAGCATGCCGACAGGCCTCTACGTCCATAACTAGGTCGGATGAAAATAAAATAAAATAAATAAATAAATAAAATAGACAAATAGATAATAAACATAAATAATGGAAAACTAGGTCGGATAAAAATAAAATAAATAAATAAAAATTAGATAAATAGATAATATTAAACATAAGAAATAATGGATAAATAAAATTAAACATACTGTACATACATACACATATCAAGGCTTTTTCCACCTTACAAGGGAGGTAGCCAAAAAGGGAAAGGCATAAAATAATTCCCACCCATTCCATCCCTAGATACACTCCCCTCCCCTCCACCCTCCCTCTTATCTTAGCACCTCCTGGATGACGGGTCATCCCTGCACCTTGCCCATTGCCCTGGGTCAGAGGCACAAGTATATAAAATAGATGATGATAAATAATAAACAGGTAAATAAACAATAATTTATAAGGAAAAATTAATTAAACGAGATAAATGGTTGGCATTACAGCATATTGCTTAGGTGTTTATCCAAATGAATCTTATGGCTTCGACCTTTCGAACTGTCCTACATTGCACCTACTCTGCAGGAAGTTTATTCCACTCATTTACTACATGGTTGGTTAAGTTGTTTCTACCCACTTCCAAAATGAAATCTACCCTCTGAACAATATTTTTTGTCTAATTTGTATTCAGTGTGAAACTTCCCTCATTTTTGATGCTGTCAATTCCATTTAGAATCTTAAAGACTTGTAACAAATCACTCGAATCTACACTTTTTTATGGGAAAATATTCATATGTACATACACACAGCAAGGATTAAAACTATTCGCACACACGCACACACACATATAGTCATGGCGCAATTGGTAGGGTTCCCGACTGCCACTACGAAGGTTCGGGTTAGAATCCCTCTCAGGGCTGAAATAATTTCAGTAGCGCTGCGGGTCATTATTCCAACTCTTGTGGGTGGGGAGTTGATAGTGTGTAAGGTCACAGCATTACCCATAGATCGGTCATATACGAGCTCTGTGCTCTCTTCCGGGAGGGAAGTAGCTGTCGATCACGAGTCGAACATG
Organism: Oratosquilla oratoria; assembly: GCF_046742065.1. NCBI lineage: Eukaryota > Metazoa > Arthropoda > Malacostraca > Stomatopoda > Squillidae > Oratosquilla > Oratosquilla oratoria. The sequence goes on from NC_134806.1 coordinate 46,463,531, forward strand.
TGATCCAAGACCATGGTGAATCAAACACACAATACCGCCCAGGGTAGAAATAATTTCAGTATCGCTGCGCTGCGAGCCGTTACTCCAACTCTCGCGGGCAGGGAATTGTGTACGTAAGGTCAAAGCATTACCCACAGATCGGTCAAATACGACACCTGAGCTGTCATCCGGGAGCGTAATAGCTGTCGATCACGAGTTCAACACGTGATCCAACCCTATGGTAAATCACAACACTCGATGGCGCAGTGGTATAGTTCTCGACTGCTAATTCAGCAGTTCGAGTTTGAGTCCCGCCCAGGGTTGAAATTTTCAGCATCTCTACACTAAGAACCAGCAGTCCAACTCTGGTGGGCAAGGAGTGCTATTCACCATTGTCTTTGGATCACGTGTTAGACTCGTGATCGACAGCTATTCCCTCCCGGAAGAGAGCTCAGAACTCTATATAACCGATCTGTGGGTAATGCCGTGACCTTACACGCGCGCACACACACACCCAACTCCCCGCCCGCGAGTTGGAGTAACGACCCGCAGCGCAGTGATACTGAAATTATTTCAGTCCTGGGCGGGATTCGAACTCCAACCGCCGTAGTGATGGCCGCGAACGCTACCACTGCGCCGTCGAATGTGTAGATGTGTATGTATAATGTCGCAGCATTACCCATAGATCGTGCATATTTAAATTCCGAGCTCAAATGCGAGAGAGTAAAGCTGTCGATCACGAGTCCAACATGTGATCCAAGAACATGGTGAATCACACACACATTGACCTTAGAAAACATCTAATTTTTTTAAGGTTTGGTTGTTTTTCTAATTTCGTAGGCTTTTTTTTTTTAGAAACATGAAGTTATAGTAAGGTATTTTCATTTATAAATGTAGGCAAGTTTGTACAAAACAAAAATACACCAGAACGTTTCGAAACATAGTATATTAAATTCATAGATTAAACAAAGTTCACAGATGTTTAGTACTAGCTTGTCAATTCTTTGTAATAATAATAATAATAATAATAATAATAATAATAATAATAATAATAATAATAATAATAATAAAAGGTCTATTGAGTTAACAGTGGCATACTGACAATGTACAATTTCAGTTAATTTTCGTGTTTGTGTTTCACCACGGTCTTTGATCACGTACTGTACTCGTGATCGACAGCTATTACCCTCCCGAGTGAGAGCTCAGAGCTTCTACGTGTCCCAATATACGCGTAACGCTGTGACTTTACTCACAAACAGCTCCTTGCCCACCAGAGTTGGAGTGTCGGCTCGCAGTGCAGCAATGCTAAAAATTCAGATCTGTGTAGGACTCGAACCCGGATCGATGAATTAGCGATCGAGAGCGGTGCCACTGCACTGTCGAGCCGTGCGACTTTGTGTATTGAAACCCCGTCCTGTTAGCCTCAATTTAATGTATACATGGGTGTATATTTACCTAATAGTAGTATACAGGAAAAGAGCAACGCTCGTTGGATCCCGTCCCCTAGCCTCAAATTCATTATACATAGTTTCAAATCAACGTGTGCGCGCGCATGTGCGTGTCAATCCTCAGCTTCCTGAAGGGACATTCTCCCCTTATTCACCTTTCAACCTCCTCCTCCTCCTCCTCCCCATCCGTCTTCTCCAAGTACCTCTCCCAACAGAACAACTGCCATCCCCACCCACCAAAAGAACAAAGAAAAGGAAAAAGAAAAAGAAGAAGAGGAAGAAGAAAAGATCAAACGCGCTAAGCAATTTGAGGAGCGTTCGAGTCCCCGTACAGACAAAACAGATCTACTCTACATTTGCCTCCTGTATCCCTAAATTCGCAACGCCTTGGAGGATTGTGGCAAGTGCTGTCTCCGTTTTCTTTGATGATATGCACGTACCGGGCGGATGACGTCATAGACCCTATCAGCAACAATAGAAATATGGCGGACATGTAACAGCAGAGTCCAAAGTGTTTTTTCATATTTTCAATATTTTTCGGTTCTAAAACGTACAGAGTATGTTATGGTATGTAGGTTACGTTTGCTGAAGTTAGGTTAGGTTACCCGAAGTATGTACCACCTGCCTTGATCGGCAGGATCTGTTAACGTCGCTCCTTCATTTGTAGCAACATATATATCTTTACAAATGTATTTTGTAATATTCCAATTTAGAATTTTTCCATCATTTGTATTCCGTTCTTGTAAATGATATGTAGTAATCAGATATCCAATGTTGTTTATTACCAAAGGCTTTTGCCCAAATGCAAAGTATACAAAGTTGCTACCCGTTTCTCTAGTAGATTTCTGTAAGCGATCAATTCGTATAAACAGTCGAAGGAGTGTTAATAATTATCTCTTAGATTACGTAATTCGTGATCACTACTCATTTTCACAATTCATAGGACGTTACTTGAAAGATGACAACGCACGGGATTCGAACTCGGTTACGGTCATACATGCACAATTCTGAAGGGGATTACTTCGGGAGACAGTCGAGTTCTTCCACGTGGGTCGAAGTTCTTCATTCACTAATGGCTCTTGAGAAGGAGGTGGAAACTCGTCGAATTCCCACTGGTGATGAGCCTACGCCAGGAGGCGTAGAGTAGCTACGGCCGAAGCCGTCACCTTTGCCCCTACGATGCGCTTTGGGGCCAGGCAACACGCAGTCACTGCTGGGAATGAGAGAGGAGGGTGGGACTCGAACCCACAACCAAGCGAATGCGAGTCCAGCACGTTTCCGTTGGTGTCCCGCGAGGAAATGTTCGAGCGCCCCCCCAAGCCTTGAGCAGGGAACACTTTGACAGTTTAAACTGGTCAGAAAACAACAAGACGCATCATCGATTGAGGGGGTTCGTCAGTGAACTTGAAGCTCTTGCCCTTATTCGATCGTGCAACACGAAAAATAACACGAATTTCGAACTTAGAGGCACAGCTCTTAAGTTTGTGCCCCGCAATTCTTGGCACCGTCCCTGCGTCGAGTCCTGTACGGGACCAGCAGATGTTCTTCCTCGATATACACAGAGGACGCAAGGCAAGTGTTCCGTGCAAATTCGACTCGGCGTGTTCCTGGCCAACGTCAACAACGATCTAGGCCGTTGGGTTTTCCCGTCAGGGTAATATATCCTTCTCTTCACACAATTACTCATATCCTCTTCCCATTGCCACGTATCGACAATAGTGCATCAAGCGGTAATAGAGGAATTGTACCCGAAAATCACCTCCGACTGTGACGTCACGGGTGACAACTACGTCAAGCGGAAATGGCGGGATTATGATGAATGGACGATTATAGACGAACAAGTTGCAAGAGAAATTCTATTCGAAAACGTAGACATAAAATATAAAAAGGAAAAATTTACAAACTGGAGGAAAAGAAATTATGAAAGAAGCGGACGAAGAAACCAGAGTATAGACAACGTAAACAAAAACTAAGCATTATTTATTTTTCGTGGTTTGTGGTGCTAGGCAGTAATCCTTGGGATTTTTTCTGATGTCTTGGGATATTGGGATTTGTATGTTAAAATACTAGACATCTTGGAATTTTAAGACCTTCTCATTGTATCTTCCATTATTTAGGTTTGCAAATTGATATTATATCTGAATGCAAAAGTAATATCCAGGTACTTTGTTCTCCTAAACCTAGCAACACTATCTACACTTGGCTTGGCCTCTATAGCTTCACGGATCACAGCAGTAGTGACACGAGTGAACAGTGCTTGTACGATAACTGCGTAAACTTGTGTTGCTATCAATGAGTGAGTCTGGAGATCCTGAGCCTAGGGTAAGAAAAAAAAAAAAAAAGGATGGTACCAGCAGTCGTTTAATCCCGAGTGGCTACAAGACCCTGGACTGAAAGACTGGGTAAAACCAGACCCAAAGGACAAGAATGGTGCAATTTGTTGTGCGTATGACTGGAGACTCAAAAACTGTAGTAAGTCTGCCCTGATGAAGCATAAAGCTTCCTTAAAACACAAAGTGTTTTGAAGCAAAGAAACGCACTGTTAACATTCAGCAGTATTTTAAGAAGCTCACAGAATTAGAAAAGCTTCAAGATAGTAAAGGCGGAATTGCTTTTAGAAGGATTTAATAAAGCAGAACACGGAGTCCCTTTTGCACAAGTTGATCATATAAAAGTTATAAAGACAATTGCCTCTGATTGTGAAATTCTTCAAGGCATAAAGATAAATCTAAAGCGTCTTACATATTACAGGATGAAATTGCATGGGAAGAAAGTACGTCAGTTGCGAAAATTTGCAATGAAAGTAATTTTTCCTTAATTATAGATGAATGTAAAGATGTATCACAAGTTCTTGAAGTGATGGTCCGGTTTTATGATGAATATACCAGAATCAACGTTTCAGTAGCACTAATTTACAATATTTGTAAACCTTGGGATATTTTGGCCTACATTGGGAATTTTCGGAGGCAAGTCTTGGAATATATGATATTTCAGAGTGGCAGCACTGGAGGCTTCATTGCCTTCATTAACGTCACGGGTCAGAAGGCTGGAGGTCGACTTTCTTGCCAAGATAGTCAAGAGCCCCAGGATAACTGAGCTAAGTCAGAGCCTTGTGATAGCTCTGGGACGGGTGGGTACTCTTATCCGCTCTGATACCTGGCTGGAGTCTTATCTCCAGCAAATCATAAAAAAAAAAAAAAAAAAAGATACCTGGCTATCACAGGCGGCTGGACTTCTAGACTCCTTCAGGCTCACCAGCGTTCTCCTTGAGAAGGGTAGGGACTCTCCACACCCAGAGTTCAAGCCCCCACCACCATGGCTGTCGATACCTGCAACCTTCGTTGTCACAAAGCTTCCCAGTAAGAAGTTATGTGACCAGGAAAGAGTACGAGCGCAGGCCCTACAAGGCATCCGCGCACTATCGGAACCTGGAATGGCGGTCTATTATACGGATGGCCTTTGTAGACCCCAACAGGCCCCGTAGTGCGGGAGCTGCCTTCGTGACGGATGGTTTGGCCTTCGGCAGGAGATTATCTGATCATGCGTCCACTCTCCAAGCTGAGGCCATAGCGGTCCAAGGAGCGTTAGAGCATGCTCTAATATCTCGAGCTGGTCCTGTGGTAATCCACACGGATTCACAGTCTCTGCTAGGCAGCTTAGCATCGACACAGCCCAGCGACAATGTACGTCTACTGACCTCCATCCTAGCACTCCTGCTGAAGCTGCATCAGCAAGGCAGAAGTGTTACGCTCAACTGGGTGCCGAGCCACGTAGGTGTCCCAGGTAACGAGCTAGCCGACGCCGCAGCAGAAGCGGCGCGCCAAAGACAAAGTCGATGTTGTCGTCCCTCTTAGCAGAAATCACTTGCGCCTACGCACCAGGGCTCTTAACCGGGTACAACGGTTCCTTCAGCACAGACTGGAGGCAGAGGTGTCAGAAAGGGTGAGGTGGTACAGGGCAGTTACAGACTATGAGCCCCTTGTACTTCCTCGCTCCACACCTAGAAAAGTGGAAACTCTGCTCTTCCGTCTGAGGTTGGAGGACCGTTGTTTCTGGCAAATAAAGAACAACTCCACGCCAGAAGAAAGAAGATGTCGCCACTGCCGCCACCCAAAAGCCACCCTTGACCACTACCTCAAGCATTGCCCCGCAACTGCTTTTCTGAGGAGAGGGCCTCCGACAACATCTGAGGGTCTTGTGCGCCGCCTATGCAGCCACTTAAGCGAATACGAACTGCGTCGGCTGGAGTGTCAGCCCCCCTTTAAATTTGATATATCTTTTGCACTTGTTCATGTCAGGAAGGGTTAATTCACCGGGATGTGCATACACATTTCACATAGGTATGCACATCCGGTACATGTATGAGTGGGCGTGGCCAAAGCCACAAACACTCATACATTGAATCACCCCCCCTCTTATAAATATACTATACAAATTGCTACACTACACAATCCACTGAATACACAGTTATGTTAGGAAGGGTGCATTCACCGAGATGTGCATACGTATATCATATACGTATGCACATCTTGTGAATGTATGAGTGTGTGTGGTTAAACCCACTCACACTCATAAGTCACATCACCCTCCAAACGGGCTCACACTCAAAGCCCGTGGGAGCTTCACTCCCAAATTAAACAGAACTGCTTACGACTCATTCCCTAGCTGACATATGCAGCGGCCACACAGTCGGCGTCCTGTACTACGTCATGTCGTCGCACATGCTTCGTGTTTCTCGCCCAGCATAGCGTCAAATTTGATGTGAAAATGTGCAGGACGACTTCGCCTACAGTATTCTAGACTTCATTTTGGAGCAATTCAACAATGTGTCTAATATTCGTATAGCTTTAACTTCTCTCAGTTCGTTATTCACCTTCGGAACATTTGACGCAAAGGAGATTCGAAACATAAAAAAACAAAACAAACAGTAAACGAAGTCGTTTCTACTCAAACCACAACAACCTCAACCAAATACTCTCATATTCGACTCCACACAAAATTCGTTTGTTATTTTCAGTAAAATTGAGTCACATGAAGAATTGTCACACCCAGAACACCCAAATGAAGGATCGTTACCCCACGAGATCCCTCATGTACGCCGAATAGCAACAGCGGAATAAAGATTTGGTTAGGTTGAATGAGGTCATGCTTATTTTTTCCTATTCATTTTATTACACATGAATATACGAATGATATACATGTTAGAGTCGGGATTAAAAATATATACAAGCACATAACTAATACCACATTCAGAGCAAATAGGGTGGTATCAGTTGTGTGTTGTAAACGTCTTGCTATTATACATTTTCATGGGCACATGATTGTCGAACAATTACTCCCGTTCCTCCCCTAGAGGTTAAGGTCCGTTCAGGTACGATTCCTGACAGTCAAAGTATCCTGGATGTAGGCGATACACGACGACACATATCCATATATCAAAATCATTGCAACACAGGCAAGTGTGAGGGCAGGGTTGTCGAGTAGTCTCCGTAGATCCCGCACAAAGTCGGCCGGCCTCTCCAGGTTTCTAAAGAAAACGGTCATCCACTCCAATACGAGGGATAGATCAGTCAGCCTTCCCTGCAGGTCCCGGGCGATGCCGACAAGCAACACCAGGACCTGGATGATGTCGGTCGTTGTTGGCCATGTAGAGGGTGGTGGTGGTGTTGGTGGTGACGGCGGTGGTGGAGTGTGAAGCGACGTGTTCATCTTGATCGACGAGTGTGCACTGTACAGGGCAGATTTCATGTCAATCTTTATTGTGGTTTGTGGAGGTGGGAAAATAACATTTACACTGGATGCTGTTGTCCTATCTATGCTCGACGTGAAACTTTAGCGCCGAGTGACGGCGCCGCGTTACATCGAAGTGGATGCTGGCCCCTGTATTCCTTCATTTACACGCCATCTCGCGATCTTGTTCAAGTTCTCGTCTTAGTTCTCTCCAACGAGTGGGGCCACACAAGCCGTCAGGAACATTTCCATCGTCTTCATGTTTTGTGCGTTTAATCCTCCGTGGGACATTTACACTTTCCATCCATACGTGCCTTCTTTAGTAAAGGTTCGAACCAAATTCCAATTATAATACATCCAAAAATCGTAAACTAGTGCAATATACAGTTGTTAGTTACGTATATGGCGGTATCTGGCAGTTTTGCCTTGCCACCAGCAATTCCATCCGTCGCATTCGCTGGCTGCTGTTGGGTTCCCTCCTAAGAGCAAGACGATGAATACATTGGTTCCTTAAGAAGACGACCTCTGTTGTATTTTCTTCTTTCAGCAAAGCGTGCCTCGTCTATTTGAACAGGATTTTCAGCTGCTCCCACAATTTGGCCTTTGTTATTGACGAACACACTTCCGTGCACATATTGAACCAGTCGCATATAGTTGCCTGACTTCTTCCAGTTATTTCCTCCGTTACTGTAAATGGTAGATCTTAAGTAAAAAAAAAAGCTCCAAATTTGCACAGTGATATATTACAGTGTAGCCTGTTGTTCAAGTCATTATATTGGAAAACACATTTACTCGACGCACAGACCTAAAAGTTTGGCATCCCCTCTTTGTGCAGCGAAAAACAGGACGATATTCACCTCCAATTCTTTTCCGTTTTTCGCTCATTTCCACTTCGCATTTGCTACATGGAGCAGTATCTTGTAGTTGATCTAAGAGTTGATGGCGACGCAAAGGAATTCTACAGCTGATTCTTCATCTCGAAAGATTTGGGTGTAAAGTTCTTTCTCATGTTGAAAGGGGACAAGGAGGAGCAGCAATATTGTTTAAAGAGGGTTTGGTATAAACCAAACCCTCTTTATTTCAATGTCGTGCATGTAGATCATATTCTTAAATGTAGATCACACACTGAAGGAGAATCGTGCATGTAGATCACACTCTAAAGTAGCACCGATAGATGGCCAAAGAAAGTGCTCAATAGTGGAGTGCGTGGTAGACGACCATTTGGACAACCTAGGAGGAGAGGCGTTGAAGATGTGCAGATATGCAGAATAGAACCAAGAGAATGGAAGGAGGTGGTACAGGGCAGAAAGGCATAGCGAGACGTTTCAAATGCGGTTATGGATCACCAAGTGACCCGGAGAACAGCAGAGTAGGAATAAGAATAAGTTACGTATATGGCGGTATCTGGCAATTTTACCTTGCCACCAGCTCGATGCAAGTGCTTTCAGTTCATCAGTCGCATTCGCTTGCTGCGGTGGGGTTCCCTCCTTAGAGCAAGACGATGGATACATTGATTCCTTAACACATTCTGACGGTTCTCACGAGTCTGGTCGGATATATATGAATGAAGAATTAGTTGACGACAGTGATGAATAACTCGCTCTGCCTGGGAATTTCTCTCAATCAACTCCATTTATAATACATATATATATATATATATATATATATATATATATATATATATATATATATATATATATATATATATATATAATAAAGTCAAACTAGTATGCAAAAAAGACTTTTATCTATCAATATATCATATATATACGTATATAAACAAATATATATATATATTTATATATATATATAAATCTCTCTCTCTCTCTCTCTCTCTCTCTCTCTCTCTCTCTCTCTCTCTCTCTCTCTCTCTCTCTCTCTCTATATATATATATATATATATATATATATATATATAAAGTCAAACTAGTGTATCAGGCTTTCGTATGTTCATAGATGACATTCTAGATAAAAAAAAGCAATATCTTATTTATTGTAGTAAATCAAATTGATAAAATTCTATAATCATGCCAACATAGATATTTAACATAAAAAGTGTATGGTCCAATAGCTCCTAACCTAACTTAATCTAGTACAACCACTCTATAGGAAGAAACAGATCAGTACATTTTAAGAAGTACACAAAGGATTACAAAGGATTACAAAGGCGGAGCATGCCGACAGGAGACCTTATGTTCCATATCTAGGTCGGATGCGAAGAAAAAGAAAACATAATAATAATAAAATAATAAATAAAAACTATAATAATGTAAATAACAAATAAAATACATAAATAAATGCATAGGTATAGTTAATTAAATAATAAACAAACAGGTAAATAGTAAATAATAATAAATTGACATATAACAAACAATAAATGAAAATCAGACAGACAAATGATAATGACAATGTCTTTAATGAGATTCGATGACCATACGGAAACAGCATATTCCAAATGTGGACGAACTAACGATTTATATAGCAATTGAAAATCAAATAATACTTTCATAAATTAAAATACATCAACATATGTTATTCTTGGTTGAAATCAATAACAGAAAAAGTTCTTGAAGAAATCAATACAGAAAAAATTGCTAGAAGCTATATACAAACAAATGCAGCATTTTCAACTGCTTGAGACTCCATTTTTATTTTGATAGATGCGGAGTTTCAAGACATTAAAGTATGATAAATTTGTCTATTCTAACCTAACCTGCACTTAGTAATGCTGTACCTGTAATTCCAGAGGTCATCGAGGTCGTCGTCGTCTTTGATCTCCAAATCTATCAAAATAAAGATGGTGTTTAAAGTACTCAACGCGAGTTCATTAGTTTGTGCATAGCTTTTATTAGCAATGTTTTCTGCTAAGAAACATATTACACTGATGTATTCTAATTTATAAAATTAATATTCTATTTTCTAATGCTATACTGTGTGGGTGTGGCCTTCTAAAATAATACCAAAAGATCTTTCAAATGCAAAAAAGAAAAGTGGAAAATGTGTTTGCATGACCGGTCTCACTAATTGCCGAACAAACTGAACAAAACCGAGAAAAGCCGAACAAAACAACAAAACCCAAACAAGGACGGGTTTTGCTCAAATGCACACTTCTATATATATATATGGTTGCATTAATTGAACTATTTTCTTTAAAATGTGTGATTTCCATGTAATATGATCAAAGAGAAGTTACGTTTTTATCCTCTGCAAAATTACCGAACACAGCTACCATTTGTCCAGCCCGCCGTCTATGATCACTGGTGGTATGGATCAAACTACACTCTTTTAAGTTTCTTACTGTTGTGTTAGATTACATGAAAATCACACATTTTAAAGAAAAGTTTAAATAATTCAACTATATGCAGTCTATTACACTAATAACACAACAGTAAGAAACTTAAAGAATGTAGTTTGATCCATACCACCAGTGATCATAGACGGCGGGCTGGACGAATCGTAGCTGGGGTAGTAGTCAGCATCTTTTTCTTGTGACATTTTTCATTACTCCAAGAAATTTACTTGCTTCCCCAATTTTACAATTTACTTACATCTCCACTCCTCCATTCCCTGTTACATGTGACCCTAAATACTTAAAACTGTCCATTTCCTCTGACCTCTCTCCTCTAAGATTTACCCCCAATTTGCTGCCACACTCATCCCTTATACATCTCATTATCTTATCCACATTTACTATCAACTTCCTCCTGTCACATACCTTCCCAAATTCCGTCACTAATTGCCTTAGACCCTCCTCTGACTCAGCCGCAATCACATTGTCATTAGCAAACAACAACTGGCTCACCTGCACTCTTTCTAAACACCTCTAATCTTCTGCACATCATCCTCGTATTCAACTCTCGTGCAGGAGATAGTTGTAAATGGATTACAAGATGGCGCGGCACAGAGAGGGATCTGGTGATTTCAGCCCAGTGAATCCGGTCCCGTGACTCGGTCCCTGGTGATTAATCTTAACTTAAATGTACGTTAGCTGTGTGGTTGAATGGTTCAGAAGATAATGGAAAAAGAGCCATTCATTGATTGGAGATATGTATTTAACTACGCTGCCCCTTAGTCCATTCTTCACGATTTTTTTTTTTACAAATCCACTTGCGTTTTGGTAATGTACGATTCCATTCAGGCCGTATTGTTGCAGAGTCCGATATTGCTGGAGACGGGATCATGGTGTGCTATTGTTCGTCAGTCGAAGGAAACTGGTGATATAGTCAGTGACAGAGAGAGTGACACTAATTACTGATAATGATGTAATGAGTGCTGCTGATGTGATATTATGATGAATTTGCTGTTACATTCTCATATACACATTTGGGGACTATATTATTATTCATCCGGAAAATCAAGTCTAGTTTGTACCATCTCTGTTGGCTTTTTGATGCCTGTAACTATTTACCAATGTACATGTCGTATATATAGAATAAATATAAATATCTGGGGCGTAGGAAAGACGAGCCATGATTATTCAATGAACGGATGGCGGGTCGTTTGGACTCCTGAAAATCAAAAGGAACAAGCCTGATGACGACAATGAAATCTGACTTTAGGGTACCTGATCATGTTGATCGTGAATCCGTATCCTGGGGCAAAGTCCCGGAGCCAATATACACCATTATCTCATCTCCGGCGATTTTGGCCCTTGCTACAATACAGCCCGAGTGAGTGGTGTTGTACGTTACCAGAACGCAAGTGGATTCGAAAAAAAAAAAAAAAAAAAAAAAAATGGAGGATGGACTCATGGGCGGAATAGTTACACAAACATACGTCTCCAGTCAACGAATGGCTCTTCTTCCATTATCTTCTGAACCATTCAGCCACACAGCTAACGTACATTAAAGTTAGGCCGTATTACTAGGGGGCCGAATCCCTGGGCCGAATTGACCACGACCGTGGGCCGAATTCACCAAGTCGAAATCACCGCGGATCAAAAATCACACAAAAACCACACAAAGTCCTCCTGTGGATATCGATTCTCAATGAAGAAACAGATTAACCACAAAAACTCCCTTATAAACACAAAATGTGTCTATTTTCTTTATTAGACTCAAGGTTGAATAGTACATTCCAAAGATTTCTGACAGTTTTGTACGTGAAAGTTTTGTTGAACAAGTTGAAGACAACACATTACAATGTTAATCCTGGGTACAATTCTGTCTGTGTGAAACGTAAAGGGCATGTATCAAAAATTTCTTACTGGTGGACGGACTGCTTTTTAGAACTTTGTTCTTCTATGTTCTTCTGTGTTTAGGTTTTGGCAATAACAACATACTCGTAAGTTCCTAAAACCCGGGTCCTTTTGTGTACTCAGTTTTTTAGATCAACGAAACAAGATCTTCAGTGATTTTGGCTTCAGTTTCCAAAACTACTGTTTTCCCGTTTAGACAAATTATAAAAAAATATATATACAAATATATAAACGTCTTTATCTTTATCCTTGAAATTAAGAGAAGTTTGTCGGAGTCGAGAATAAAAATAGAAGTTAATAGGCAAAAAATGTACGAGACATTAATATCATACTCAAAAATCGTGAAGAAGTTTTGAAAAAAAGACTGCATATGAACAAGTCCAAGTTTTCAACATGTTAAAAAAAACTATCTGTCAGAGGCTTAATGACCTTCTTCTTCTTCATGTTTACACAGGGAATATATGAAAGACTGAATGGGTTAATAAACAAGGGGACGAATACATGAATAAATGAACGAATAAATGAATGCATGCACCAATAAATTAATAAATGAACGAATAAATGAACAAATGAACAAATACATAAATTAATAAGTGAACGAGTGGATGAATAAATGAATAAATTATCGAATAAATAAACATGGGACGAAGATTGAATGATTATACTGTGGAAAACCCTGGTACTACCTAAAGTTGAATACTTTTGTCAACTATGGAACCAAGACAGTATAGGGAAGATAGAGAAAGTTGAGTGTGTCCAAAGAACCTTAACCGGGAAGATTGAGTGTGTAAAAGGCATAAACTACTGGGACAGACTCAAACACCTCAAACTCCACGGAGAGAAAAGTACCTGATCCTTTACACATCGAAAATGCTGTGTCACTCACGTTCCCAATATTGGAGGTCACATTCAGCCGCCAAGAGAGGATGAGAGGGAGATCTTGCTATGTTGAAGGAATAGCCAGCCAGGAGGACAAGGAAGACCGTATCTCTCAAACTACCTGAAGAACAGCACATCCTACACAATGGAAGTCTTCAAAGGACGGTTGGATGGTTTCTCACAAGAAATTGAAGACACCTTACACACCGTCCTATAGTAAGACGGGCCCCACTACGACAAGCTGGTACATCGTATACCACTTCACTGGAGGAAACATGGTCAGGGAAGAAGCATCGGCAGTTCTTGCAGCTGAGGCGAAGACGCCGGGATCTCCACAAGGTAAAATAAAAGGTAAGAGTTAGGAAGATGAAAAAAAGGTCAATCTTTAGTTTCGACCATTTCCGCACACAAAATTGCATATTACGTTGATACATTTTATTTGACAAAATTGATATTCAATTTTCTATTGCTATATTCCTCCCATGGTCGAAACTAAAGATTTACCTCTACACTTCATGTATATTGATTCTTTGCCAAATAAATCTATCTATCTATCTATTTATCTTGGTAACTAATCTGAATCAGAAAAATATACATGTTCCCCTCCAGAATCAAAGTAACAGCTTTCTATGAATAGCAATTAGTTAATAGAAAACTATAAATATTAAGGGGTAACATTAAATATTTTAATGACACATCCCTATTGTCCTTTAATCCCCATTTTTTCAAGTAATTTCTCTCATATTTTTTTCATCGTCAGGCTACCTTGTCAGGCTACCTCGCTACTTTATATATTTGATTCTATCTAGTGCCAGACGATTCCATTCAGCTGGGAAAACACTTCGACCATTTGGTAGTTCATCGATATTTTAATTGACTGATTCTTATTTACCTATATATCTATCTACTCATCTATCTAGCAATTTAAGTACTTAAAGTATTTATTTACTTAATTATTCATTTATTTATTATATATTTGTGCATCTATGTGATTTTTATTTACTTATCTATTTTTGGTTTTCATTTGTATGTTTATTTATGTATTTGATATATATTTGATAGTTGTTTGATAAATATTCCTTTATTTCTATCCGTCTATTCTTATGTGAATATTCTATTAATTTATCCGCTAACTTAGATATTTAATTTATTCATTTGTTTTTGTGTTTATCAATTCATTCGTCTATTTTCCATTTATTATAGATTTATCATCATATTTTCATTCCTTTGTTTATCGTTATGCGTTTGTTTATTTATTTATTTATTTATTTATTTATCTTCATTTTTTTTGTTTATTTGTCTATTTATTTTCTTGTTTATTTATTTGTTTATTCATCTATTTATTTATTTATCTATTTATTTATTTATTAGCTTATTTGTTTGTTCAATCGTTTTTATTCTTATTTGTTTATTTGTTTATTTGTTTGTTCGTCTATTTATTCATATATTTGTTTTCTCTTATATATTTCTAATGAGAACTATCAATGACTCTTTTCTGACGACATATCACACGAAAACGCTGTGGCCAAAGGAACCCAGCTACGATCTACAAATAAAGACAACCAGAGCAGTGTCGAAGTAATTTATTGTGACTTACGATGAAAAATAAAGTTTGTACACAATATTACGCAGCTGTGATCATGGACTCGCACGCACACGCACACACATACACACACACACACACACACACACACACAACACACCTCGTGGCGCTGTGGTTAGAGCTCTCGCCTGCCACTACGGCGGGCCGGGCTGAAATAATTTCAGTATCGCTTCGCTGCGGGATGTTACTCCAACTCTCATGGGCGGGGAGTTGGGTGTGTGTGTGTGCATGTAAGGTCACAGTATTACCCATAGATCGGTCATACGAGCTCTGAGCTCTCATCCGGGAGGTTAATAACTGTCGATCACGAGACCAAGACGTGATCCGAGACCATGGTGAATCACACACACACACACACACACACACACACACACACACACACACACACACACACACACACACACACACACACACACACACACACACACACACACACACACACACACACACACACACACACACACACACACACAATCACGAGTCCGCCACATGATCTAAGACTGTAGTGCATTACACAAATGCCATTGTGGGCTCATATATGACCAATAGGAGACCAGAAATCCAGTCACGTGACTGTGGGGTCGTTGGAAAAATGTTCTGGCGGGAATGGAAATGACAACGATTACAAGAAATATATTTTTAACACAAATGAGACAGGTGAAGATGGAAATATTTACATCCTTGAGATCTGCTTTTCGTTTTTTTAAGCTTGTGTTTACATACATAAATATATACATATATGCATTCATTCATTTATTCATTCATCGGCCTATATGTACTTACAGTACATATATACTGTATATACCTACTATGCACACATACTATTCATAGGTACTATGAAAACTATATGTACCATGTATACTACAGATACATAATATGCATACATACTAAAGATACTACTGTATGCATGCATACATACATACATACATACATACATACATACATACATGCATACATACATACTGTACATGCTTATTTGACTTATATACTATATATGCACATCATATATGCATGGTGTACATTCACACTGCATACACACTATGCATTAAAACAATGCTTACTATGCACAGGAACGTACGTGCATATGCTGAGGAGTATATGCTGAAAAAATAGATAAGACACGAAATAAGGACACGTTAGGAGGACGAAATACAAAGAGATTACAAAGGATTACAAAGGCGGAACATGCCGACAGGAGACCTTTTGGTCCATAACAAGGTCGGATGTGAAAAAAATATATAATAATGATAAATAAAAATTATAATATAAATAATAATAAATAGAATAAATAAACGCATAGGTATAGTTAAATAATTAACAGGTAAATAATAATAAATTGACAGATAAATAATAATAAATTAAAATCAAGCAAATAATAATAAACAGACAAATAATAACAAACAAACAAATAATATAAAATAAATGGCAGGCATTACAGCATCTTGCTTAGGTAGACACAAGCGAAAACAGCGGGACACATTAAATACAGACGTAGAGAAAAAGATGTGAATGATAAATCAAGAATATTTTATTTCCTAAATAGAGATACGGATAGATGGATTCAATTGCTGGCAGAATTGAGATTGAGGTCGATTAGGATAGTTGACCCTCGCTAAATGACCCGAAGAAATATCTCAGAAACGCTCGCGCGCGCACACACACACGCACACACACACACACACGCACACACACACACACACACACACACACACACACACACACACACACACACACACACACACACACACACACACACACACACACACACACACACACACACACACACACACACACACACACACACACACACACACACACACACACACACACACACACACACACAGTTATATATACAAACAGAGACATACAGCAGTAATCTCAAAACCACGTGATTCTAAATGTGCAAAAAAAAAAAAAAAAAGGGGGGGGGATGACATTAAACCAAAACATTTTTGTAGATTAAAACATCATCATAGCGTTTATGTACATGTATATGTATATATATATATATATATATATATATATATATATATATGTATATATATATATATATATATATATATATATATATATATATATATATATTCAGTAAATTCATCTGTAGACGTTGGTGGCGTACAAGAGATTACAAAGGAAGAAGTAGAATTTGCTTCAAAAGATATGAAACGAGGAAAAGCACCTGGGGAAGATGGTATATCGATAGATCTCTTCATTGATTGATTGATTGATTGATTGATATACCTTCACATCCCATGATCATTGACCACTTCAATTATGTCACCCTCTGCGTACTGAAGCACTGAAACGAAGAATTTGCTTGTTTATCTATGCTGAATCTTGAGGTCAATTGAGTGTCACTCGAGTCTAGATTTTCCTGTTCCCAACCTGAGGCGCCTCAAGACTTGTGGCGCATTGTTTTCTTCCTGAGGCTCTAAGACCTCTTTCGTCTTCATTTCGCCATTTCTACGTTCATTCTGGCTGCCGTCAGGTGATTTTATTACCCTGAGGGGGCGGGGTGGGGGGAGGTGTGACTGTGCAAAAGAATGACTTACGGTGGTGTTCTTAAAAAAATTCTTTCCTTATATAAATCTTTCCTTATATAAATCCCTGGAAGGGGAAGATTTCTTTTAAGAATACCGCCGTTAGGCTCTTGATACTGTAAGACACACACTCGGATGTGTCCAATGTTTGGTGAGTCACTCAATACACACGTGCCTTCTGAAGGCACGGTATTTAATTATTCAATCATCTATCATTTATTCATTTGTTTTACTCTATTTGTCCATTTTTACTTCTTTGTCAATTTCTTTTCTGTTTTGATTCAATTCCTCCGGTTCTCTCAGTTACTTGTACTTTGTCGCAATCTTAATCGAAACTAAAACTGCAACCTTTGCCCTTTTTACTCGCCATGCTCTCTGATCGACAACCCCTGCCCCACCTCTTGTGCACCCCTTCGCCCCAGAGTCACGCCTCGTCATTTTATGGTCGTAGAGGATTGCTAACCACGTTTAACTTCTCCTAACTCGCTTTTCTACGACACCTCTCTACGACCCCTCCTCTCTACGACCCCCTCCTCTCTACGACCTCTCCTCTCTACGACCCCTCCTCTCTACGACCTCTCCTCTCTACTACATCGCCTCCTTATCTCAAAAAAGTCTTTTGCAACTAGTAAATTCTAGAGACAATTCCGAATAGTTCTGTGGACGACTTTTGGAGTTCTACTTTGCATCTAGTGACCTATTTCTATTATGGATTTTGTCGTTGCATTCTAAGAAGAGCTTTTTATATTGAAGCACAAAACTGGAATTGTGTGTGCCTTTTCGTCAACAACATGGTCCTATAGTCTATGTATTAGGTTGGCACTGTCCACCTAGCCACGCATGTGTCCCCCCTCCCTCTCCTCCTCTCTCTACCCCTCCCTCTCCCCCTCCCTCTGCCCTACCCCTCCCCCATCCCCTTCATCTTCCTCTACCTCTCTCCCTCCACCCTCCCCACCCACTCCCCTTCCTCCCTATCCCTCCCCACCACCTTCTTCCACCCTATTCCTCCCCACTTCCTCCCCCTTCCTCCTCCCTATCTCTCCCCACCCCGTTCCTATCCCTCCTCCTCCCCTCCCCTCCCTCCCCCTCCTCCCTCCACAGGTGAATAAAATCGCCTGACGGCAGCCAGAATGGAACCCGTAAACCGACCCTGATGGTGAAAGGGTTAAGGTTAACGCCCTTTGCTACAAGAGTTAAACTTGTTCGGGTGAACAGGGTTATCTGGGAGAGTGTTCAATGTTTTGTGTCCCATCCTTGCCTAAACAAACGCTTTAAAGGACGTCATTAGGCCAGGGAGGACAATAAGGAAGGACACGAGCCTGCCCCTCCCCCTTTTATTCATTCATTTATTTATTTATTTATCTATTTATTCATTTATCTATTTTATTTGATCTTATTTTATTTTATTTTACCCTTTCTTGGATCTAAGCTCCTCCATCCTATGTGGCTCCGGAAGCTCGCCTAATCGTAACGGTCATCTCCGTAGTTCCTCCGACGGTGCCGTTTGGAATGCCTCCGAAGGGCGGGACGGGACAACTTCGTCGTCAACTCCTTGAGCGGCACGAGCTCCACCTCGGCCGCTCCCCCCGAGGACGAGGTCGACGCGCTGTGCTCCGGGCTGTGGCAGGTGACAACGGGCACAGCTCTGTACCTTCCACCTCGAGGGTCGCCCTCAAGATGGCGCGCCACCATCCCGCGGTGGTCGCTCTCCAGTGGATGACCCACTTGAAGCTCGTCCTCCAACTTGGAGGCCAACCTCTCTTGTCCCACTCCGCATTCTCTGGAGATGTCCTTGATGGCGGGGCACAAGGGCGACGTAGATCCTGCAGCGAGTCTTGATATCGTCGTCGTCGCCGTCGTGGTGGTGGTGGTCGTCATTCCGTTCATAGCGAGACTGGAGTCCATAACGTCACTGCAGAGGCTCGAGGGCGTCTGACTTCGATGTTTGAGGGTGAAGCTTTGAGCATGGTTGAGTGTGAGGGAGTGGGCGCAGGGGAGCGTTGGCGGCGAGGGGTTCCTTCTACAAGAGCACCCAGGAGACAGCTGGGTATGGTCTTGGAGACAGGGGCCATCGGAGACTACGTCGGAGAGGATACGGGTCTTGAGCGAGTACTTCCAGAGGCTTGTTGTGCCTGCAAAGGACACGAGATCAGCGTCAGTTGTGACGTGGATGGGTGGGAAGGAAGTGAACAGACAGCGCGAGAATGCTGACCGGCATTTGGCCACGTGACACAACGTCTGCCATTGTGAGCCGAATGGTCAAAGACAATGACATCCTACAATGAGAGGGGGGCTACCCCGAAAACTGTGTAAAATTGTCTGAAGAGAGCCACAAGAGAAAACTGAATATGTGAGAATACTAAAATGGATAGAATACTAAAATGTGAGCAAATATCTACATAATAGTGAAAGAAATGTTTGAAATGGTAAAAGACAAATTACACTCGGTGTGTGCATAGAAAGTACATGCAGAGAATTTCATCTTCACTGGAACATCACAAGAGGGACACCAAAGCTCCAGACACTGACGAAAGAAGAAGAGAGATGAAAAACTAAGAATTAAAGACACCAGAAGAAAGAAGAGTGTAGCTACGACCATCATGGAGCTCTAGAGGACAGGTGGAGAGAACGATATAAAAAGCTACAGAATAAAAGAAAGGTATAATTATATTTCACAGGATTTAATATAGGCTCAAACCATAAGGAACTTTAAGGAAAAATATAGTGATCACAAGAGGACACAAACAATTGACAGAGAAAGAGAAAGAAAGAGAAAGAAAGAGAAATGGAAAGAGCGATAGCGGGGCGAGGAATGAAAGATAGAAGGTATATGGCAAGCATAGACCCATAAATTTGCAAAGGGTAATAATAATAATGATGATGATGATTGTAACAATAGTAGTAATGGTAGTAATGGTAGTAATAGTAGTGATGATGATGATGCATCAAACACACAAAGGCCTACATTCTGCACTGGCAGAAACGCGTGACAGAAAACAGCGGGTTACCATTAACAGTGTAACATCAAAATTAGGAAATGTTACTGGTGGAGTTCCCCAAGGCTCTGTTTTGGGTCCCTTATTGCCCATTATATACATATATATATGTATATATATATATATATATATGTATATGTATATATTTATATATATATATGTATATGTATATATATTTATATATATATATGTATATGTATATATATGTATATATATATATATATATATATATATTTATATATATAAACGAATTGGATAATGAGATTATTAGTGATGTTAGTAAGTTTGGAGACGACACTGAAATAGGACGCCAAATCAGGCTATTGGACGAATGACTTGACAGCGACGGAACATAAAACCCGATCACACTATCACGCATCAAGTGAATTCGTTTGAATAGAAATGACTTCGTTTACAATTATTAATTTTTCGAATCTCCAAATGTCAAATCACCTTTGCCTCATATGCTGAGAAACTGAATGACGAAGTGAGAGAAGTTAAACCTGTATGAATATTGGACATATTGTTGAATTGTCCCTAGTAAAGGCGAAGTCGTCCTGCAACCTTTCAAATTCACAACATTTGACGAGAATCGTGATAGTGTGACTGGGGATTAAGCAAATTGACCCAGAGTGTCCACGCGCCCCGCCCATCAGCATGTGGCTATTCTTCTCGATAGAAACCCTCCCTCCTCGCGCCGCAAACGAACCTGAGGGTTTCCGAGAATGAGATCGGCTGGTGACGGGAGTGAGGGCGAGGTGGACGAGGGCGAGCCGCTTGCGGACAGGCGCCGTCGAGAGGGTGTAGACCACAGGGTTGACCGCTGCGTTGAGAGGCAACACGAAGACCGCGACCCACGAAAACACCTGCCGAAGGAAGAAAGGTTGTGTCACCGACTTCTGAAGAAGGGGTCCTCCGTCTCCTGAAGGAGTTGTAGTTTGAGGTCGATTTAGTTACATCGGATTTTTTAGGCTGCCAAGCATTTAGAGAATTAACTTTAGAACATTTCTGTACAAGGAAATACACGTATGCACGCGTGCACACACACACACACACACACACACACACACACACACACACACACACACACACACACACACACACACACACACACACACACACACACAGCATTTTCCCCCTTATAAGAGAGGTAGCCAAGTCAAAACCACGCACCTACTCCCACCCATTCCACTCCCCTCCCCTCTCCCATCTTAGCTCCTCGTGGGTGACCATCTCTGTCATTGGTATTTTCCCTGGTGGCGATATGTGCAGCCACCAGGGAAAATAACAATGACAGTGATGGATTTAAATGCCTTTCAAAAACAGCAATTGTCTTGATAATTAAATCATTAGCCGAAGAGAAGACCTGACACATCCGCTCACAGCTGGCCGGGTTCCCCCTCGCTGCGAGTATAAGACTTGTGATCCCATTGTAATGCAACTTGTCCTCTGAAGAAGACCAAGCTGGTCGAAACGGTAGGGAAATAAACTCTATTCCCAACACATCTTCGTTTGCCCTTCCCCATCCATTTCTCTCTCTCTCTCTCATATATATATATATATATATATATATATATATATATATGTATATATATATATATATATATATATATATATATATATATACATATACATATATACATATACATATGTGTATGTATGTAGGTATGTATGTAAAAGAAGGGAGAAGGTTTTCAGTAATGCACGTATAGTTAAAAACGACAGCATTGTTGTAGTTATTCAGCTTTACTCGTATCCAATCTAATATAACATCTAGTATTCAATTGTTTTCCTCACGGCCTAGGAATCCTAACCTGACCCCACCTCCCCCATTCCACCCTCTTCCCCCTCCTTCCTCCTCTTCCCCCTCCTCCCATCTTCCCCTCCTCCCCACTCCCCCCTCTTCCCCCTCCTCCCCCACTCCCCCTCCTCCCCATCCACCTCCACCTCCCTCTCCTCTTCCTCCTCCCCCTCCTCTTCTTCCTCCGACTCTTCCCTTCTCCCCCCTCCAGTGACCGCTCCCTCTCCCACCCCTCTCTTGACTTCTTGGGTCACACTGTTGACAGCCTGACCCATGCATATATATATAACGTACATCTAATGCTTGTAATTTTCCACACCCACCTTTAAATGTAAGTACCCACTTTCTTAACACACTCTTGTATTGTACCTTTCCCACATATTATCAGAATTGTTTTTGTATAAGTTACTCATTGCTGTGTGTAATTGTATTGTATCTTTCTCTTATTTTACCAGAATTATTCACGTATAATTTATTTTTATACAATTGTCATCGTTGTTGTATGTGACTATGTACTTTTTATTATTGCAGCTTACTCTTGAAAATGTCAATCTCAAGACGAAACGTTGAACTCTACAATTAAAGGAAATGAAATAGAAGAATACGAAGACCTAATTTCTTTTCGCCTGGTTAATGTCAATATTTTAATCAGGAAAATTGAGAATACGAGGAAAGAATTTAATAACTACCACATTGCTGTCGTTTTCAACTCTTCGTGTGTGTGTGTGTGTATGTGTGTGTGTGTGTGTGTGTGTGTGTGTGTGTGTGTGTGTGTGTGTAAAAGGTTACAGCATTAACCATAGACCGGGCAGTATATGAGCTTTGAGCTCTCATCCAAGAGTAATAGCTGTCGATGACGAGACCAACATGTGATCCAAAACAATGTTGAATCACACACATAATCGCTCACTTGTCATATAAGTTGGAGCAATACATGAAATAAAATATAAAAATGACACTTGAAAATGAAGCATATAAGCCAAGTTGTAACTTTACATGAACTTGAGGACAGGTATGTTGTTAAAATGGAGAGTAGAAGACGGGACCCGACGAGTGTCACTCCTTTCCTGCATACTACAATTAGGCAAATACAATTGGGTGAACTAGGTAAATACAGTTGGGTAAATGGAATAAGGCAAACTAGGTCAATACTCTCGCTTACTTACCCTGGGCGGCACTGCGATGCCAGCTAACGAGGCCAATCCGAGCGCGATGATCGGGAGCCAACAAGCCGCATCTGTCGCCACGATGAAGGACATGCGCCGGGCCATGGCCGAGTCGGAGCGTCTGGCTCCCGTGCGGGCCGCTGCCCGCGTGTCAGTAGCCACAAGGTACATGAGGGCATAGCTCGCCGCGATGATTCCGAAGGAGATCAAGTTGAGGACTGTAGAAGGCAAGGGAGAAAGGAAAAGAGAGGCGTTAATCTCTGAGGTAAGAGAAAATGTTCTCTTATGTAGCCTCCGATACGTCCAGATTGTATTAAGGTCTCCCGGGGTTTGTGTCGTAGTTAAAGGCAATGGTGACCTCTGGTAACTCTGATTCGTGACCTGAGGTCAACAGGGGACACTTGTGTGTCACCTGGCAAGGTCAGCTCTCTGGTTACTGCTGATTTTGGGCGGCTGGTGTTAATTGGTGTTTAACAGAATGTTGAATGTTTACGTGAAACACTAAGTATAATAGTTCACACACCATTTCATGCATAAACGAGCGGACTTGTTATACATTTGTACAATCACGCTACACCTCTCACAACACTAATGATTTTATATTTAGTACGTGATCTATTTTCCTATATAGTATTTAGCTTACAGCTAGGCACTTTTTATTAGATAGAAAAAATAAACCAATGATTATGTCATGAAAAATTCTGATCGGGTCAAAACTTTTGCTTGTGACTACACAAAGAGTCCGACTTCTCTCACTAAAACCAATGAATTCGCAAGGTAAAAAAAAAAAAAAAAAAAAAAAAAAATTATCATGGGAGATCTTAACTATAGAAACATTGACTGGGAGTAGATCAGGAATCTCAACATTTAATCCTGGTTCAATAGATTCGCAAGATGTCCCAGTACAAAAAAGTTGTGAGCATGGGAGATTTTAACAATAGAGACATTGACTGGATGTAGATCAGGAATCTCAACATTTAACCCCAGGTTCAATAAGTTCGCAAGGTGTCCCAGTACAGAAAAAAAAAAGAGAAAATAAAACAAATAAATAAGTAAATAGATAAAAATAAATACATATATAAAAATAAAAGTAAAAGTAAAAGTACAAATAAAGATAAAGATAAAAAAGAACAAAAAATAGAACAAAATAGAATAAAAAAAATAAAAAAAAATAAAAAATAAAATAAAATAGATAAAACAAAATAAAAGAAAACACAAAACATAAAACAAAACAAAAATCCCCGCTTCAACACCACTTCCGAACCCCAAAATTCTTGCAATGGCCCCCCCTGGTTGCTAGCTACTCTCGTAGCCAAAGGATACAAAACAACATCGAAAAGAAGTTTCTGAGTAAAAAAAATCTAAAAACTGGTAAAGCTAACAAACACATCCATATTCTTCCAGGGAAAAAATTAATATAATTAAAACAATAATTTTGTGTGTGTATATAACTACATACAGTACACACACACACACACACACACACACACACACACACACACACACACACACACACACACACACACACACACACACACACACACACACACACACACACACACACACACACACACACACACACACACACACACACACACACACACACATATATGTATATATATGTATGTATGTATATACATATGTATACATGTATATATGTATATATATTGTATATATATATGTATATATATGTATGAATATATATATATATATATAATAATAATAATAATAATAATAATAATAATAATAATAATAATAATAATAATAATAATAATAATAATAATAATAATAATAATAATAATAATAGTAATAATAATAATAATAACAATAATAATGATAATAATAATAATGATAATAATAATAATATAATAATAATATGCGCGTTGTTAAGAAGGTATTTCAGCCATTGCATATTTAGGATAGCCCTGTGTTTTTTATATTGTGTTTTTGTAAGTTGTCAATATATTGTTTCAGCTATTGTATATGTATTTCATATATTAATACTGTTAGCTTAGTCATAAAACTAGACATTAAAAAAATAGTGATTCCTCTGTTTTTGTTTTGTTTTTTGTGAAGTCTGGGAACAGACAGGTGTCAGTAGATATAAAAGACGAGTTTATTTTTAAAAGCTTACTGCAATATATATATATGTATATATATATATGTATATATACACATATGCAATGATGATGATGATGATGACGACGACGATGACGGTGCAATATATAAGAAATAACAATAGACAGCCATAAAATTTCTTTGAAAAAGGAAATTGGATTCTTGCTGTCTGATTTACGAGAACAGAAACGCCGAGAAACTACTCATAATAACAACAACAATGCATTGTTTGTATGTATTGCTTTCACTTTAGATATCATTAGTGGTTGCCATGGCAACAAGTGTAAACAAAAGTTATGGCTTCTCTTGTGACATCATCTTCCTCCCACTTTGTTGTTACCGTATATTGAATCTATCCCCAGAACGTGTCAAGGAATTTCTTTGTTCAACTGTACATTCAGGATACGTGAAGACTTTCTGGCGTGACTGTACTTTGGCCCAAAGACTCTCTGTAAACATCACGTTAGAGCGACACCTCCATAACTGCATTTGATTGGCTGCTGCACTGAGCGTTGGCGTTCAACAGCCAATCAGAGTGCGCCACGGTAAAGCGAGACCGCCATAACTACATTTGATTGGCTGTTGCACTGAGCGTTGGCGTTCAACAGCCAATCAGAGCGCATCATGTAAGAGTTACCCCGACATAAATGTTTTTGACTGGCCGTTTGCACTAAGCGTTGGCCTTCAACAGCCAATCAGAGTGCGGTTGTTGATCAAACTCGTCCATCTACGGGCCACAACCAAAACCCATTGACGAATCCACAATAACCTACTGACCGACAACAAGGCTAGTGTCACTTATAGGCCAATTCATTCGGTCACATCTATGACGTCACTCTTATGACGTCATAGGGGTGACGTCACCCGTTCTATGCCAATGCTGGTCATTCGCTGGTCATTCGTCAAGAGTTGGCGTGCTCAAGGGTCGTTTCTCATGTCCGATACAAAATGAATCGGCCTTTTCTTCTTCTTCCTGGCTGATCGTATATCATGTCCTACACAAAATGAAATAAGATAAAAGTAAAGATGAAAATAATAATAATAATAATAAGATATATATACTTCTGTCCTCCTCGTCTCACTTATATCCGCTTATCCTTGTAATCATTATCCTATTCCTATTCTTCTCCTGCTACTCCTCCTCCTCCTCCTCCTCTTCCTCCTCCTCCTCCTCCTCCTCCTTCCTCTCCTCCTTCTCCTCCTTCTCCTCCTCCTCCTTCTCCTCCTCCTTCTCCTCCTCCTCCTCCTACTACTACTACTACCACACACACACACACACACACACACACACACACACACACACACACACACACACACACACACACACACACACACACACACACACACACACACACACACACACACACACACACACACACACACACACACACACACACACACACACACACACACACACACACACACACATACACACACACACACATGAACACACACACACACACACACACACACACACACACACACACACACACACACACACACACACACACACACACACACACACACACACACACACACACACACACACACATGAACACACACATGAACACACACACACACACACACACATGAACACACACACACACACACACACACACACACACACACACACACACACACACACACACACACACACACACACACACACACACACACACACACACACCCAGCTGCGGAGCAGTTGTTCCAAATGGTAATCTGGGTCTTGTTTACCAGGTGGTGACAGGAAGGCACCACCCTTTACAGTAAAGTTTAATCTCTTAATCTATGAGCTGAATAAGATCTTCTGAGGTTGCCATGGCAACCACTAATGATATCTAAAGTGAAAGCAATACATACAAACAATGCATTGTTGTTGTTATTATGAGTAGTTTCTCGGCGTTTCTGTTCTCGTAAATCAGACAGCAAGAATCCAATTTCCTTTTTCAAAGAAATTTTATGGCTGTCTATTG
>NC_134806.1:46498460-46500960 GCF_046742065.1 Oratosquilla oratoria
TGATAACAATAATAACAATAACAATAATAATAACAATAACAATAATAATAACAATAATAATAATAATGATAATAATAATAATGATAATAATAATAGTAATAATAATAATAATAATAATAATAATAATAATAATGATGATGATGATGATGATGATGATGATGATGATGATGATGATGATGATGATGATGATGATGATGATGATGACGACGACGACAACAACAACAACAACAACAACAATAACAACAACAATAACAACAACAATAACAACAACAATAACAACAACAATAACAACAACAATAACAACAACAATAACAACAACAATAACAACAAAAATAAAAACAATAACAACAACAATAACAACAATAACAACAACAATAACAACAACAATAACAACAACAATAACAACAACAATAACAACAACAATAACAACAATAACAACAACAATAACAACAACAATAACAACAACAATAACAACAACAATAACAACAACAATAACAACAACAATAACAACAACAATAACAACAACAATAACAACAACAATAACAACAACAATAACAACAACAATAACAACAACAATAACAACAACAATAACAACAACAATAACAACAACAATAACAACAACAATAACAACAACAATAACAACAATAACAACAACAATAACAACAGCAATAATAACAACAATAATAACAACAATAATAACAACAATAACAACAATAACAATAATAACAATAATAACAATAATAACAATAATAACAATAATAACAATAATAACAATAATAACAATAATAACAATAATAACAATAATAACAATAATAACAATAATAACAATAATAATAATAATAATAATAATAATAATAATAATAATAATAATAATAATAATAATAATAATAATAACAATAATAACAATAATAACAATAATAATAATAATAACAATAATAACAATAATAACAATACATACATACATACATATACCAAGGCTTTTTTTTCCCCTTCCAAGGGAGGTAGCCAAAAAGGGAAAGGCATAAAAACACTCCCACCCATTTCATCCCTAAATACACTCCACACCCCTCCCACCCTTCCTATCATCTGAGCACCTCCTGGATGACGGGTCATCCCTGCACCTTGCCCACCGCCCTGGGTCAGAAGCAGTGTCGCAGGACACAGCACATCCACAGCAAGGCCGCTTCATTTAATCGGCGACCCCCCCTCTCCGTCCCCCCTTGCATATAAGGAGAGGACGGGGAGAAATCCCTTCGGGCTGCGTCAAAACTCACTCACACACACTACCCCACCCCCCACCCCCCCGCCCATTTCTCCCCATGCAGTCACATCATCATCCATATACAACCATTCTCCACTCACCTCTGTCTTCCGTCCTCTCCCTTCCTTCCTCAACAGACATTCCCCTCTTCCCCAAAGCCCCCTTCACCCCATCCATCCACCTCATCCTAGGACGTCCCCTCATGTTCACTCCCTCCACATCTGCCTTCCATACCTCTTTTACTAGTCTTTCTTCACTCATTCTTTCCATGTGTCCAAACCATCCTAATATTCTTTCATCAACCCTCTCTCCCAAATCCTTTTTCACCCCCGTTCTCCTCCTCACCTCCTCATTTCTCACTCTATCTAGCCTAGTAACCCCCACCATACTTCTCAGACACCTCATCTCAAACACATTCAAACTCCTTCTCTCTTCTTCTCTTATGTTCCACGTTTCTGCCCCATACAGTGCTGTTGGCACAATCACTCCTTCATACAGTCTCCTCTTCGCATCCATTCCCAAATGTCTATTTCTCATTACACTCTTTAAACCACCAAGGCATTTACTCGCTTCTCTCAATCTACATTCTACCTCCACCTTCACTCCACCTTTTCCTGCTACACTTGCACCCAAGTATCTAAAACTATCCACTTCCTCCAGTCGCTCTCCCTTAATGTTCACTTCCAGTCTACTGCCACTTTCACCCCTTGTACATCTCATCACCTTACTTTTACCCACATTTATCTTTAGCTTTCTTCTATCACATACTCTCCCAAACTCTGCCACCAGCTTCCTCAATCCCTCCTCTGACCCTGCCACAAGCGCAGTGTCGTCCGCAAACAACAGCTGGCTCACCTCCCACTTTTCTCCATTTTTTTTTAACCATCTCCAATCCCTGACTCACTACCCTAGCATTCACCTCTCGCACCACCCCATCCATGTATAAGTTGAACAGCCAGGGCGACATAACGCATCCTTGACGAAGTCCCACCTTTACTTCAAACCACTCACTCTCTCCATTTCCAATCCTAACACATGCTC
This sequence comes from Oratosquilla oratoria, assembly GCF_046742065.1. Lineage (NCBI taxonomy): Eukaryota > Metazoa > Arthropoda > Malacostraca > Stomatopoda > Squillidae > Oratosquilla > Oratosquilla oratoria. The sequence goes on from NC_134806.1 coordinate 46,500,763, forward strand.
TACTACTCACATAAAAACTCTTGACAGCTCCCAAAAGCTTTCCTCCTATCCCATAAATCTGCATAACCTCCCACAGTGCCTTTCTGTCTACCCTATCATAAGCCTTTTCCAGATCCATAAAAGCCCAAAAAACATCCTTCCCCTTTCCTATAGCTTTCTCACATATCTGTCTTACCACAAAGATCTGATCTACACAAC
>NC_134806.1:46505960-46513460 GCF_046742065.1 Oratosquilla oratoria
GTTTTTGCGCTAGAGCTGTGGAAAGATTCACATATAATATTTTATACTTTCCATTTCCGAGTTTAGTCTCGAATATCTCTACAGCTTGGTTAAGTACTGTGTATATGGTGTCATAATTGGTAGGTGGAGCATTTGTAAAGGGAAGATATGAGATCTGGGACACATCATATGGGAAGTGTGCTGTACATTTCTCCATGTATTCCAACCTGGGCACTGCATTTTTTTGCCATTTTCCAAGTAGCCATAAAAGCTCTGTTGTTGTTGTTGTTGTTGTCGTTCCCTAGACTGTCTGTCCGAGCAGTCCCGTCTCCCCAAGGAAGGCCACAGCCGAAACTGGGTTTTCCCACAAATCCTTTATAGAGTGTATGTTGTGTTGTTTGCGTGCATTATTAAAAGCTCTGTTGTTGTTATTGATACAGTAGTGGACACTGGATTGATACTTGCCAAATCCCTGACTTTTATATTCAAGAGTCCTTTTACACTTTTACTTTCAAAGGTTTTAATAGGATTATGACCAAACTGCCCAACAAACGATGCACTAGGGATCTTCGTTAATCTAGTGATTGGCTGATCTGAAGTAATATTATTCTGAGGAGTAACACACTGAATTCCTCCCATACTGTGGAATGTGTTAAATCCATCAATAGTAGAGATGTTCACATCTGCATTGTCGAATACAAACTGTGCAAATGAATCATTCGGAGGTTCCTTGGCTGGATGTTGCAAAGCAGATACTTGAAAGAGTGCTGCCTCAGCATAGGACGCACATAATCCCAACGCAGAGAGCACGTTCAGTAGATGCTTAGAGCCATACTTCTGACTTAAGTGAACAGCAAGTCCTATTTGTAGAGGAGATATGAAAGAATTTGGTCTAGCTGCTGTAAGGATAGCATGTGAAATTGCTGTACATTTCCTATTCCATTTTCTTTGATTTCCTTTCTTGTTTTTTAAGACTATTGTCTTAACAAGGCACTGGAGAGTTTCTGGAATAAGTGAATCCAATTCTTCTAGGAAATTTTCTGGTGGTGGATACTGATCTGCTTCGTACATCTGCGATCTTATATCTTCAGCAATTATTCTGGCGGCAGTCTTTACAATCCGAAGCCGTTCTTCCTTCTCGTCATGACTTCTATGATTTTCGTACCAAGCGTCAGTCAAAATTTTGTTTCCTGTGTCACGGAAACAGATCACTGGTTTTCTATTTTTGTTCACAGAAACAATAATATCATGTCCATATCTCTCTATCAATTCAGATTTTATGGTTTTATCAGTTGGTAGCTCACCCTCATATTCTGAAAAAATCTTACTGAAAGTAAACTGGCATTCCTCTCGATTTTCCTCCAAGTAGTTAAAAGCATGACTCATTGCCTCAGAAACCGTAGAGCTTTTGGGACGACCACGTTTCATACCAGAAGATGTTTGGTAGAATTTTTTCATGCAGGCTGAATGGTACCTTGCCTCAGCAGCAGCAACTAAATCCACTACGTTACATATACGAGTACATACTTCTTTGCCCCATTCATCTTTTCTCATTTCACCAGCTTTCAAAATAGTATCCTTAACATGCAGCATCTCTATACAGTGCACAGATTCACGATCACCTAAATATTTTTTGCTTTCTTTTTTCAAAAAGTCACTTGATGCATCTTTTCCACAAAAGAGACAATCATGAAGAAAATCAAACTGTAATTCTTGACTTCTCAGTGACGTTGTCGGCACTTGCGAGGTTTTCTGCCTTGCTTGGAAAGTTTCAGCTCTCCGTTCTTTTGTATACACTTTTCTACATTTTTCATGCACCTTCACACTTTTTAGTCCTTCTAACAGAGAATGTTTTCCGTCTTTCCACTTAATGCTATAATCAATCAGTGTCTTTATTCCTTTCTCTTTAACTTCTCTAGTCTCACCCACAGAAAGCTGTCCATCGCATATTAAACATTTCCCCAATGAAGACATTTTGCACCAACAACTGCCTGGGGTTTCACTGAAGCTTTAACTATCTATTTTAATAGTTCTGAAACAAAAGAAAGACTATAATCAAGTTAGGAACTTAGATATTTTATTCAGTATAGCATACAAAGGAAATTATTATATGATCTTTGTGCACTGTAGGTATCAAATAAAGATAAACACAATCTTTTCGCACATTTAGCGCAAAAACAGTGAGGTATATCACAAAATTGAATAAAATAACTTTTGTAGAAAATTTTATGTAAAATAAATTTTGTTTCGATACATTTTTCGTTAGAATTAGTTTCTAGTGAGATATTTGGAAAAAACTGTTTTTGGTCGCCATTTTTTCAAGATGGCGGCCAAATCCGGGGGGGTAGAGGGGTGCAAAATTAATATGTTATTAAGTAAGGTATTATAAACACATTAAAGCTTATTGCAGCTTTCCCTGATTTTTTTCCTTATTCGCCTTTTTTTTACTCCTCTATTGACTGGCCTATATAGGAGATTTTCAAATTTAAGAAATAACGTGTGTGTGTGTGTGTGTGTGTGTGTGTGTGTGTGTGTGTGTGTGTGTGTGTGTGTGTGTGTGTGTGTGTGAGAGAGAGAGAGAGAGAGAGAGAGATTCACCATGGTCTTGGATTACGTGTTGGACTCGTGATCGACAGCTATTTCCCTCCCGGAAGAGACATCAGAGCTTGTATATGACCGATCTATGGGTAATCCTGTGACCTTACACGCACAAACACACGCCCAACTCCCCGCCCACGAGAGTTGGAGTAACGAGTCGCAGCACAGTGATACTGATATTATTTCAGCTCTGAGCGGGATTCGAACCCAGACCATCTTAATGATGACTGTGTGTGTGTGTGTGTGTGTGTGTGTGTGTGTGTGTGTGTGTGTGTGTGTGTGTGTGTGTGTGTGTGTGTGTGTGTGTGTGTGTGTGTGTGTGTGTGTGTGTGTGTGTGTACGTGTGGAAGTAATGTTCGTGTTTGATGTTCAAGTGCTCAAGCCTCTACCAGGAACAATAGTAATAAATCTTATCATCAAAGCTGCACCCACGTAGCGATAAGAACGTCAGATATAGGATAAAAAAGATTTCGTTCATTGACCTCGATTTGGTTCAAGGAGAGAGAGAGAAAAAAAAACGTTTCCAAGAACTCGAACGCGTGACTAAACGTTCCCATGGCCTCGAATCGACCAATCAGCTGTTGCTTCGAGTTTCCAAGAAGTGGATAACCCGCAGCCCCATAGTACCCGGCAACGGTCCTCGAAACCTTCCCCCCCCCCCCCCGATCTCCCTGGGATGAAAATTTGGACTGTTGTCCATCTTGTGTGAGTGTGGGACTGTTTTTATGTTAAATCAGAGTGGCAGGGAGAGGAGAGTAGTTTCCGTTTGCCAGCTCTCCATTTGTGAAAAGTAATACAGTTGACCAAGTGCCAACCCCTCGGGGCTTCGCCGTCCATCTTTCAGGATCGCGACATGCAAGCAGGTACCCGTCACCCCCCCCCCCCCGTATTCAATGGTTGTGTACTTTTAGCAAACGTTTGTTGAAGGTGTGTGAAAAGTATGTTTGTTTGATAACTGCAGTATTGGAAATTTATCAATGTAAAATCGAATACAGTAACAAAATAGATTCGTTTTGATTAAATATTTCTTTTGCTATACGATGTTAAGTAAAGTATGCAATACGAACATTAAACAAACTTTCGACAAACTTTGAAAAAAGTACTATTTTGTCTCGAGTATAAATGAAATGCCTAAAACTATATAGACATCGTCCTTTATGTATGATCTACGTAAATATACATTTCAAATATCCTAAAGAAAAAAAACTGTTTCATCACATAAATTCAAACATGCATGCTAGTATGCATGATATGTGACAACCTTTCAACAAACGTTCGTATAACATTTGCTTTCTGGAGGGTAGGGAAGGGGGGAGGGGGAGGGGGGAGGGGGAGGGGGGTCATTAGCTCCCCCTTGACAAAGGACGTGTGCGTTTATCGTGGTCACCTGTCAGCGTGAAGACTGAGAGTTCTGAGGAGAAGGTACTGAAGAAGCCAGCGAGCTGACACAGGGCCGAAGTTCTCCATGAGGTCTCGTAAGCTGCGTAGACGCCGCGGTATTGTACGTCCACTGCAGCGATGATGAGCAGGTAGATTCCCATAATTAGATCTCCATGGGCCAGGTTGACGATGAGGAACGAGTGCATCTTCGGGAGGAAGACGAGGAGAAAGAGTTTGCTTAATTATAAGAGTAATAATGATGATTATAATAATAATAATAATAATAATAATAATAATAATAATAATAATAATAATAATAATAATAATAATAATAATAATAATAATAATAATAATAATAATAATAATAATAATAATAATAATAATAATAATAATAATAATGATGATAATAATGATAATAATAATAATAATGATAATGATAATAATAATAATGATTATATGATATGATATTATATGTGATGATAATATGATGATATGATGATATATATGGTATAATATGATATATGATATGATAATATAATATGATATATGATGATATGATATATGATATAATTATATAACATATATGATATATGATATATGATGATAATATACATATGATATAATATGATAATATATGATAAGATATATGATATGATATGATGATAATATGATTAACAATGATAATATGATAAAGATGATGATGGTTCATAAATATAATAACAGTAACAATAATATAAATAAATGTGTTGGTAGAGAGGAAGATGAATGAATTCAGTCATAAGAACATAAGAATGGAGGAGGTTACAAGAGACCATAGGGCTTACACTAGGAGGTGAGTCCTCTCCCCCCCCCCAATGTAAAATTGAGTTTATCAAAAGAGACACCTTGTGAGAACGGAGTCTCTGATCACGTGTCGGACTCGTGATCGACAGCTATTTCCCTCCCGGTAGAGAGCTCAGAGCTCGTATATGACCGATCTATGGGTAATGATGTGACCTTAAACGCACATACACCCCAAACTCCCCGCCCACGAGAGTTGGAGTTTCGAATCGCAGTGCAGCGATATTGAAATTATTTCAGCCCTGGGCGGAATTCGAAAACGGACCACCGTAGTGGCGGCCGGGAACTCTACCACTGCGCCATCGAGTGTGTACTACGCTTTGTTTGTTAGAGCTTTACTGAGCGCGTTATCGAGGCACATAAATCTCTAGGGACAAGTGGGAAGACCTTGAGGAAATGGGGGAAGATCACTGGAGCCTTGGGACGGCTAACGAGGATGGGGAGCAAATGTCCGTGTGTAGGAGGACATTTGTTCATCGCCAATGGGAAAATTCATATTTAGAAGAAATAAGGTTGTGATGGGGCATTTGTCCTCCGTTGAGTGAGAAAGAAAAGTGAAGGGGTATTTGTCCTCCGTTGATGTACAGAATCATCATGAGTGAGAAAACAATGTGAAGGGACATTTGTCCACCGTTGATGGACAAATGCATATTTAGAAGAAATAAGGTTGTGATGGGGCATTTGTCCTCCGTTGAGTGAGAAAGAAAAGTCAAGGGGTATTTGTCCTCCGTTGATGTACAGAATCATCATGAGTGAGAAAACAATGTGAAGGGACATTTGTCCACCGTTGATGAACAAATGCATATTTAGAAGAAATAAGGTTGTGATGGGGCATTTGTCCTCCGTTGAGTGAGAGAGAAAAGTGAAGGGGTATTTGTCCTCCGTTGGTGTACAGAATCGTCATGAATGAGAAAACAATGTGAAGGGACATTTGTCCACCGTTGATAGACAAATACATATTTGGAAGAAATAAAGTTGGTGACGGGCATTTGTCCTCCGTTGATGGACAGAATTATCATGAGTGAGAAAACAAGGTAAAGAGGCATTTATCCTCCGTTGATGTACAGAATCACCATGAATGAGAAAACAATGTGAAGGGACATTTGTCCACCGTTGATGGACAAATGCATATTTGGAAGAAATAAAGTTGGTGATGGGCATTTATCCTCCGTTGATGTACAGAATTATCATGAGTGAGAAAACAAGGTAAAGAGGCATTTGTCCTCCGTTGATGCACAGAATCATCATGAAGGAGAAAACAATGTGAAGGGACATTTGTCCACCATTGATGGACAAATGCATATTTGGAAGAAATAAAGTTGGTGATGGGCATTTATCCTCCGTTGATGTACAGAATTATCATGAGTGAGGAAACAAGGTAAAGAGGCATTTGTCCTCCGTTGGTGGACAGAACCATCATGAATGAGAAAACAAGGTAAAGGAACATTTGTCCACCGTTGATGGACAACATCACTAGTGATGAAATAAGATGAGGGGGCATTTTTGTACCGTTGATGGACAGAATCATAAGTGAGGAAATGAGGCGAGGAGGGGAATTTTCCACTGTTAATGGACAAAATCATGAAAGAGGAAATGAGGTGAGGGAACCTTTGTCCACTGTTGATGGACAAAAATGAAGAACGAGAAAACAAGTTCAGGGGTCATGTGTTCACAGTTGGTGGACAAAATAATGAGTCAGGAAACGAAGAGGGAGTGGGGTTAACTAAGTAAAGCGTTCCAAATTTTTTTGGGATAATCGAGTGAGGGGGCAATTTGCCCATTGCTTGGACAAAATTATGAGTGAGGAAACGAAGAGGGAGTGGGGTTAACTAAGTAGACCTTTCCAAAAATCTTGGATAATGGAGTAAGAGGGTAATTTTCCACTGCTTGATGGACAAAATCATGAGTGAGGAAATAAGGGAACATTTGTTCACTGCTTGATGAACAAAGTGATGTATGAGGAAACGAGGTGAGGAGGGCCAACTAGGGATAGCCATCCAAAATTTTGGAGAGCTTTCGGGTTTACCTTGTTCTCGCTCGAGTACAGACTCCTCCAGACGATAACGAAGGAGTTGCCTATGAGAGCCACGAACCCGAGGACCCAGATGCAGACGCGCAGGACGCCGTTGGACATGAGGTCCTCGCAGGACGAGAACTGGTCCGCCTTCGGGAGACATTCCTTCAGGTGGTGGTCCCGCGCAAGGCAACACCAGCGCCATTCGTCCGTCACCCTGAGGGAGGAAGAGGGTGCCGAAGGGGCGGTGTTAGGGTCAGGGTGTACCTGCGTGTCATCGGTGGAGGTACCGGGTGGAACAGGATGGCAAAATCTAGGGTCGAGAACATGAAGGGTCATTGTCATAAAAGCCCATTTTGAGAAAAAGGTACTTAAAAGTTTCCTTTGTTACAATTCAACACGACATTTTTTTCTTTGTGGTCAATCAAAATATGTTGTATTGATATAATCCTTGTTAAGATATATTCCATATTCCTCCTTTACACTAGCCATTCTAATGAAAAAATACATGACTTATGTGACACTGGCTTTGGAAAAAAGTTCAGTGCGGCGTCACTAATGTCATTAGCTTTTACAGCACAGAAACAAAAATGTCCGGTTCGTTTTTTCCCCCCTGAATTTTCTAGCCTTTGGATCTCGAAATATGGTACCAGACGGTGATTCCGAGTCTTTCTGGGTGGTGTCGAATG
>NC_134806.1:46518460-46530960 GCF_046742065.1 Oratosquilla oratoria
TGGATGGGCGGGCTTATAAGGCTCAGCCTGCCTAGCTCAGACGGAATACTGGCCTCTCATTGGCTGAGAGGTGCAGTATGGGATTTTGTCCGGGAGCCAAGGGGGTGGGATTTTGTCTGGGAGCCAAGGGGGTGGGATTTTGTCTGGAAGCCAAGGGGGTGGGATTTTGTCTGGAAGCCAAGGGGGTGGGATTTTGTCTAGGAGCCAAGAGGGTGGGATTTTGTCTGGGATTCACGAGGGTGGGATTTTGTCTGGGAGTCAAGAGGATGGGATTTTGTCTGGGAGCCAAGGGGGTGGGATTTTTGTCCAGGAGCCAAGGGGGTGGGATTTTGTCTAGAAGCTCTGGCCTGATTTGCTGCTGCTCTGGTTACTGGTCCTAGGCGCTGATTGACTAGCTGGACATGTTCCATTTGTTCGCGGGGCTGCTGCTGTCTAAGGGCTTGTTGTTCCTGGAGGGGGTTATTCTTTACAGGGCGCGCGGAAGGGAGAATAAAATCGGCAGCTTGCTGTATGTTGATGGTAGGGCGCTGGCAAGTAATGGATACTGCTTCTGCAATCTGCAGCTTCCTGAAGGCAGACTCCTTGTGAAGAATGTCCGTTTGGTCTAGCAGCTTCTGTAGAGGAGGCTTCATGTTGTGTGTTTCAGTGAAATGCTGGAAAATTGATCCCTGGTTTCTATGGGATTGTAGGCGACGCCGCAGTGTAGAGGAGGTCCTGCCAATGTATGTGCTGGAGCCGTCGCAGCGGCCCTCCTGACATGAAAATTTGTATACAACATTGGTGGTAGCCTCACTCGGGGCCCTGGGCGCCGTGCTATTCCTCATAATCAGGGAACTAATGAGGTTAGGTTTGCAGAATATTCTCAACTCTATGATGGCATTTCTGTTGGTTGGGGTGACTCCTCTCTTGATGATATTCCTAAGGGCATCACACTCCTCGCGGTACCGATCATGGAAAGAATTATGGTGGTAAACGGTGATTTTCTCCTTGGGAGGAGTGGGCAACTGGGTCGAGTCTGCAAACTGGTCCAGTTTTTTCTGTATGACTTTCTCGATGAGATGGTCTGCATAGCCGTTGTTGGTGAGGAGCTGGCGGATACGGTCGAGTTCTCTGTGGATCTCAGTCCAGCTACTACAGTGGGTAAGGGCCCTCTTCACATAGGAAGATATCACGGATATCTTGTATGAAACAGGGCATTCTCCCTTGGCATTGAGGCAGCGGCCCACGTTGGTGGCTTTAGTGTAAACCTTAGTCTTGAAGCCCTGTTCTTGTTTAGAGATGTCCACATCTAGGAAGGGGAGGCACCCCTCTACACTGCGTTCACAGGTGAAGGTCAGGCTGGAATTACCTTCCAGAGCAGTAATCATGAGAGGAACCTCTTCGTCGGTAGTAGTGGTGATGAATATGTCATCGATGTATCTCGCGTATATTCCTGGAGGGGGGTTATTGTTGAAAGTTCTTTCTTCCACCTGGGCCATATACATATTAGCAAAAAGTACCCCAAGTGGGGATCCCATCGCCACTCCATCAACTTGTCTGAATAATTCCCCTTTATGGGAGAGGAAAGGGGCCTCCTTGGTACACATCACTAGCATGTCTCGCAGGACGTCTTCCGAGATGTCAAATACGGGTAGGTCACTTCTATAGACGCGGTCCATGATGATATCGATAGTCTCATTTACAGGAACATTCGTAAAGAGTGATTCTACGTCTAAGGAAGCGATGTCGTGGCACGGTGGAGCTGTGCGAAGCAGGTCTATGAATTCAGAAGCTGAAGAAACTGAACGTCCCATGGGGACGTATGGAGCGAGGAGAGAGTTTAGCTTCTTGGCAACTTGGTAGGTGGGAGTGGTGATTTGTGAAATAATAGGTCTCAGGGGGTTACCTGGTTTGTGGGTTTTTACAGTGCCATAACTATAACCGGGACCATAGTCACCTATCACTGGATTAAAATACTTCGTCGAAGAGTTAGCTCTCTGGATGAGATGATTAATCCTCTTCTTCGCATTCTCAGTAGGATCCTTCTGGAGTCGCTGGAATTTTGCAGGATTATGAAGGATGGAGTCCATCTTGTTATTATAGTCAGCCTTATCCATGATGACGTAGACTGCTGACTTATCTCCTTTGCGGATAATGATGTCATCTCTCTGGCGTAACTCCTTGGCGGCTTCTTTTAAATCTCTAGTGAGGATCTGGCTTCTGTAATTTCCTCTGTCGCGTCCAGATTCTCCAATAAGGTCCTCTCTGATGGTAGGAGAAAGGGTTACCTTTCTTTCATTCTGCAGGGTGAGGAGCCGATCTATCAGGCACTCAATTTCGATTCTCTTACTTTCAGGATGAGGCCGGCGAATGAAATGGCAGTTAAGCCCTAAGTTTAGGAGTGTCTCTTGCTGACTGGATAGGGTGGTGGTAGAGAGGTTGATGAAACCTTGAGCAGGCCTCTCGTTTCTTACAGGTCCTCGGTGTAGTGTGGTGAGCTTCTTCTGGGTTCTGGTGTTAGCAATCCATTGTTGGTGATGTTCGTATTCAACAAGGTGCCCAGTGGCTGCTTGTCTTATATGCTCTTGGTCTGTGGCAAAAGTGGCCCACAAGGCGGCTTTTTCTTCATTGGCTTTTTGGAGGCGGTCTTGGGCATCTTGCAGTCTCTTCTTAAGGGTAATGGTGGTACTATTGCGATTACCTGTGTGTCGGCTATTAATACTTCTGGGGCACAGGTTTTCTCTAAGGCAATTCTGGTTGAAATCAACTGCACTAGTTGCTTTAACAATCTTCAAGACTGTATTCTTTAATCTGGAGAATACTTTCCTATTAGCAACTGAGAGGGACAGGAAGTAGTCATTCATGACTCTCAAAAGAATATACACAGTGTATGCCAACTGATATATTTTTGCATAGTAATAGTATTGAACAACTATTGACTCCACCGAAACTATAGTTTTTCGCCTCGTCGTGAGGCGTCTTCAGGGTGAGGACTGCTTTGTATGATGCTCTGCTATATTGAAGGTCTTCCAACGAATAATGACCGCTGGTTGGATGGGCGGGCTTATAAGGCTCAGCCTGCCTAGCTCAGACGGAATACTGGCCTCTCATTGGCTGAGAGGTGCAGTATGGGATTTTGTCCGGGAGCCAAGGGGGTGGGATTTTGTCTGGGAGCCAAGGGGGTGGGATTTTGTCTGGAAGCCAAGGGGGTGGGATTTTGTCTGGAAGCCAAGGGGGTGGGATTTTGTCTAGGAGCCAAGAGGGTGGGATTTTGTCTGGGATTCACGAGGGTGGGATTTTGTCTGGGAGTCAAGAGGATGGGATTTTGTCTGGGAGCCAAGGGGGTGGGATTTTGTCCAGGAGCCAAGGGGGTGGGATTTTGTCTAGAAGCTCTGGCCTGATTTGCTGCTGCTCTGGTTACTGGTCCTAGGCGCTGATTGACTAGCTGGACATGTTCCATTTGTTCGCGGGGCTGCTGCTGTCTAAGGGCTTGTTGTTCCTGGAGGGGGTTATTCTTTACAGGGCGCGCGGAAGGGAGAATAAAATCGGCAGCTTGCTGTATGTTGATGGTAGGGCGCTGGCAAGTAATGGATACTGCTTCTGCAATCTGCAGCTTCCTGAAGGCAGACTCCTTGTGAAGAATGTCCGTTTGGTCTAGCAGCTTCTGTAGAGGAGGCTTCATGTTGTGTGTTTCAGTGAAATGCTGGAAAATTGATCCCTGGTTTCTATGGGATTGTAGGCGACGCCGCAGTGTAGAGGAGGTCCTGCCAATGTATGTGCTGGAGCCGTCGCAGCGGCCCTCCTGACATGAAAATTTGTATACAACATTGGTGGTAGCCTCACTCGGGGCCCTGGGCGCCGTGCTATTCCTCATAATCAGGGAACTAATGAGGTTAGGTTTGCAGAATATTCTCAACTCTATGATGGCATTTCTGTTGGTTGGGGTGACTCCTCTCTTGATGATATTCCTAAGGGCATCACACTCCTCGCGGTACCGATCATGGAAAGAATTATGGTGGTAAACGGTGATTTTCTCCTTGGGAGGAGTGGGCAACTGGGTCGAGTCTGCAAACTGGTCCAGTTTTTTCTGTATGACTTTCTCGATGAGATGGTCTGCATAGCCGTTGTTGGTGAGGAGCTGGCGGATACGGTCGAGTTCTCTGTGGATCTCAGTCCAGCTACTACAGTGGGTAAGGGCCCTCTTCACATAGGAAGATATCACGGATATCTTGTATGAAACAGGGCATTCTCCCTTGGCATTGACGCAGCGGCCCACGTTGGTGGCTTTAGTGTAAACCTTAGTCTTGAAGCCCTGTTCTTGTTTAGAGATGTCCACATCTAGGAAGGGGAGGCACCCCTCTACACTGCGTTCACAGGTGAAGGTCAGGCTGGAATTACCTTCCAGAGCAGTAATCATGAGAGGAACCTCTTCGTCGGTAGTAGTGGTGATGAATATGTCATCGATGTATCTCGCGTATATTCCTGGAGGGGGGTTATTGTTGAAAGTTCTTTCTTCCACCTGGGCCATATACATATTAGCAAAAAGTACCCCAAGTGGGGATCCCATCGCCACTCCATCAACTTGTCTGAATAATTCCCCTTTATGGGAGAGGAAAGGGGCCTCCTTGGTACACATCACTAGCATGTCTCGCAGGACGTCTTCCGAGATGTCAAATACGGGTAGGTCACTTCTATAGACGCGGTCCATGATGATATCGATAGTCTCATTTACAGGAACATTCGTAAAGAGTGATTCTACGTCTAAGGAAGCGATGTCGTGGCACGGTGGAGCTGTGCGAAGCAGGTCTATGAATTCAGAAGCTGAAGAAACTGAACGTCCCATGGGGACGTATGGAGCGAGGAGAGAGTTTAGCTTCTTGGCAACTTGGTAGGTGGGAGTGGTGATTTGTGAAATAATAGGTCTCAGGGGGTTACCTGGTTTGTGGTTTTTTACAGTGCCATAACTATAACCGGGACCATAGTCACCTATCACTGGATTAAAATACTTCGTCGAAGAGTTAGCTCTCTGGATGAGATGATTAATCCTCTTCTTCGCATTCTCAGTAGGATCCTTCTGGAGTCGCTGGAATTTTGCAGGATTATGAAGGATGGAGTCCATCTTGTTATTATAGTCAGCCTTATCCATGATGACGTAGACTGCTGACTTATCTCCTTTGCGGATAATGATGTCATCTCTCTGGCGTAACTCCTTGGCGGCTTCTTTTAAATCTCTAGTGAGGATCTGGCTTCTGTAATTTCCTCTGTCGCGTCCAGATTCTCCAATAAGGTCCTCTCTGATGGTAGGAGAAAGGGTTACCTTTCTTTCATTCTGCAGGGTGAGGAGCCGATCTATCAGGCACTCAATTTCGATTCTCTTACTTTCAGGATGAGGCCGGCGAATGAAATGGCAGTTAAGCCCTAAGTTTAGGAGTGTCTCTTGCTGACTGGATAGGGTGGTGGTATACAAATTTTCATGTCAGGAGGGCCGCTGCGACGGCTCCAGCACATACATTGGCAGGACCTCCTCTACACTGCGGCGTCGCCTACAATCCCATAGAAACCAGGGATCAATTTTCCAGCATTTCACTGAAACACACAACATGAAGCCTCCTCTACAGAAGCTGCTAGACCAAACGGACATTCTTCACAAGGAGTCTGCCTTCAGGAAGCTGCAGATTGCAGAAGCAGTATCCATTACTTGCCAGCGCCCTACCATCAACATACAGCAAGCTGCCGATTTTATTCTCCCTTCCGCGCGCCCTGTAAAGAATAACCCCCTCCAGGAACAACAAGCCCTTAGACAGCAGCAGCCCCGCGAACAAATGGAACATGTCCAGCTAGTCAATCAGCGCCTAGGACCAGTAACCAGAGCAGCAGCAAATCAGGCCAGAGCTTCTAGACAAAATCCCACCCCCTTGGCTCCTGGACAAAATCCCACCCCCTTGGCTCCCAGACAAAATCCCATCCTCTTGACTCCCAGACAAAATCCCACCCTCGTGAATCCCAGACAAAATCCCACCCTCTTGGCTCCTAGACAAAATCCCACCCCCTTGGCTTCCAGACAAAATCCCACCCCCTTGGCTTCCAGACAAAATCCCACCCCCTTGGCTCCCAGACAAAATCCCACCCCCTTGGCTCCCGGACAAAATCCCATACTGCACCTCTCAGCCAATGAGAGGCCAGTATTCCGTCTGAGCTAGGCAGGCTGAGCCTTATAAGCCCGCCCATCCAACCAGCGGTCATTATTCGTTGGAAGACCTTCAATATAGCAGAGCATCATACAAAGCAGTCCTCACCCTGAAGACGCCTCACGACGAGGCGAAAAAACTATAGTTTCGGTGGAGTCAATAGTTGTTCAATACTATTACTATGCAAAAATATATCAGTTGGCATACACTGTGTATATTCTTTTGAGAGTCATGAATGACTACTTCCTGTCCCTCTCAGTTGCTAATAGGAAAGTATTCTCCAGATTAAAGAATACAGTCTTGAAGATTGTTAAAGCAACTAGTGCAGTTGATTTCAACCAGAATTGCCTTAGAGAAAACCTGTGCCCCAGAAGTATTAATAGCCGACACACAGGTAATCGCAATAGTACCACCATTACCCTTAAGAAGAGACTGCAAGATGCCCAAGACCGCCTCCAAAAAGCCAATGAAGAAAAAGCCGCCTTGTGGGCCACTTTTGCCACAGACCAAGAGCATATAAGACAAGCAGCCACTGGGCACCTTGTTGAATACGAACATCACCAACAATGGATTGCTAACACCAGAACCCAGAAGAAGCTCACCACACTACACCGAGGACCTGTAAGAAACGAGAGGCCTGCTCAAGGTTTCATCAACCTCTCTACCACCACCCTATCCAGTCAGCAAGAGACACTCCTAAACTTAGGGCTTAACTGCCATTTCATTCGCCGGCCTCATCCTGAAAGTAAGAGAATCGAAATTGAGTGCCTGATAGATCGGCTCCTCACCCTGCAGAATGAAAGAAAGGTAACCCTTTCTCCTACCATCAGAGAGGACCTTATTGGAGAATCTGGACGCGACAGAGGAAATTACAGAAGCCAGATCCTCACTAGAGATTTAAAAGAAGCCGCCAAGGAGTTACGCCAGAGAGATGACATCATTATCCGCAAAGGAGATAAGTCAGCAGTCTACGTCATCATGGATAAGGCTGACTATAATAACAAGATGGACTCCATCCTTCATAATCCTGCAAAATTCCAGCGACTCCAGAAGGATCCTACTGAGAATGCGAAGAAGAGGATTAATCATCTCATCCAGAGAGCTAACTCTTCGACGAAGTATTTTAATCCAGTGATAGGTGACTATGGTCCCGGTTATAGTTATGGCACTGTAAAAACCCACAAACCAGGTAACCCCCTGAGACCTATTATTTCACAAATCACCACTCCCACCTACCAAGTTGCCAAGAAGCTAAA
This sequence comes from Oratosquilla oratoria, assembly GCF_046742065.1. NCBI lineage: Eukaryota > Metazoa > Arthropoda > Malacostraca > Stomatopoda > Squillidae > Oratosquilla > Oratosquilla oratoria. The sequence goes on from NC_134806.1 coordinate 46,525,884, forward strand.
CTCTCTCCTCGCTCCATACGTCCCCATGGGACGTTCAGTTTCTTCAGCTTCTGAATTCATAGACCTGCTTCGCACAGCTCCACCGTGCCACGACATCGCTTCCTTAGACGTAGAATCACTCTTTACGAATGTTCCTGTAAATGAGACTATCGATATCATCATGGACCGCGTCTATAGAAGTGACCTACCCGTATTTGACATCTCGGAAGACGTCCTGCGAGACATGCTAGTGATGTGTACCAAGGAGGCCCCTTTCCTCTCCCATAAAGGGGAATTATTCAGACAAGTTGATGGAGTGGCGATGGGATCCCCACTTGGGGTACTTTTTGCTAATATGTATATGGCCCAGGTGGAAGAAAGAACTTTCAACAATAACCCCCCTCCAGGAATATACGCGAGATACATCGATGACATATTCATCACCACTACTACCGACGAAGAGGTTCCTCTCATGATTACTGCTCTGGAAGGTAATTCCAGCCTGACCTTCACCTGTGAACGCAGTGTAGAGGGGTGCCTCCCCTTCCTAGATGTGGACATCTCTAAACAAGAACAGGGCTTCAAGACTAAGGTTTACACTAAAGCCACCAACGTGGGCCGCTGCCTCAATGCCAAGGGAGAATGCCCTGTTTCATACAAGATATCCGTGATATCTTCCTATGTGAAGAGGGCCCTTACCCACTGTAGTAGCTGGACTGAGATCCACAGAGAACTCGACCGTATCCGCCAGCTCCTCACCAACAACGGCTATGCAGACCATCTCATCGAGAAAGTCATACAGAAAAAACTGGACCAGTTTGCAGACTCGACCCAGTTGCCCACTCCTCCCAAGGAGAAAATCACCGTTTACCACCATAATTCTTTCCATGATCGGTACCGCGAGGAGTGTGATGCCCTTAGGAATATCATCAAGAGAGGAGTCACCCCAACCAACAGAAATGCCATCATAGAGTTGAGAATATTCTGCAAACCTAACCTCATTAGTTCCCTGATTATGAGGAATAGCACGGCGCCCAGGGCCCCGAGTGAGGCTACCACCAATGTTGTATACAAATTTTCATGTCAGGAGGGCCGCTGCGACGGCTCCAGCACATACATTGGCAGGACCTCCTCTACACTGCGGCGTCGCCTACAATCCCATAGAAACCAGGGATCAATTTTCCAGCATTTCACTGAAACACACAACATGAAGCCTCCTCTACAGAAGCTGCTAGACCAAACGGACATTCTTCACAAGGAGTCTGCCTTCAGGAAGCTGCAGATTGCAGAAGCAGTATCCATTACTTGCCAGCGCCCTACCATCAACATACAGCAAGCTGCCGATTTTATTCTCCCTTCCGCGCGCCCTGTAAAGAATAACCCCCTCCAGGAACAACAAGCCCTTAGACAGCAGCAGCCCCGCGAACAAATGGAACATGTCCAGCTAGTCAATCAGCGCCTAGGACCAGTAACCAGAGCAGCAGCAAATCAGGCCAGAGCTTCTAGACAAAATCCCACCCCCTTGGCTCCTGGACAAAATCCCACCCCCTTGGCTCCCAGACAAAATCCCATCCTCTTGACTCCCAGACAAAATCCCACCCTCGTGAATCCCAGACAAAATCCCACCCTCTTGGCTCCTAGACAAAATCCCACCCCCTTGGCTTCCAGACAAAATCCCACCCCCTTGGCTTCCAGACAAAATCCCACCCCCTTGGCTCCCAGACAAAATCCCACCCCCTTGGCTCCCGGACAAAATCCCATACTGCACCTCTCAGCCAATGAGAGGCCAGTATTCCGTCTGAGCTAGGCAGGCTGAGCCTTATAAGCCCGCCCATCCAACCAGCGGTCATTATTCGTTGGAAGACCTTCAATATAGCAGAGCATCATACAAAGCAGTCCTCACCCTGAAGACGCCTCACGACGAGGCGAAAAACTATAGTTTCGGTGGAGTCAATAGTTGTTCAATACTATTACTATGCAAAAATATATCAGTTGGCATACACTGTGTATATTCTTTTGAGAGTCATGAATGACTACTTCCTGTCCCTCTCAGTTGCTAATAGGAAAGTATTCTCCAGATTAAAGAATACAGTCTTGAAGATTGTTAAAGCAACTAGTGCAGTTGATTTCAACCAGAATATATATATATATATATATATATGCATATATATATATATATGATATGCATATACATGTGTACATGCTTGTATTTACTTATATATGTACCTATGCATACTCCTCCTACACATGTATTTGCGTAAAAATCTATGCTAGTACCTATATAAGTATACATGTGCGGATGTATGTGTAAATGTATTACGTATATATGCACATGGACATGTAGTCATCTAAGTATGTAGGCATGTGTATATGAATATATGTGTATGTCTGTAGTATGTGTTTATGTACGTGATATATATGATACAATTTGTCTGCGTGTGTATGTGTGTGTGTGTGTGTGTGTGTGTGTGTGTGTGTGTGTGTGTGTGTGTGTGTGTGTGTGTGTGTGCGTGTTTACCTACTAGTAGTATACAGGAAATGAACAACGCTCTTCGGGTCCGGTCTCCTACTCGATGTCCGTACATGTGTTAGAGGGGGTTCACACGGTCTAACGGTTCGTCGAACGCGGTTCGACAGACACGTGTTTAAAGTGATGTGTGAATGTGTGAACGGGGTATTTGGTTGTCGAACATGCAACGTGTTCGACAACCAAATACCCCGTGTAAACCCCCTCATAGTCTCGCAACCTACACACGCATCACACAAGCCCTACTTGGAGATACTCACAGCATCTGAATCCGGGAGAGTCCGGTGAAGGTCTGGTCACTGAGTCGCCGGATAAAGTTCCCCCGAAGGGTTCTGCGGAGAATAACAATCTCAGATGAACAAAGAGAACAGAGAGAACTCTTGTAGTTGTCACTTTAATGACTAGATCCCCAAGAGGTGGGGAGGAGAAGAAGAACGAGGAGGATGAGGAGGAATAGGACAAGGAGGAGGAGGAGGAGGAGAAAAGAAGGAGGAGTAGGAGTAGAAGTTGGAGTAGTGTTAGTAGTAGTAGTAGCAGTAGTAGTAGTAGGAGGAGGAGGAGGAGCAGAAGGAGGAGGAGAAGGAAAAGGTGGTGGAAAGTCTGCCCCGAGGGACGCTGAGTACCTGCGGCCGAAGCCATCACTTTTACCCTGTTATGCGCTTTAGTGACTGTTGGGGCAGGTAACAGTCACTGCGGGATTTGAACCCACAATTAAGCAAATGTGAGGCCGGCGTGTTTACTATTACGCCATCACCGCATAAAAAAATATATATATATATATATATATATATATATATATATATATATATATACATATATATATATATATATATATATATATATATATATATATATATATATATATACAGTATATATATATATATATAATTTGGAAGACAAAAACAAATAATGTTTTATAAATTTCCTTTGTAATCATCACATTAATCAGATTTTATTTATTCATTTATTTGTTTATTTATTTATTATTTATTTATTTATTTATTTATTTATCTATTTGTTTGTTTGTTTATTTTGTAGTTCCCACCAGCTGCCTGTGTACCCTCTAGTAGATCTCTACGGGGAGAAACGTTAGTGTTTCGTGTGTGTCAGTTTTTGTGTGTCAGTTTGTGTGTGTCAATTTGTCAGTTTATGTGTGTCAGTTTCTGTGTGTATCAGTTTGTGTGTGTCACTTTCTGTGTGTCAGTTTGTGTGTGCCAATTTGTGCGTGTCAATTTGTGTGTGTCAGTTTGTGTTTTTGTGTGTGTCATTTTCTGTGTGTTAATTTGTGTGTGTCATTTTCTGTGTCATTTTCTGTGTCAGTTTCAGAAAAAAAAGTTTGACATAACTGGTACGTATGTAATGGATTTAAATTGGACAAATTTAGATATAAAAATGAAAGAGGCAAAAATTGGTTTACTATAAGAATGGTTAACGAATGGAATAGACGTTAAAGGACATGGAACTGCCTAGTGTAGACCTTATGTTCTCTTGCAGTCTCTTTCATTCTTATATTCTTTTGTGTGTGTAACACGGTCGATGAAGTACAATTTGACTAACTCGCATTTGTTTAGTTGTGGGTTCGAGTCCCGCATTCCTCTCCGATTCCCCACAATAGTCTCCAAAGCGCATCACAGGGCATAGGTGATGGTTTCAGCCGCAGTTGTTCAGCGCCTCCTGGCGTAGGCTCCTCATTACCTTTGACATTGCGTCGAATGTAAGGAAGTAAGGAAATATATGTTTTATTATATTTACAGTTATTGAATGTGACTGGGAGGATAAGAACAGTGAGGAGGAGGAGGAGGAGGAGCAGGGGGGTAGAAAGAGGAGGAGGACGAGGAAGAGGAGGAGGAGGAGGAAGAAGAAAAGGTGAAGAAAGAAAAGGAGGAGGAGAAAAGAAGGAGGAAGAGGAAGAGAAAGATAAGGAAGAGTAGGAGGATGAGTAAGAAGGAAGAGGAAGAAAAGGAGGAGGAGGAAGAGAAAGATAAGGAAGAGTAGGAGGATGAGTAAGAAGGAAGAGGAAGAAAAGGAGGAGGAGAAAAGAAGGAGGAGGAGGAAGAGAAAGATAAGGAAGAGTAGGAGGATGAGTAAGAAGGAAGAGTAAGAAAAGGAGGGAGAGGAAGAGAAAGATAAGGAAGAGTAGGAGGATGAGTAAGAAGGAAGAGTAAGAAAAGGAGGGAGAGGAAGAGAAAGATAAGGAAGAGTAGGAGGATGAGTAAGAAGGAAGAGGAAGAAAAGGAGGAGGAGAAAAGAAGGAGGAGGAGGAAGAGAAAGATAAGGAAGAGTAGGAGGATGAGTAAGAAGGAAGAGGAAGAAAAGGAGGGAGAGGAGGACGAGATGGAGAAGGATTATATTTGATGAAGGCCCAGATGGAGGCACAGGTGAAGGCACAGATAAAGGCACAGATGAAGGCACAGTGCCACGAATGAAGATACATTGCCACAAGTTTACCCACAAGACACTTCCAGACCAAGTCACAGTCGGGAACTTCACGAGCGGCAGACCAAAATAGAGGCTGGGGTGAGGGAAGGACTGTTGCACTAAATCCAAAAAAGAAGAAGAAAATCTGCCGTT
>NC_134806.1:46558460-46570960 GCF_046742065.1 Oratosquilla oratoria
GGGTGGGTCATGTGACCCCACGTGGAAGGTGGGTCATGTGAAGTCACGTGACGGAAGGTGGGTCACGTGACGTGGAAGGTGGGTCATGTGAAGTCACGTGACGGAAGGTGGGTTACGTGACGTGGTGGAAGGTGGGTCATGTGAAGTCACGTGACGGAAGGTGGGTCACGTGACGTGGTAGAAGGTGGGTCATGTGAAGTCACGTGGAGGGTGGGTCATGTGACCTCACGTGGTGGAAGGTGGCTCATGTGAAGTCACGTGACGGAAAGTGGGTCACGTGACGTGGTGGAAAGTGGCTTACGTGAAGTCACGTGGGGGAACGTTAGTCATGTGACGTCACGCGGCAGAGGGTGGGTCATGTGACGTCATGGGGTGGGGAACGTGGAGGAAGGTGGGTCATGTGACGTCAGGTGGTGGAAGGTGGGTCACGTGACATCACGTGGGGGAGCGTGGGTCATGTGACGTCACGTGGTGGAGGGTTGGTCACGTGACGTCACATAGTGAAAAGTGGGCCAAATGAAGTCACGTGACGGAAGGTTGGTCATGTGACACCACGTGACGGAAGGTGGGTCACGTCATGTCACGTGGTGGAGGGTGGGTCATGTGAAGTCACGTGGTGGAGAGTGGGCCATGTGACGTCACGTGGTGGAGGGTGGGTCACGTGACGTTACGTGGTGGAGGGTGGGCCATGTGACGTCACGTGGTGGAGGGTGTGTCACATGACGTCATGTGATGTTAGGTGGGTCACGTCATGTCACATGGTGGAAGGTGGGTCACGTGAAGTCACGTGAGGGAAGGTGGGTCGCGTGACGTCACGTGGTGGAAGGTGAGTCACGTCACGTGATGCTAAAGCTTTAGCGAGCTATCTCCTTTACAAAGGGGTAAAACCGTTTTATATACATAAAGTATTTGTTTGCCTATTCTGTCATCTCTTAATTCATTCATTTACTCAGTTTAGTTCCATCTCTCTATCTCTCTCTCTCTCTTTCTGTCTCCTTCACCCTTTCGCTTTCTCACTCTCACTGCCTCTCTTTATCTCCTTATATATATATATATATATATATATGTATATATATATTTATATATATTATATATACTGTAGATATACATATATATGTATATATATACATATATATGCAAAGTAGACCACTTGGAAAAAGAAACTAACGAAGCAGAGCGCTTTCGTATATTACATCTTCAGTGCAAAAAGAAGTTGTAATATACGAAAGCGCTCTGCTTCGTTAGTTTCTTTTCCAACTGGTCTACTTTGCATAAGTGAACACACGTACCCGTGTTCTTATTAGCATATATATATATATATATATATATATATATATATATATATATATATATATATTGCTATAGTTGGGCAGCAGATCCTCTTTAAGGCAAATGTCATTAAAATTTGCAGCAGCTTCTGCGTTCACGAGTTTTTTGCTGACATTCTCGACTTTTCTAATGCTGGCGCGCTGAGTCGTGCTAAGTTCTTTAATTACCTGACCAAATAACATTGGAGGTATAAGTAAAGGCATCGGAATTATCTTCTCTAATTTTATGCAGAGCTTTCGCCTAACTGTTAGGCATCTTCAGTGCTAATGAGTACAGTGTGTGGGAAATGATCTTAAATACACAATACACAGATCACAGACACTTGCGTGCTGATCCGGTTGACCAATCAGGAGGCAGGAACACTAAGCTCCGCCCCCAGGCCTAGCGGCTGATCCGTAAGGTGACCTCGATGTCTTTTGATGTGGGAATAATAAATGGATCCGGAGTCTGTCTGTTCATCGTGGGGTTTTTATCTTTTATGTATAAGGCTTCTAGGATATGAAGGCGTGTGTGGTTTGTTTCTGTCTGTAAAATAGTGATGCCCTCCTCCAAATGAAACATACATAGGGATGACTACGACGAAACTCACGAGGCGTCTCACCCTTCATCTCTCCAATGGCGCTATCAAGCGACACCACGAAGACGTACATCAGACCCCACTGACAAGAAAGAATTTGGAGGAGGGCATCACTATTTTACAGACAGAAACAAACCACACACGCCTTCATATCCTAGAAGCCTTATACATAAAAGATAAAAACCCCACGATGAACAGACAGACTCCGGATCCATTTATTATTCCCACATCAAAAGACATCGAGGTCACCTTACGGATCAGCCGCTAGGCCTGGGGGCGGAGCTTAGTGTTCCTGCCTCCTGATTGGTCAACCGGATTAGCACGCAAGTGTCTGTGATCTGTGTATTGTGTATTTAAGATCATTTCCCACACACTGTACTCATTAGACTCGAGCTGCAGACACCACCGCGCGAAGACGTGCAAAGCTTTCTCCGCAAAGTGTGCCAGAAGCAACTGATTCTACCGATACCCGAGCTTAGGCAAAATCTCTTCTTTGCCCCTCGCTCTGTCGGATATATATGCCCTTATAACCCCCCTTTCGACTGAGCATAGCCCTTGCTGGTCTAAAAACTTGCTCAGTCGTCTGGTGGGGAAGGGAAACCCCCTCCCTGTCTCCCGCATCTAGCGGAACAGGCATAGGTCGAGACCCGGCGATCGAGCCACCCCAACCGTTGCCAATAGACACCCGGGCGCCAGCCGACGCGGCGCTTTCCCTTATCCTGCCGCTAGCCACTTAGCCAATTAACGAGCACAGACCGTACCCCTGCGACCCCCCCCCTCCCTCAAATCATTTCCCTCTTTTTCCTCCCTTTTAACCTTTCAACTCTGACACATACACAACACAGAACACACACACACACCAAAGCCCAACGCGCCTAGGCGCGATGGGCCGTCTTAAAATAAGAGAGAACCGGCCCTCGCCCGGAAGCAACAAGAGAGCCACCATATGGAAAACCCTAACCACCCTCAACATCCATATACAAAAACTCTTCACAAGCGGACCCCTTCACACCATAGTAGCAGATGACTCAACAATAGAAGAACTCACCAAGAGAGTAAACAAGGCCGCCTTCTCCAAAGAAGGTCTCGAAATCACAGACCCTCCTGAACTTAATGCGAAGAAGACCTTAGTAGTCAAACAAGTAGACGACCACATCTATGAAATGGAACCAGAAGACATCAAATCAGAAATTGAAAGATTGAACCCCATTAAGGTTACCTCGGTCATAAAATTGCCAAACACCAAGACCATCATAAAGGTGAAGATGGAAACCTCAGCAATGGTCAAACGCTCATTGGAACACGGACTATTGATCTACAGCCAATCCTTCCCCCCACAAGCACTCACACAAGAAATATACATTCAACTCCCCCAATGCACACGGTGTTATTCTTATGAACACACACTCCGCCACTGTACACACCCAACAACCTACACCATCTGTTCCGGTTGCTGCTCCACAGACCACCGCATTAATAACTGCCATAATGCTCTCAAGAAATGTATTGCATGCAATCAAGACCATCCAACATACGCTGCAAGATGCCCAGTCAAGAAAGAGCTGATAAAGAAAAGGATGCAGGAACTTAAAGAACAACACACAACCTCAAACACAAACACCTCATACGCCACAGTAACCTCAGGCAATACTGCTCAACCCACACATACACCTACACCCAACCCGATAACACTGAAACACCTAACCGTCATCAACACTGCCATCATCCACGCAAACATCACCGAAGCCGCCACTCCAGGAACATACCAACACACGATAGATGAATACTACAAAGCCAACGGACTTCCCACCATAATCATACCACCTTCAGTCATAAACCCAACACCAATACTTAACATGTTAAACAACACCAACCACTCCCACACTGAACAAGAAAACATGGAAACAGAAGAACAAAGAAACAAAAGACCACTCACCACAGAACAAACAACAGAAACCCAACAACCTTCCAAAGCCAAGAAAACTGAACAAGATAACATACCCATACAAATAATAACACCAGACACCAATGACATGACAGACGACGCAATCCACCAAAACACACACACTCTCCTACAAACAGGCAAAATAAAATACATCTACACTAAGGACATACCTGAAGAAACAATAGAAACACTAATAAAACAAAAAATACTAGACCTGACAAAAGCTCCCATACAAAGACAAACCTACAGACACACCACACTGGACAACCAACTGCCAATAAATCACGCGCACATGAACACAATACACATAATGCAACACAACGTAAAATCCTGGACAAAACACAGACAACACGAACTATCCAATTACTACCTAACACAATCACCAGACATATTACTACTCAATTCCACTGGCAGACACACAGTCAAAATACACAATTACAACACATACACAAAAAACACATACAACGAAGACAACGCAGGCATAGCCATATCCATTAAAAAAAACATAAAACACAAACTTCTTGACGACTTCGACGAAGACACATTAGCAATAGAAATAGACACAAACAGAGGACCCATTATCATAGCCACACTATACATCCCACCACGCAGACCCTACATACCAAAACAAGACATACTAAAAATTACACAAAAACCACTACCAACATATATAATAGGAGACTTCAACGCTAAACACCAAATATTTAACCACACATACAACAATCAAATAGGAAGAAATATCCATCCCCTAATAACACAAAACCACCTCACCTTCCTCGGACCAGATTTCCACACAACCATAACACCCTTTGGCTCAAGCAACCCAGACATGATTTTCACCAACAGACACCACCACCTTACATACAGAATACACCCCGGAGACATAACATCATCAGACCACATACCTCTCAACCTCACACTTTCCACTACGGCCATCACTATCCCTACACAACCCAAACTAGCATACAAACTAGCAGACTGGAAAAAGTTCAAAACAATACTAGAAACAACAACAAATGAATACATAACCACAGAAAAACAAAACACAAACAACCAAACAAAAAACACAGATTACATAGACAACAAACTAAACATATGGTACAAACTCATAAACAACGCAATTACACAAACCACACCAACGACACAACATAAACAAGTCTCCACACCCAAAACATCCAAAAAACTGAAACAACTAATATGGCAGGCAAATTACATAAAAAACAAAGCCACACTCGAAAACAACTGGACACCACACACAATAAGAACAATCAGACAAATACAAACATTAATACTTGAAGAAAGCAAACAAAGTTACGAAGACACATGGAACAACATTATATCAAATATCAAATTTAATCCCCAAAAACCACAAGAATTCTGGAACAAAATAAAACAACTCTTAGGATCAAATACCCCAAACACACCATACATAATACACAGTAACGAAAAAATACACGACGACAAAAACAAAGAAACAGCATTCAGACAGGTATGGCAAAACATATTCCAAATCACACCAGAAGAAAACACGCACTTTGACACGAATCACGAAACAAACATACTAACCCACTTAACACAACACCTCCATCAAACACAACCATACACAAACATAGACCTAAACAGACTAAACACAGACAACTACATTACCCAACCCATACAACTCGAAGACGTCACAAACATAATAAAACACACAAAAAACAAAACACCCGGAGAATCTGGAATCACTAAACAAATACTCTCACACACACCAAAAATAACTAAACAATTGCTCACAGACATATTCAACGAAACACTGACCCTAGGATACTTTCCCCAAGAATTCAAAAACTCAATAATCACCTTCATACCAAAACCAAACAAAAACATAACACAAATACAAAACTACAGACCCATTTCACTACTCGAGACACCAGGAAAAATATTCGAAAGACTCATCACAAACAGACTAATGGCACACCTACACGAACACGACCTGTTAAACCCACACCAACACGGCTTCACCCCTGGCAAGGGAACACACACCGCACTCGCCACCCTATATGAAACAATTGCAGACACACAAAGACACAAACAAGCATGTATAATTATTTCAAGAGACATATCTAAGGCCTTCGACAAAGTCTGGCACGAAGGCCTTAAACACAAAATACTACAAACACAACTCCCTGACACTATCACGAAAACACTGTGTAGCTTCCTCGACAACAGAACAGCAAAAATAAAAATAAACCAACACATAGGACCAGCCTTCCCACTCCACAGTGGAGTCCCATAAGGAAGCGTCATATCCCCAACACTCTTCAACCTATACACAGCAGACACACCTCCACCATCACACGGAAGCTACACCATACAATACGCAGACGACATAACACAAATCATCACATACCCCAACACCACAGGAAAACAAATGCTTGCCAGGAAAACACAACACGAGATCCACAAAATTAACACATACGAGAAACAATGGAAAATTTCAACAAACACAAACAAATTTCAACTCCTAGCCATTTCATCACGACAACCACCACCAATCAAGATTAACAACACCATAATACCATACAACAAACAAGCACACATCCTAGGCCTCACCATAACAACACAAGGAATACAAACACACATTAAAAACAGAATAAGAACAACACAAACCACACTAAACAAACTAAGACGTTTCCGAGGACTCAAGACAAAAACACAAATACAACTATACAAGACACTAGCACGACCACAACTAACAACTAGAATACCCACCCATAATCACAGTCACAAGTACACCTACAAACATAAAAAAATGCAAAAATTACAGAACAAAACAATACGTAGTATACTAAAACACAAACCCCCCTACTTAGAAACAACACAACAACTTCACGAAACAACTAAATTAGAAACTATACATGCACGATTGATAAGACTGAGCAGTAAAGCCTGGAACACCACATTAAACATCAACACTCTACCACAGCCCCCACCAAGCAATAAACATAGACATGACCATAAAAAAAAAAAAAAAAAGGGTAGGAATACGTACGTAAGTAGTAAGATTAACTGTAATATCTGGCACAATAGCCACCCATAAACACACGTATCCACAAAGATACGTGTGTAATTATAAATACTAGCAGTCACATGGCACATAAGCCATTTCTAAACGTACGTATCCCTCCCCCCAAAAAAATAAAAATAAAAATAAAATAAAATAAAATAAAATAAAATAAAATAAAAATAAAAGGAAGATTACGCATGTTAGAACTAACATATAATTAACATAAGAACTCTCAAGGCACTTGCCACATCCAAACACACATATCCACACGATATGTGTGTATAATTAACTTACAATACTTGATAATAAACCTCATATGGCACATTAGCCAATAAAAACAACCGTAACCTTCAAAAAAAAAAAAAAAAAAAAAAAAAAAAAAAAAAATATATATATATATAAATTTATTTGAGAGCAAGTATGACACAACCTAACGAAATAATAACATTAACTAATATTAAAAAACTTTACATTAAATAACAAATCTTGTATCAATTCACGGCCTATTGCCTATACTAAGTCACACCTGCTCCCAACCTATGAAAATATATAACCTTTTATAAAATATGCAATGTAGGAAGCACTCATGAAATTTATTTGTATTCAACAAAACACTATTTACACTAAAGTCAACATCATCACACCAAAAGGTATACCACCAAATGAGTGCTTCCTACATACCTATTAATATTTATTACATGTAATTATTATCATATGTTTAGCTAGTTAGGGAACCAATTTTTAGTGAGCTAGGATGACCTCTTAAAAACACAAACTACAATGCAAGTGGGTCCGCCCCACACTATCTCTCTCACACTTCCTTCACTTTCTAAACTTTACCTTCACCTATCACCCCCCCCCTCTTGCCCCCACACCTTCTCACTTCACTGTCGCCTCTATTCAATTCAAATGTACTCATTAGCACTGAAGATGCCTAACAGTTAGGCGAAAGCTCTGCATAAAATTAGAGAAGATAATTCCGATGCCTTTACTTATACCTCCAATGTTATTTGGTCAGGTAATTAAAGAACTTAGCACGACTCAGCGCGCCAGCATTAGAAAAGTCGAGAATGTCAGCAAAAAACTCGTGAACGCAGAAGCTTCTGCAAATTTTAATGATATATATATATATGCATATATTGTTGGTGATAGAAAGTACTCACGGCATCCCGTCTCGTCTGAGAGCTGCTCTCCGTTGTGACAGTGGTTGAGTCCGTCGCACAGGAATCGAGCTGCGACACACCTGTCCCGAGTTCGATCCTCGGCGGACACGACGCACGTCAGCGCCGCCCCGGGCAGACAGGCAGCGACACCTGGCGACAGAAGAGAACGACAGAGGGTTCACTGTCCGTTGTACGAAGTGGTCATCATGAGACAGGATTGATGAGTTTTGGGGTGTCGGAGGGGGTGAAGGGGTGAGGGGGAGGAAGGAAGGGAGGGTAAGGGATAAGGGGTGAAGAGGGGTGAGGGGGAAAGGGGACGGGGGAGGGATAATAGACGAAGAAGGGTAAAGGGATGAGGGGTGAGGAGGTGAGGGGGGAAGGGAGGGAATGGGGTAAGGGGGAAGCGGGGTGAGGGGGGAAGGGGAAGGGATAAGGGAGGAGGAAGAAGGGTGAGGGAGTGAGGGGTGAGGGGGAAGGGGGAAAGGGAGGATAGGGAGTAAGGAAGGAAGAGGGGTGGGTGAAGGGAGGGGAAGGGGTAAGGAGGGAAGATGGGTGACGGGGGAAGGGGTGGTTGAGCTTGGCTGGGTGTTCTTTTAAGTCACCCCCCCACACACACACACACGGTAGACAGCGCCAGTTGATTTTATTACCCTGAGGCGGTGGATTCCTAATCCACTTAAGGTCCCTCAAATGACACTAGGTCTTCAGTAAAAGAAAAAGAAAAGTAGTAATAGTACAATAGTAATAAATAAATTATATATACATATACATACATATATATATATATATATATATATATATATATATACATATATATATATATGTGTGTGTGTGTGTGTGTGTGTGTGTGTGTATGTGTGTGTGTGTGTATGTGTGTGTGTGTGTGTATGTGTGTGTGTGTGTGTGTGTGTGTGTGTGTGTGTGTGTGTGTGTGTGTGTGTGTGTGTGTGTGTGTGTGTCTGTGTGTGTGTGTGTGTGTGTGTGTGTTTGTTTGTGTGTGTGTGTGTGTGTGTGTGTGTGTGTGTGTGTGTGTGTGTGTGTGTGTGTGTGTGTGTGTGTGTGTGTGTGTGTGTGTGTGTGTGTGTGTGTGTGTAAAATATGGACAATCGAGCTCGATAACGAAAAACAATATTGTAAGAGACAAGAGCGGATGAAGGCATACATAAAAAAAAAGATAAAAACATATAAACAAACAAATAAATCACAAGAAGGTACAAATTAATTTTTTTTTTCACAAAATATTATTCTTTCTTGCGAGAGGAGTGCGACTTGTTGGGAGCGCCCGTGGGAATTCGACGAAAACGACCAATTACCCTGACATCGCACGTCACGTAAGTCGTTGTTTCGGTTGACGTGCCATATTTCTAAATTTCTTGAAATTGTGAAACGTTTGAGAGAATTTCTGAGATTTTAATTCCTGTCTAGACTTGTTATAATAAACACCTTGTGAGATCGAAACCTTTATTGGTACTACGTTTCGCTTGTTACAGCTTTTTCAAGTACAGACTTGACACACACTGAGCACATATAAGCCAACAGGGAAGGAACTGGGAGAGGTTATCGGCGCCATTCAAAGCTTCAAAACCATTGAGCAGAACAGAGGCATGTTTAACATCGCCCCTCCTCTCCCATTCCCTTCTCTCCCTCACCCTCCTCTCCCACCCCATCCCCTCTCACCCCCTCCTCTCCCACCCCCTCCTCTCCCACCCCCTCCTCTCCCATTCCCTTCTCTCCCTCACCCTCCTCTCCCACCCTCTCCTCTCCCACTCCCTCCTCTCCCTCACCCTCCTCTCCTTCCCCCTCTCCCACCCCCTCATCTCCCACTCCCTCCTTTCCCACCCCATCCCCTCTCACCCCCTCCTCTCCCAGCCCCTCCCCTCTCACCCCCTCCTCTCCCACCCCCTCCTCTCCCACCCCATCCCCTCTCACCCCCTCCTCTCCCACCCCCTCCTGTCCCATCCCCTCCTCTTCCATTCCCTTCTCTCCCTCACCCTCCTCTCCCACCCCCTCCTCTCCCACTCCCTCCTCTCCCTCACCCTCCTCTCCTTCCCCCTCTCCCACCCCCTCATCTCCCACTCCCTCCTCTCCCACCCCATCCCCTCTCACCCCCTCCTCTCCCATCCCCTCCTCTCTCACCCCCTCCTCTCCCACCCCATCCTCTCTCAGCCCTCCTCTCCCACCCCATCCGCTCTCACCCTCTCCTCTCCCACCCCCTCCTCCCCCACCCTCTCCTCTCCCACCCACCTCTCCCACCTCCTCCTCTCCCACTCCCTCCTCTCCCTCCCCCTCTCCCACCCCCTCCTCTCTCACCCCCTCCCCTCCCATCCCCTCCTCTCCCACCTCCTCCTCTCCCACCTCCTCCCCTCCCACTTCTCCCACCCCCTCCTCCTCCACCCACTCCCCTCCCACCTCCTCCCCTTCCACCTCCTCCCCTCCCACCTCCTCCCCTCCCACCTCCTCCCTTCCCCTTCCTCCTTCCCCATTGCCCACCCCTCTTTCCCTTCTCCCCCTTCCCCCTTTTCCCTCTCCCCTTCCCCTCTTTTCCCTTTCCCCTTCCCCTCCTCCTCCCCCTTTCCCCTTCCCCTTCCCTCTTCCCCCTCCCCCTTCCCCCTTCCCCCTTCCCCCTCCCCCTCCCTCTCTTTCCCCTTCCCCTTTCCCCCTTCCCCCTCCTCCTCCCCTCTTTCCTCCTCCCCTTTCCCCCTTCCCCTACCCTTCTCCCCCTCCCCCTCCCCCTCTTTCCCAGTCCCCCTCTCCCTCTTTCCCAGTCCCCCTCCCCCTCCCCCTCCCCCTCTTTCCCCTTCCCCCTTCCCCTCCTCCCTTCCTCCTCCAAAGGATTACAAAGGATTACAAAGGCGGAGCATGCCGACAGGAGACCTTTTGGTCCATATCTAGGTCAGATGCGAAAATAAATCATAATAATAATAAAATGATAAATAAAAACTATAATAATGTGAATAACAAATGAAATACATAAATAAATGCATAGGTATAGTTAAACAATAAACAAACAGGAAAATAGTAAATAATAATAAATTGACATATAACTAATAATAAATGAAAATCAAACAGACAAATGATAATAAAACAAAAACAAATAATATAAAATAAATTATAATCATTACAGCATCTTGCTTAGGTGTTTATCTAAATGATTCTTAAAGCTTCGAACTGAACTACATTGCACTAGCTGTGCAGGAAGTTTATTCCATTCATTAACTACACGGTTGGCAAAGTTGTTTCTACCTTCTTCCAAATTGAATCTATTTCCGGACAGTTTGAGACCATTGTTTCTTGTCTGATTCTCATTCAATGTGAAAATTTTGTCACTTGATGTTGTCAATTCCCTTTAGAATCTTAAAGACCTGTATTAAGTCACCTCTGAGTCTACGCTTTTTTAGGGAAAACAGATTCATATGTTTTAGTCGATTTTCGTATGATTTATTTTTGATATTTGGAATCAGTTTTGTGGCCCCTTTCCCCTTCCCCCTTCACCTCCTCCCTTCCCCCTCCTCCCTTCCCCTTACCCCCTTCCCCTTCCCCCTTTCTCCTTCCACCTCGCACCCTTGTTATCTACATATATTTACTCTCATAAAACATACCGAGATTCAATTTAGAACGATTAACCCATAATACGTGAATATAAACTTAAGATAATTAAGCATATATTTAGTGTTAATTAAATATAAATTTAAAAAAGAGCCCGAATGAAGACTTAGATTTAATAATAAGTTTGTGAATATCAATTTCGAATATCTAAACTTATAACTAAAATTATTCGTTGTACTAAAATCATAAAGTGTCACTGAAAATAACTAAAATTGAAAACAATTTGGAATTTTATTTTGAATTTCTTATATTTCCAGGTTCAAATATTCTATTGTTCGGATACGAGTAAATACCTCCCAGATAGGAACGAACATATCCACAGGGTGTTTGGATACGCGAGGTAAAGCATGTTCGGATAATGGCGATATTCGGATAATGGCAAGATTCGGATAATGATCGTAGGCAAATCTATAGTGCAAGTGCTCTGAACGCTCAAACCTCCGCCAGGCCAGTTGTGCAATCGCTAATTTGTTGCGGGTTCGAATCCCGCACTCCCATTTCTCCGATTCCTAGCGCTGACTGTGTGTTACCTACCCCAAAAGCCCATATACACATAGGCCGAAGCTACTCATCGCCTCCTGGTGTAAGCTCCTGGCCTACCCCCCCCTACGGATCAGAATCACGTAGCGTGCTTTGAAGACCCGGGACTCGTCTCCATTTTGCTTTTCCTGTGGGACAGAAGCGCTGGACCTGCCAGAGATTTTTTTTTTTTTTTTTTTTTTTTTTTTGTTTCCGTCAATTTTCTGAAAAAAAAAAAAAAAATTGGACACAAAGGCCGAGCAAGCGGCAAAGCAAGTTTCACAAGGAAAATAATCTTAACTCTTCGAATTAAGT
>NC_134806.1:46575960-46584375 GCF_046742065.1 Oratosquilla oratoria
AAAAGGCAAGAAATCTATCGTGTATCCAGATCTTCAGTCTGCTATTCGCCCAGTTCTACATTCAAGTGATATTCCTGTACCACAGCCGCCCTCTGAACTACCAAGCGATGACACGAGCAACTCAGACGATTCAGAATCTCAAGATGCAACGTATACGACACAACTTGAATCTGATAAGAAACCACACCTCATCACCCAACCAGAACTCAATGATCTAGTTCGTGATCTAACACTTACTAAGCAACAGAGTGAACTCCTGGCCTCACGTTTGCACCAATGGCACCTGTTGGATGAAGAAGCTCGAATTACAGTATTTAGGAAGCGTTCTGCAAATCTACAGGATTTCTTCACTTTGGAAAACAACTTGACTTATTGTAATGATATCAGAGGCCTATTCAGTGCCCTTGAGCTGTCCTATGAACCCAATGAGTGGAGGCTATTCATAGATGGATCCCTTTACAGCATAAAAGCAGTTCTGTTGCACATTGGGAACACCATGCCTTCAGTTCCAGTTGCTTACTCAGAGAGACATATGAGAACCTTGCTTTTATTCTAGACCGCATAAGTTACAAAGAGCATGAGTGGTTAATTTGTGCAGACTTGAAAGTAGTAACCATACTTAATGGGCTACAAACTGGATACACCAAATTTATGTGCTTTCTTTGCAAGTGGGACAGTAGGGCCAGATCAGAACATTATATACGCTCAGAATGGCCATCTCGGGAATCTATGACGCTTGGATGCCATAATGTAATTCATGAGCCACTAGTTAAGAAGGAGAAAATCATTTTGCCACCACTGCATATAAAACTAGGCCTAATGAAGCAATTTACCAAAGCACTGCAACATAACAAGCCATGTTTCCAGTATCTCAAAGGGATCTTCCCTAAAATTAGTGATGCCAAGATTAAAGAGGGTATATTTGTAGGCCCTCAGATTCGCAAGCTTATAAATGATGAGGACTTTGAGGCGACAATGGATGAACCTGAGCTAGCGGCCTGGCATGCATTCAAAGATGTATGCAAAGGGCTTCTGGGAAAGCACCAAGAGTCCCAGCGAGAGCGTAAAGTGGAGAGGCTAATCAAATGCTACCAAGATCTCGGATGCAATATGTCACTGAAGATACACTTTCTTCATTCTCATCTGTCCTTCTTCCCAGAGAATGCAGCAGATGTGAGTGATGAACATGGAGAGAGGTTCCATCAAGATATAGCGTCAATGGAAAACAGGTACAAGGGAAAATGGAGCCCTGCTATGCTGGCTGACTTCTGTTGGAACCTGAAGCGTGACACGCCTGAGACGTCTTATAAAAGAAGAAGTAAATAATAGATTGTAGGTTAATACATCATATAAAGCTAACAAACATGCCGATTCATTATATATTAATTAAATAAATACAATGAAGACATTTAATCTGACTTTGGGAGCAAAATACATTTATGGAACCTTGGAAATCTCTATTAATTGCATAATTATTAAAACAGCGATTTACAAAACATTGTGACGTGGCATGAAATTTTTGTTATCAAATTTGAATTCAGCACACTGAACTTCATAATAAAACGCACATGAGAACTATGTTTTCTTCTTAATCCTGAAATTTGTTGTACAGTGTGCAATCCCTCATTTGTCCTTTCTTCTCTAAATAAGAAAGTAGATTTACAATGCATAGATTAATGAACTTCATTTTGGCGATAATGAAATAGAAACGTTGACAAATAATGTATAGATAAATCAACAAATAAATCAGTTAACAAAGAAATAATAAATAGATAAAAAAAATTGGATAAAGAGTGAGAAATCGAATATATCTTTGGAGACGAACAGAAATAGATAAAAAATAACGATAATAATTCATAAATAAATCGGTAAACAAATAAATCAGACTTCAAAGAAAAATAAACCAATAAGTTTGGGTAAAAATATGAAAAGGAATAGAAATGGAAAAAAAAAATTGACAAATGATAATTTATAAATAAATCAGCAAACAAATAAACCAGACATCAAAGAAAAAATAAGTTAACAAGTTTGGGTAAAGAACTGAGAACGTACAAGTTTTATGATGGAGTCGAGCAAACTCGTTGACAAATAATGCATAAATAGAACAACAAATCAACGAGGAAAGATATATTTACGCTGGAGATAAAATATCAACTGACCTGAGTGTTTCAGGTAGACATGTTGGCAGTCCTGTTCGTCTGCGCAATCTGCGCAGTCGCACTGCGAATCACAAACGTTGCCCAAAGCCACACACTGCGAATCAGGACATCGAAACTCTTCGTCCGAACAAGGACCGCCTGGAGGGAAAGAAGGATAAATATCAGCATATAAAGAGGAAAAGGAATGAATTAAATAGAAACGAGCGAATAATAGATAATAAGTGATGGCAGAAAATAATAGATGATAAGTAATAAGTGACCAATAATCAGTGGTATCGCAAATGGTGTCCGAAGCCATCAACTGCGAATTCGGACATCGGAAGTCTGTGTCTGAAGATACCCGTGCAAGGGTAAATAAATAGATGAATAATTAATGAATGATTCTTAGATAATAAATTATAATAATGAATAACAAATAGTAACGAATGACAGTATATTGGCAGTAATAACATAACAAACACAGACGTTTCACATAGTATTGAGAATAGAGTACAGAGGCAATAGTCACTTAAACTCCCCCAAGAGCAATGAAAATTGAAACATGGGCTTAATTGATAAAACAGGTATCATAGATTGTAAATATATATATATATATATATATATATATATATATATATATATATATATATATATATATATATATATATATATATATATATATGGTGACCAGGATTTCCGTGTTGTTCTTATAAGATCAAATTTCCCTGCCTCCCCTTTTCACACACCCTAATGAAACACCCAAATGTAATCCCAAATCAACAGTGATGAACAGAGGTACTTTCTTACCAAATTCTTTTTTGTCCTGGACTATTTTTTTTCCGACTGTTGGAGCAGATTTGCACTCCGGAGCTTTCGGGAAGGAACCTGACATACTGGAGGGAAATAATCTTCCTCCAGTATATAAAATGAGGTTCTATGTAAATTGTTGAGAAAATGAAAAAGTTTGCTATAGTGATTTTACGGCGGAAAATGTGCTGGAGGTGGGTGGTGGTACCGCCGATTAATCGGAGGTTGGAAGAAAAATAGCCCAGTGTGATAACTCTTTAATCTGAGAGCCCTCTTTAATCTAAGAGCCCAGTCACACTAAGCTTACGACCTGTTTCCGACCACCGGCGACCAGGTGATCGCCGACCAGTTGCAGGTAGTCTTTGGAAGTCGCTGTTAGTCGGTAATAAAATAGATAAATAGACAGATCGATAGATATATAGATAGATAGATAGATATAATATATTACAACACACACTGAATAGTCCCAGTACATAGATTTCCATCGGCAATAAGATAGATAAATAGACAGATCGATAGATATATAGATAGATAGATAGATACAATATTACAGCACACATTGAATAGTCCCCAGTACATAGATTTCCATCTTATCAACCACATTAACTTTTTCCATTTCAATTCCTTGCAGAGGTTTTGTGTTGCCGACCGATCGCTTGATTTTCGGTCGAAGGCGGTCGAAGGCGGTCGTAAGCTTAGTGTGATTGAGGATTAATGTAACCCAGCTCTAAGATTAAGTGAAGGATTGGCTATGTAACGAAGATTTAGAATGTCACACTTGTTCTCGTGTGGTATAAATTAAATTATGTTTATTTTCATTGGCTTCATCTATTATAATGAAAAGAAAATAGATCTATAACGAAAAAAAAAACACGAAAATATATGTAGAGTAACTTAGTCATTCTAATAATTTAGAATTTTGAAGATATTTTAGAGGACCCCACGTAAAAGATCAATAAGTGATTAGATAAAAAAAATATATATATAGATAAGTATGATTTTATAGATAATAAATAAATGAATAAATATATGTATGAATAGATTAGTAAATACATAAGCAAATTACTATATAGATACATAAAAGAATAAAAACAAGTAAATGAATAAATAAGCAAATAAACAAATATAACCTAATGGTGAGTAGGATTTTTTTCCAAGGTGCCAGTCAGCAGCATGACAGTGTTGGTATATGCATCCTCCACAGACCTATCAAAGAAATGTTGAAAAGTAAAACAAACAAACAAATAGATAAATAGATAAATGAATAAATAATCAAATAAATAAATGAATAATTAAATAAGTAAATAAATATATAAAAATAGAAAATAAATTCTGATGACGAACAAGCTTTTTTGAGTTGTTGTTGTCTGTTGGTGTTCCCTGTTGGTGTTCCTTTTATCGTTTTGTGTCATTATCGCTGTATTTGGGTCCTTATTCTTCATTTTCTATGTCTTCCTCATTCATTATTTATTTTTCTATGTCTTATAGCTGCTGTAATTGCTATTGGTCCTTTCTAATTCTCAGATTTTCATTCCCACGTTTCGTTCTTTTTTGTCTTCTTGTTTGCTGTACTTCCTCGTTCACATCATATCTCTCTAATTCCTCTTCTTAATAATTATTCATGTCTTTCTTTCTTATTAATGTTATTTTCGTTAGATGCCATTCTTTATCTTCATTACATTCTTTCCGTTTTTTTCCTCTCTCTCTCCTTTCCCCCGTTCCTTCTACATCCTCCTTGAGAAAGATTTTTTTTCCTTTTGTCTGCCATTTTTGATAACATATTCTTCCTCTTCATTACCAAATTTTCTGTGTTTATTTTTTTCTTCTTCCTTCTTTCGCTGATCCCCTTTTCAACCCTTCTAGGGACAGGCCATCCATATCCACTCCTCCCCTTTGTCATCCACCTGAGCCGGAAAATCCATCATCTATTTCCGGCGGAACGTTGACATAAAGTGTCTTGGCATCAAGGCGTCTCAGCGTCTCGACTTGATCTATCACGCGAAGACTTCTCGCCGCCTGACTGCAACCCCCCCACCAATATATATATATATATATATATATATATATATATATATATGTATATATATGTATATATGTATGTATATATATATATGTATATATATATATATATGTATATATATATATGTATATATATGTATATATATAATATAATATAATATAATAATGTATAAACAGATACATGATGAAAGTGGAAAAAGACGTCACGGGTCTAGTTCCGATTTTTTTTTTTACCTGACCTGTTTTGCTCTATGTTTATTCAGAAACCGGTCAGGAATAAGCTAAAAAAAAAAAAAAAAAAAAAAAAAAAAAAAAAAAAAAAAAATTGAAATTAGACCCGTGACTTCTTTTTCCACATTTATCAACTTGTCACAATGTCCCAGCAAACGGATACATAAATGAATAAATAAAAAAAAGAAAGAAATGATAGAGACATACAGAATAAAATCCAATTAGGCAAAGATGAAGACAAATCCCCAAACGCCAAGTTGTTCCTATGGTTGACTTCGATTTTTTTTTTTTTTTTTTTTTTTTTTGACATCAAAACTTATAACCGTCTTTGCTGACGGACCACTTTAAGGCTTTAATCAGATTCTATGTTCGGTGGTGGCCCTAACGAGTTTTTTTTTTTTTTTTTTTTTTTTTTTTTTTTTTTTTTTTGCCTAGTCTTTGTCTTTGTCATCCTCACCTGCAACCTGACCTGACCTGGTGTGACCCAAATATTATTTTACGTAAACCTGAGTCAATGTTTTTGGGTTGAGTATGTGGGACAGGAACTGTGTAAGGAATGCTCCAGACCAGGGTTCCTTGATTTAGGGTTATCAGAGCCTCAAGAGGTCTGAAGTGTCCATCCAAAGAGTCCATAAAATTACTATTAGCGTATATAAAAAAAAAAAAAAAAAAAAAAAATGGACCTAAGGGCGGTCCCACACGATGTCAAAAGCCCAAACGAGCGCACAGGACTAAAACGTCAAGCCATTTTGACCATGACGTTAGTGGTATGTACGTGCAACCTCTGTGTGTGCGCGTGTGTATGTGCGTGCGTGTGTGTGTGTGTGTGTGTGTGTGTGTGTGTGTGTGTGTGTGTGTGTGTGTGTGCGCGCGTGTGCGTATTTTGTGCTTCCTAATGACAACCCTGCCCCAATTACGACATAAAACGAAATGATATGCCAGTTGAGTGAAAGAATATGAAGCAGCATAAGGTAGCATGTGGTTTCTTGTGATCGCACGAGAAAATCTCTGGAACCAACGATCATTCTCTCTCTGAACAGATTCTGGAACAATCACCCTCCTCCCTCCCACCTCCTCCTCCTCCCCCCTTCTCCTCCTCCCTCCTCCTCCCCCCTTCTCCTCCTCCCTCCTCCTCCCTCCTCCTACTCCTCTTCCTCCTTCCTCCTCCCTCCTAATCCTAATCCTCCTCCTCCCCTCCTCCTCCTTCCTCCTCCCTCCCCTCGTCCCTTCTATTTCTCCCACCTTCCTCCTTTCTCCTCTTTCCTTCTTCCTTCTTCCTCCTATTCCTAACCCCTCCTTCCTCCTCCTTTCTTCCTCCTCATACCTCCTTCCTCCCTCTCCTCCCCTCCTCCCTCCTCTTCCCTCCTTCCTCCTTCCTTCTCCCTCCTCCCTCCTCCCTCCTCCCTCCTCCCTCCTCCCTCCTCCCTCCTTCTTCCTCCCTCCTTCCTCCTCCCTCCTTCCTTCTCATCCTTCCTCCTCCTATTCCTACCCCTCTTTCCTCCTCCTTCGTCCCTCCTTATCCCTCCTCCCTCCTCCTCCTATTCCTACCACCTCCTCCCTCATTTTCCCCCCTTTCTCACCTCATTTTTCCTCCTTCCTCCTCTTCCTCCTATTCCTCTTCTTCTTCCTCCTCCTCTTCATTCTCCTTCCTCCTCCTTCCTCCTCCCTCCTCCCTCCTACTCCTCCTTTCTCCCTCTTGTTCCTACTTCTGTTCGTATTCCTCCATCATCCTCCCTCTTCCTCCTATTCTTTCTCCTCCCTCTTCCTTCTCCTCCTTTCTACCTCCTCCCTCCTCCCTCCTCCCTCCTCCCTCTTCCATCCTCCCTCCTCCTCCCTCCTCCCTTCTCCCTCCTCCCTCCTCCCTCCTCCCTCCTCCCCCTTCCTCTTCCTTCCTCCTCCTTCTTCCTCCCCTCGTTCTTCCTCCTCCTCCCCCATATCTCCCTCCTCCTTCTCCTCCTCCTCCCTCTTCCCTCCTCCCTTCTCCTCATTCCTCCTCCCTCCTCTCTCCTCCCTTCTCCCTCCTCCTCCTATTCCTTCACCGTCCTTCCTCCTCCTCCTTCTCCTTCCTCCTCCTTCCTCCTCCTCCTCCTCCTCCTCCTCCTCCTCCTCCCCTCGTTCTTCTTCCTCCTCCCCTATTTCTCCTTCCACCTCCTTCTCCTCCTCCTCCTCCCTCTTTCCTCCTCTCTCCTCCTTCCTCCTCCCCTCCTTCTTCCTCCTGTTCCTCTCCTCCTTCCTCCTCCCCTCCTTCTTCCTCCTGTTCCTCCCCTCCTTCCTCCTCCTGCCTTCTTCTTCCTCCCCTCCTCCTCCCCCTCCACTTCCGCCTCCTCCTCCTCCTCCTCCTCCTCCTTTCTCCTCCTACCCTCCTCTCTTCCTTCTTCCTCCTCCTATTCCTCCCCTCCTTCCTTCTTTCTTCTCCTTCCTCCTCCTCCTCCCCTCCTCTCCCACCTCCTCTCCTCCTTCCTCCTCCTCCTCCTACCCTCCTCCCCTCCTTCCCTCCTCCCCTCCTTCCCTCTTCCTCCTCCCCATCTTCCTCCCCTCCTCCTTTCCCCTCTCTCCTCCTCCTCCTCCTCCCTCCTCCCTCCTCCTTCACCTTCCTCCTCCTCCTCCTTCCTCCTTTTTCCTCCTTCCTCCCTCCTCCCTCCTCTTCCTTCCTCCTCCTCCCTCCTCCTCCTCCCCCTTCTTTAGGGTATAGATGCTATTGGCATTGTGTTCTTCGTCTGAAGACGTCTTAATAGGATGGACACCACCCAGCCTCCGAAACTCAAAGCCACCACAGAACTAAAGCCCCCTCGACCTGCCGCCACCACAGCCCCGTCACGCCACCACAGCCCCGTCACGCCACCAGCCCCCAGCCGCCTATCAAAGGATCCAGCCACTGCGAAGACAAAATCCTCCAGGGATTTGTCTTACGAAGGATACAAAGGAGGAGAAGGAGGAGGGGGATGGATGGAGAGAGAGAGAGAGAGAGAGAGAGAGAGAGAGAGAGAGAGAGAGAGAGAGAGAGAGAGAGAGAGAGAGAGAAAGGGAGAGGGAGAGGGAGAGGGAGAGGGAGAGGGAGAGGGAGAGGGAGAGGGGGAGAGGGGGAGAGAGGGAGAGAGGGCGAGTGAGAGAGGGAGAGGGAGACGATGACTGAGAGGGAGAAGGAGAGGAGAGAGGGAGAGAGGGACAGGGGGAAAAGGAGAGGGAGAGAGGGAGAGAGGGAAAGGGAGAGGAAGAGAGA
>NC_134806.1:46584875-46696966 GCF_046742065.1 Oratosquilla oratoria
GTCTTCTCCTTTTCTGAATGAGGGGATGGAGAGGGGGGTCACCGAATTTATGAAGTGGCCTTGCTGTGGATGTGCTGCGTATTGCAACACTACTTCTGACCCAGGGCAGTGGACAGGATGCAGGGATGACCCATCATCCAGGAGGTGCCAAGATAAGAGGGAAGGAGGAGGGTGGAGGGGAGTGGAATATATAGGAAATGGAATGGGTGGGAGTGGTTTCTATGCCTTTTTCTTTTTGGCTACCCCCCCGTGTAAGGGGGAAAAACCCTTTGGTATATGTATGCCTGTATTTGAGACGAGATAATTTTGTACAAGATAATTTTCATGATATTCTATTGAAAAAAACTTCAGGTATTAGGAGTGGCGAATATTGGCTGGTTCAAGTCCTACCTTACAGGTCGCAAACAACTTGTACAGGTAAATGAAGCCTGCTCAGATGACAGAGAGATAACTTGTGCTGTACCACAAGGTTCAATTCTAGGACCGCTACTGTTCCTGGTCTATATTAACGACATGCCAGGTGCGGTGAACTGTAAGTTACTGCTATTTGCAGACGACTGCGCACTAATTGTCTCAGGTATGGACCCAGTTGAAGTAGAGGAGAAACTGAGTGTCGAACTGTCATCGGTCCAGGACTAGCTCATAGATAATAGGCTGTCTTTATGCCTCGGTAAAACGGAAAGTATTGTCTTCGCATCAAAACCCAACCTCAGGAAACACAGCGATGTACAGGTCAGATGTGGGGTTAATGTCTTGGTGTCAAAATAAGAGGTAACCTATCTTGGAATACCCTTAGATCAGTCCCTCTCAAGGAATGCTATAACGGATAAGATTGTATCCAAGTGTTCACATAAAGTCAAAATTTTGTACAGAAAAGCCAGAAATTTTGATCTGGAAACAAAGAAGCTTCTGGTCTCAGCCTTGTTACAACATCACTTTGATTACGCTTGTATCTCTTGGTACAGTAGTCTGAGCAGAAAAAAACAGTCTCGGCTACAGGCTGCACAAAATAAGATAATGAGATTTATACTAAATTTACCTCAATGTAGTCATATTGGTATAGAAGAATTTAGCAAGGTAGAATGTTACCTGTAAAATATCGTGTCCAGCAGCTGAAACTAAACCAGGTTTACAATGTCGTTCATAATTCTGCTCCCTCATATGTGAGCTGTAATTTTACATTATCAGCTGAGAACCGAACCCAGAACAGTCAAAAGTCTCTTATTGTACCTCATGCAGGTCCCTTCACCAAAAACAGCTTTCACTTCACAGGTGCTCAACTATGGAACTCACTACCTGTGTCCATTAAGAAGTCAAATAGCAAGGTTAACTTCAAGAGAAAAGACAAGGGTTACTATATGTCTCAGCTATGGAGAGAACAGACTTGATTTTATGTACTACTAGCTTAGTGAGGGATACCTGATTCCATGAGTAATACCATCCAAATCTGCGTTCACTCATAACTGTTCTGACCTCACCCCTTTTTTTGTCCTTCAGATGTTTAGTTTAGTATAACAATGATTGATGTTACAAATTGGTTTCCACCTTTGTTTTGCTAGTCATAATATGGTATATGTCTCAGGTAGGGTCCGAGAACAGTTATGATATGACCTTTTTCCTCATTCTCCTTCTTGTTTTACTCATACGAGTACTGGTCCCCTGTACCCTACCTCTGGTGCTTCAGGTTATAATATACTACTCCCTAGTGCACATACTAATTGCCCACTCCATCCTAAGATTCAGGTAAAATGTTAGATTTAATTAATAGGTGACCCTAGCTGCAGTGTAGCATTCACTATAACAACATGTTGATACAGCTGTAGAATATTGTAGTATATCATTAATGCTACTACTCTGATATAGTACTCACTCATACATGTTGATACAGCTGTAGAATAATGCAGTATATCATTAATGTACTACTCGGATATAGTACTCACTCATACTGTTTTGTTACAATTTAACATTATTTCGTTGTTCCTTTGCTTAATGCAATGTTCCTTTTTGTGATGGTGCTCAATTTTTGGTCTCAATATCTTATGCGTACAAACATTTTAGTAATATTAGCAAAACTATAACAATGTTTATGTGTCATATGTGTACTGACTGGTATTACTCATGATTGTCTCTGGTCCCCTTAACCCCCTATGTATGTTGTCTGTGTGACTTAGTGTAGAATAACAATCTGATGAGGACCACAATGGAAATAAGCGTACATGCTTTTTGTGTTATCCTCGGCAATTTGCAATTATTATTCTGAACCATGTGTTCTTGTCATTATTTGCACTTCATGGACATTGATTCAGTGCCAAATAAAGTCTATCTATCTAATGATTCTACATAATTTTAAGTATTCACAAAGATGTTTGCCAATCTGCAACCCTTCCCTATATCATCTGCTAGCCCATGTTTATATATAATAAATTCATAGTAATGTCGGCAACGATTTTTAAAACACTAAGACGAGCATCTTTACAGTTACCAAGAATTAGGTTGGGTTACATCATGCTAAATCTCAAGGCTGCAATTTTTGCCTGCATCATTAACTAGCTTTTATCAATCTGAGTATTTTCAACCCCAGATATAAATACCACAAATCTGTAGTAACATCAGTGGTGATTTGAAAAAAAAAGACAGGTAAACATCTTTACATATACCTAATTCATTATTCTACACTTAAGTCAAAATGTTTATTTACAACTTGGAATTGTTCTAAAACTTCAGTATATACTGTTAACTACTTCCTAGCTCTTAAATGGCTATTGTTATTTGAAATGCTTTCTTTGAATTTTGAGTGTCCGAACCCAAAACAAAATTTAACGTCCCTGCAGACAGCCCCCTATACAATTTTTGAAACGCTGGGTTTCTTTCAACAGAATAATATCTCATTTCGGACAAATTATAGTTTCACCCAATCACAGAATTTGATATGTGGCTTATGTGTTTCTGGTGAGAAATGTTGTGATATGAACGATGGTGTACATCACTCCCGTCGCAAATCCGTACTTTTCAAGTAATTAAATATTAAAGTGATGCACTTTAAACTTTTGAGTATTCCAGGCAATAATCATATAATGCATTAAACCCCGGTAGCCCATCAATACGATACCCTTAGAAAGTCTACTAGTTTGTAAATTTGCCTATAGTAATTGCACGTCTGATGTGAGAGAATGTAAACAGTGACTAAAGAAGCATGTGGTAATTCGCCTTCATTCTGTCTACAAATTTGGTGGCGGCGATTGCAACCCATGAAAAACCAGACCACTTCTACCAATCTTTAAGGTGGCGGCACACTACGCATTTCTTAATAATTATACTAGCTTGTGGTACTTACTTTGCTATCAAACTCTTGCGTACCTGTCACATAGGGAGTGTTTTGCTTGATAGTTTTTTTGGCTGGCAGCAAACGAAAACAATAGCAAAGCTTGCGGCTACGGTCTCACTAAACGCCGACCAAAGTCGACCAAAACCACGCAATGACGGTTTTTGCTCAAATGCATAATCTATATATAAAAATAGCATGTGGTTGCATTATTTGACCTATTTTCTTTAAAATGTGTGATTTCCATGTAAAATCATCAAAGAGAAGTTACGTTTTTATCCTCTGCAAAATTACCAACCGGCAACCAACGCCGACCAAACCCAAACAATGACGGCTTTTGCTCAAATGTATAATTTCAAATAAAAATTAGCATATGGTTGCATTATTTGACCTATTTTCTTTAAAATGTGTGATTTCCATGTAAAATCATCAAAGAGAAGTTATGTTTTTATCCTCTGCAAAATTACCAACCGCCGACCAAAACCACACAATGACGGTTTTTGCCCAAATGCATAATTTATATATAAAAAATAGCATATGGTTGCATTATTTGACATATTTTCTTTCAAACGTGTGATTTCCATGTAAAATGATCAAAGAGAAGTTACGTTTTTGTCAGTTGAGCAAAAGCCGTCATTGTTTGGGTTTGGTCGGCGTTGGTTGCCGGTTGGTAATTTTGCAGAGGATAAAAACGTAACTTCTCTTTGATGATTTTACATAGAAATCACACATTTTAAAGAAAATAGGTCAAATAATGCAACCATATGCTAATTTTTATATATAGATTATGCATATGAGCAAAAACCATCATTGTGTGGTTTTGGTCGGCGTTTAGTGAGACCCTGTTTTCTCGTATGTTTACAAACAATCTGTAATTGATGTGGTCAAATGAAAACCAAACGTTTCCATATTGTTTTTCACATTTTAATAGGTGTATAGTGATAATTAAAGATAATAAATGAATATATCAGCCATAATCACTTATATACAATTTTATTAATATTCTATACATACACCCCAGGAATTGTAGCTCATTTTTACACTGACTTGACTAGCAAACATCACCGAGGTGTCCGCACATTATGAATTTCTCGCTAACACTATTAGTTTTTCTGACGAGTTTTTGGCCTGCTGGTAGCTAAAACAACAACCAAACTTCCCGCCATTTTTTCTCCTACCACCCTGTAGAATATCACCACATATATTCCGAAAGCCTGGGTAATAGTACTTCATTTGCTATAACTTATGAAAGCTAGAGTTTTTTGGCCTGCTGGTAGCTAAAACAATAACCAACCTTCCCGCCATTTTTTCTCCTACCACCCTGTAGCATATTACCACATATATTCCGAAAGACTGGGTAATAGTACTTCATTTGCTAAAACTTATGAAAGCTAGAGAAACTGAAGCTGAAGAAAAGATTGTCTCGGCTTGGATGGCAAGATGTAGTGATAGAAGCGTTGTGGTGACGCGCCGCTGGTCAAATACAAAAAGGGGAGATAGATACTTTGAAGCTGGGTATGAGGAGGAGGGAGGGATGTTAGTAGAAGACGACAGTATAGAAAATGAAGTAAGTTAATTGGAACAGTGGGGCAGACCCGCTTGCATTGTTTTCGGATTGGTTAGTAGGACGTATTTTGGTTGACCAAGGGGTGCGTTCGATTTTTTTTTTCAGAAGTTTAGTTCAGCATAACAATGATTGATATTTACAAATTGGTTTCCACCTTTGTTTTGCTAGTCATAATATGGTATATGTCTCAGGTAGGGTCCGAGAACAGTTATGATCTGACCTTTTTCCTCATTCTCCTTGTTGTTTTACTCATTCGAGTACTGGTCCCCTGTACCCTACCTCTGGTGCTTCAGGTTATAATGTACTACTCCTTGGTGCTCATAGTAATTGCCCACTCCGTCCTGAGATTCAGGTTAAATGTTAGATTTAATTAATAGGTGACCCTAGCTGCAGTGTATGATTCACTATAACTACATGTTACAGATGTAGAATATTGTAGTATATCATTAATGGTCCTACTCTGATATAGTACTCATACATGTTGATACAGATGTAGAAAATGCAGTATATTATTAATGGTATTACTCCGATATAGTACTCACTCATACTGTTTTGTTACAGTTTAACATTATTTTGTTGTTCCTTTGCTTAACGCAATGTTCCTTTTGGATGGTGCTCAATGTTCCTATGTGTACAAACATTTCAGTAATATTAGCAAAACTATGATGCCGCGTCCACACGGTCGAGCTATGCCTGACAGACTTTGCCCTTACCGGGCAAAGTCCGCAGACTCTGCCCGCAAAGTGTCCACACGGCTGACGATGGTGGTTGGAGGTTAGTTGGCCGCAAGCAGAGGTTGGGAGTGGTTCAGTGCGGTACGATAACCATGGTTCCCGCCATACTTGGAAAGAAGGTAGCACTTTACAGCATTATAATTGCTGCCTGCCTTAAAAAGAAAAATAAGAAATCACGGAGACATGTCTGGTGCCGGGAGTGGTTACAAAGACGTGATTTAATGGGAAGCTCGGTGACAATCCTACGTGAATTGCAGGATGAAAATGAACAACTGTTTTGCAATTACATGAGAATGAACATAAGCAGTTTTTCTGTTCTCCTTTCGAAAGTGGAGCCATATATACAAAGGCAAGAGACAAATATGAGGAAAAGCATAGCACCAATAGCACGTCTTGTCGAAACCATTACACACTAGCACTATGTGCTGAGCGGGTTTGCTAACTTTGCTCGCACCTCACCTCGTGCGTTTGGCAGCGATGTCAGCCCTCCATCCATCCACTGCCCACAAATGGCGCCGGGAACGGACAGTTTGATGGTTTGCCCGATGAAATTGCCCGTTGTCGAGCAAAGCCCTCGTGCCCGGCGGCCAGTGCTCGACCGTGTGGGCGTGGCATAACAATGTTTATGTGTACTGACTGGTATTACTCATGAGTGTCTCTGGTCCCCTCAACCCCCTATGTATGTTTGTCCGTGTGACTTAGTGTAGAATAATAACCTGATGAGGACCACAATGGAAATAAGCGTACATGCTTTTTGTGTTATCCTCGGCAATTTACATTTATTATTTCGAACTATGTGTTCTTGTCATTATTTGCACTTCATGTACATTGATTCATTGCCAAATAAAGTCTATCTATTTATCTATCCATCTATCTCCATCACAAACCTCCGCCCCATTTCACTTCTTGAAACACATGGGAAAGTATTTGAACAAAATCCTTACCCGACGCCTCCAAGCACACATCAGAACGCACAACATACTGCCTCCTAACCAACATGGCTTTCGAGCCTTACACGGCACAGACGCAGCTCTTGCCACAACATACCAGACGACTGCCGCTGCTAAAGCCCGAAAATGCAGGTTAATCTGGTCTCGCGGGACGTGACCAAAGCCTTCGACAAGGTGTGGTGGCTCGGGCTAAAACACAAACTCATACAGATGAACATGCACCCAACCTTCACTAGAACACTGTGATTTCCTTACAGACCGAACCGCTTGCATACGTATACAAAACCACTATGGGCCATACTTCGCTCCACTCTGTGGAGTACCGCAGGGAAGCGTATTAAGCCCAACATTCTACATTTACCTAAAAGACCTCCCTTCACCACACCCACACTGTCAGAACATAGTATACGCAGATGACATCACACAGATTATAACCTATCCTGGCCGCTCGGAGCGTATGCTTGCGATAACAACTGCGAAAGCAGTCGAGCAAGTAAATGCATACGAGGGGAAACACAAAATACGAACAGACACAGACAAATTTAAACTCATTCCCATACAGGGACGTAGGCGTGAACCCGTCATCATTGACGGGGCTCCGCGCAATTACGCAGATAAGAGCAAGATCGGCTGGACGATTACCACCAATGGTGGGACGGCCTATGTACGCGACAGGAGGGTGCTTGCATCTCTCGGCCTACAACGGCTGCAGATTCAAAAACCTCTCTGGTAAGTACAAATACGGAGCACACTTACGTACCCGATGATACCGTAACACACATTATCAAAGACAGGCATTCAAACACTGCAAGCGGTTCAAAACAAAGCACTAAAATTCATTACAAACAGGTACTACCCCAACATAAAAACAGCACAAGCACTATACGAGGAAGCCCACATTCAACCACTGAACACTTATCTACACGAGCGTGTCTCCCGTATATGGGAGAAGCTCATACAAATCAACATTGAAACTACACGTTCACTTATGGACAGAGAACAGCCTTGATTTTGTGTGCTACTAGCTTAGTGAGGGATACCTGATTCCATGAGTAATACCATCCTTATCTGCGTTCACTCATAACTGTTTCTGACCTCCCCTCCCCCCTTTTTTCAGAAGTTTAGTTCAGCATAACAATGACTGATATTTACAAATTGGTTTCCACCTTTGTTTTGCCAGTCATAATATGGCATATGTCTCAGGTAGGTTCCGAGAACAGTTATGATCTGACCTTTTTCCTCATTCTCCTTCTTGTTTTACTCATTCGAGTACTGGTCCCCTGTACCCTACCTCTGGTGCTTCAGGTTATAATGTACTACTCATAGTAATTGCCCACTCCGCCCTGAGATTCAGGTAAAATGTTAGATTTAATTAATAGGTGACCCTAGCTGCAGTGTAGTATTCGCTATAACTACATGTTGTTACAGATGTAGAATATTGTAGTATATCATTAATGGTCCTACTCTGATATAGTACTCACTCATACATGTTGATACAGATGTAGAAAAATGCAGTATATTATTAATGGTACTACTCCGATATAGTACTCGCTCATACTGTTTTATTACAGTTTAACATTATTTTGTTGTTCCTTTGCTTAATGCAATGTTCCTTTTGGATGGTGCTCAAATATTTGGACTAAATGTTTCTATGTGTACAAACATTTCAGTAATATTAGCAAAACTATAACAATGTTTATGTGTCATATGTGTACTGACTGGTATTACTCATGAGTGTCTCTGGTCCCCTCAACCCCCTATGTATGTTTGTCCGTGTGACTTAATGTAGAAAAATAACCTGATGAGGACCACAATGGAAATAAGCGTTCATGCTTTTTGTGTTATCCTCGGCAATTTACATTTATTATTTCGAACTATGTGTTCTTGTCATTATTTGCACTTCATGTACATTGATTTATTGCCAAATAAAGTCTATCTATCTATCTATCTACAGACAACCCACTCCCACTACATGCGGAACACGCTAGATTACCGCTGAGCTTCGAAAGAACACGAGGTAGTAATCTACCCACCCCACAATATACACTATATACGTAGGAATAGAATCATGACCGAGGAAAGTATCCCCCCCCCTTTGATCGCAACGTAATCACAACCCTCCCCCTGTTTTTCAGACGTAATTATAGCCCCCCCTTATTTCATGAACAATAAAAAGCGAGCATAGGCACACATCAAGATATCAAAATTCAAAACTTAGAGTTAAGTAATAAAAAAAATAGGTTTAAATCATTAGGTTTAAGTACTGCCTCAACAACCAAAACACACACACACACACACACATACTCACACCTTTCCGTCTTCGGCAGTCTATCTATCTCTCTTCCTTCCGTTATTTCCATCTGTTCTTCCCCTTTCCCCCCCTCTCCCTCCCTCCGTGGTGCCATGATATTATATATATGTAATGTTAAGTGTAATGCGGAGTCATTTCGCCTCTCCCGAAAATAAAGGTCTTGCTCTCACCACCGTCGCCTCAGTTTCCTATATCCACCGTAACCATCTAACTTATTTCAAACTATTTATTCACGTCGATATTGATCGACGACACAAACTGTATATAAATTGCTATGATAAAGGTACACGTGGCTATTAATGGTATGATGTGTTTGCTACTATTATATCTCATTCAACGGCTCATCAAACGATTTACTAGAACAGTGGTCCACAAACCCCGGTCCGTGGATCAATTAGTACCGGTCCGTGGATCAATTAGAACCGGGCCGCACAAAAAACATTTAATTACTTCCATTTTATTTATATCCGAGTCTAACGATTTTTTATATTCCTTTTATTTCCCAGGTTACATCTCGGCACTTGAGGGGTGAAATTTAACCCACAAATTAGCAAAAAATGTTGAGCCAAGTTAGTTAGCCTTTACGCTGAATTCTAATTGTTCCGAGGTTGTATATTTTGGTAGTGAGGGTAAGCTTTGGGCTTTTATCTTGTAGTTTGCTTGTTTCCAAGTTCTCTGGGTGTCGTGGGGTCTTCAAAGAGATTCAACTTGCCAAGCAGTAGAATCTGTTGTTGAGTGGTTTAGTTTTTGTTATTTTGTGTGTTTTTTTTCGGTTTCTTGATATGGTGGTGCCTGCCCAGTGGCAAATCTGGGGATATTGTTTTGAAAGTTTTGTAATTTCTGAAACCGGATTTTGGATAGGGTGTTGTGGGGTACGTGTGGATATTCCATCATAGGACTTGGTAAGGTTTTGTGTAGGTGCACCTTGGGTTTTCTCTGTCATTGCTTTCAATCTTTTTAGTTTTGCCGCGATGACTTTTACTTGTTGCTGACGTGTGTTATTAAGCCCCATTTTGTACCCCACTTAACATATCCAGCATCCCAGATGGGCTCCCAGATGACTTTCTGGATCCGATAAGAGAAAATTAAATTTATGGAAGCTGTATTAATAAAGAATCACCTACCAGCAATTAATATACAATTAAATATGTGTGGAACCCTGGAGCTGTTCGGGGCATCCCACGGGGCGCCAAGAAGAATTTAAACAAAAAGTACCTATCCTAGTTCATTTTGTATACATTGTATATATGATCATGATTTGTAGATTTAAAAATTAAAATTACCAGAAGATACCTAAAGCATAGGCGAAACGTTGTAAGTAATGAATTTGTTTTTATTTCCAAAATCACTATGGTTCCATTTGGTGATATTGTGTTCTCCCTTCCTCCTACAGAAAGGAAAATAGCGAGAAGGATAGAAAGTTTAAGGAAGAAGATTTCCAGTGCTGAGTATGCTGTATTATTTAATAGAAAATGTCTCCAAGAAAACCTGCTCCCTAAATTTACCTATATATATGTATATATATATATATGTATATTTAAGTATATATATATATATATATATATATATGTGTGTATATGTATATGTAGATATATATATAAATGTACATATAATAATATATATACATATATATAAATGTATATATATACACACACATATATATATATATATTAAGATAACCCAGAGGAAGATGTTAACCCAAGAAATGAAAAGACATGCAGTCATTGTTGCTTTAGCTGCGAAACATAGTGATTTAAAAATCAGTAACTTTTTACATGTTGCCAGATCATTTGTTCATAAGGCTCGGTTGGAGCTAGAGGGATGTGATGGCAACGTTTCCCTTGTAGCAAAAAGAAAAAAAAAACATTCACAGCGCTCTGATACTGTGAGAACACCAGAATTATACCGAATGTTCAAAACATCATCGATGAGAGCCCCGGAAGATCAATGAGGTCCATCCCCAAAAAACTCCAGGTGTCAGAGTGGACTATCAGAACCGTGGTACATCAGGATATTTGATATAAGTCATATGTAATGAGGAAAGGCCAATTCATATCAGCGAAGACACAGGAAAACCGTCTCATGCGTTCAAACCAGTTGCTGAACAAAGTGAAAAATCCCCGCGGACATGGCATGCTTTGGTTTTTCTCTGACAAAAAAATAACTTTGACCAAGATCAGAAAACAAACAGGCGGAATGACAGGTGGCTACGTGCATCTCCTTCAGAAGTACCCAGGGTGATGCACACCAGATATCCGGCTACTGTGATGTTTATAGGAGTTGTGAGCAGGGAAGGTCATATCATGCCACCTTACATTTTTCCACAAGGTCTTAGGGTCAATACTGCTGGATACATTAATGTTTTTAAAGCGGTTGTTAAGCCCTGGATGAATAAAGTATGCAATGGAAGGCCATATGTCTTTCAACAAGACTCTGCACCTTCTCACAAAGTCATTGTAACCCAGGATTGGTTATCAGAGAATTTTCACGATCATGTGACCCCCAACATGTGGCCCCCTAACTCGCCACATATAAATCCTATGGACTGTTACGTGTGGAGTGTCGTTGGAAGAGAGACTGCACTGAAAGCCGTCATTGTCCAGGTGATGTCCTAAATGAATAGGGACCATTTAATCGCAGCTTGTGGACGGTTTCGAGCTCGAACAGAAGCAATCATTGAAGCCAAACGTGGTTTCATAGAATAATTAGATAAAGAAGTATTGACGAGGTAAACACCATATGAGGACGGAGCCTTTATTTGTACGACGTTTCGCTTATTACAGCTTTTTCAAGTACAAGTTGAGATACAAATGCTTGAGACTAAGTAAGGGGAAAGGAGGGAACGGGGAGAGAAAAGGGGGGGAGGAAGAGGAGGAGGAGGAGGAGAAGGGGGGGGGTTGGACACTTCTCCTCCTCCTCTTCCTTCCCCCCCCCTTTTCTCTCCCCGTTCCCTCCTTTCCCCTTCTTTAGTCTCAAGCATTTGTATCTCAACTTGTACTTGAAAAAGCTGTAATAAGCGAAACGTCGTACAAATAAAGGCTCCGTCCTCATATGGTGTTTACCTCGTCAATCTTGTCGGCAAACTGCCACTTTTAAGCATAAAGAAGTATCATGAAGGATATTTGTGTCAATTTGAATTAAATATATACATTGTTTCCTAAAATATTGCTGTTTACTTAACATACTAAAAATGTCCTCAAACAGCACTAGCACCCTGTAAGTATATATATTTATGATGGGTTTTGCCTCAAATAACTACTGTTTGAGTCGCTGAAATGAAAGAATCAGTGCTCTAGATAATTGTCTGATGAGCATCGATGAGACAAGGCTCACCGTTCAATACGACATTAATGCATCAAATATATCACTTCGATACTCGTTACAGTCCGAGCATAAAAGGTTTTCATGATGGTCAAATGTTGTCGATTACGATCGACGGAAAAAATATGGAACAAACTAAACAAATTTTAGTGTTAGGACAGTTACTACACGATCATAGGCAAATATATATAAGATTTTATTTTAAAATACTACTGCAATACAAACTTATATAAATAAATATTGTTCGTTACATTATATAGAATAATATTATAAAAGTAATAAATTTTTATATATTGAAACATATATAATAAACAATAATGTTTTTTTTATTAATATGAATGTTCTATTTCCCCAAAAAAAAATGTATAGGCAGAGTTAAGGGGGTAACTTTAAAAGATTTGTGCAGCGACAAATGGAACGAATGTGGTTTGTCAACACGATTATATTTCTGTATACGAGTATTCCTTACTAAGGAAGCACATTGGGTTGATAAAAAGAGGGACGACACTCCTTGTACAGTCATCCATGTGGGGAAAACGATTTACAAGATTGAAACAGCAAGTTGAAAAACCTCAGCATGTACAAAATCACAAACAAACCCACAACCAACCAAACTGAAACCGCATGAATAACAACCACGAAATTCCTCAGTGTTTCCAATCAAACTTATTGAAGTTTTTAGTTGCCAAGAACGCAATTTCGCCTAAAATATGCATCTTGCTTATGAACACTACATACCAAACTTGCACGGACAACGAAGGCTGTAAAATTGAAATTTATCTAATTAGTTTGAATTGATTTCATCATCTATTACGTCTTTAAGAAATTACTCAGTCTCATTAGTCATTAATATCAGTTATATCTGGTTTTCCATATTAATACGATCCATTCATATTGGCAACATCTCAAATATGACAGAGAACAAATCAACGTGGGTAGAGGATAAGAATGAGTGCAAAGAAAAATTTAAGAAGAGCTAAGAACTATGATGAAGTTTGGAGTGTGACAGAGGTCAAATGTGATATATATATAATACTGATGACCCACTTTCGGAGAATAATAAGTGAAAGTATAAAGATCTGTATATTTCGATCACTAACTGTGATCCTCTTCAGCAGATGTGAATTACAGAGTAGAGAACAATATGTATTTATACAGAAGCAGTGAGGTAAGCAGGAAGGGACCGGGGCTCAGGTCACGTGTCCGGCGTTGCATGGACCTTGGTGGCTTTTGTCCACTGCTAATGTGGAAGGTAACATTTTATCAATTACAAATAAAGATATACAATCTGGTGAACATTGACCATAAGAAATATTATAATTTGGAAAATTGTTTATCAAAGAGGATTTTACCATTTCTCTTCTGAAACTGCATTTAGATTTGTAAATTATTTCAGCAACGTCCCAATTTATCCGATGGTTTTTGTTGGCGACATGCTGAAATACGGCGTATTTCAGCATGTATAAATACATATTGTTCTCTACTCTGTAATTCACATCTGCTGAAGAGGATCACAGTGATCGAAATATACAGATCTTTATACTTTCGCTTATTCTTCTCCGAAAGTGGGTCATCAGTATTATTTTACAAAATGTGCTACGACATAACTTTGTGATATATATATATATATATATATATATATATATATATATATATATATATATATATATATATTCCACTACAATAATGTATTGTAACCTATTATAAAGTATTTTTATATTATCGGTATTAAAGCAATGATTGGTATTAACTAAAAATGTTTATTAGCATAATCATTAATACAGTGTAATTTTGTAGTTTGAAATTATTTTTAAATGGTCTCTTCTACTCCAGCAGTAAACATTCACCGACCCCCTGATTATTCATCGACCCCCTTTCGACCCCTTGGCTATTCATTGACCCCTTGGATGTTCCGATCGACCCCTGCGGGGTCGATATCGACCACTTTGAGAACCCCTGGTCTATATACTTTGGGAATACTATTGTCGCCTGGCCACGCCCTGATTCGTTGCATAGTCTATCTCAGATAGGCTATGCATATATATGTCACACATTACAGATAGGCTATCTGTAATGTGTGACATTTCTACAACGGGTTACAGGTGATTTGAGGCGTGGGTCATATATAATGAAAGCAGTTGAACTTGCATAACGCCGCAATAATACACATATATTGTCCTCATTTCAGATGGGGAGGGGGTT
The DNA here is from genome assembly GCF_046742065.1 of Oratosquilla oratoria. Taxonomy (NCBI): domain Eukaryota; kingdom Metazoa; phylum Arthropoda; class Malacostraca; order Stomatopoda; family Squillidae; genus Oratosquilla; species Oratosquilla oratoria. The sequence goes on from NC_134806.1 coordinate 46,599,283, forward strand.
AATGGTAGGGCTAGCGCTGATGGCTGACAAATTTTTAGACCTGGCCATTAAAAATTCCACTTAATAAAATTATTTTAATGAGTGTTTTAAATTTTCAATTTGCTCATTTCAGTTGGGGTGGGGGGGGCGCTGACCACTTTTTTGGGAAGGCTTTCTCCTCTCTTTCCAGATGGTAGGTAATGTATCCAAGGTTGAGGGAGATAGTGCTGTAGTCGCTGAAAGCCGACCCTCCTTTCAACCCCTCATTTCGTTTCGTTTCCTCTCTTTACTTTTCCGTCTAATATTCCATTATTATTTCTTTGTCGTGTTCTGCCGTGTCATAACGTATTGCACGGAAATACTTTATTTGATGGAAAGGTATTTTTAATATGAATTTTTATTCATGAGTATCGGGTCCTGACGTTTCATTTTCACAATTTATCATTATTTCGGGAGGATAAGAGTGATATATATATATTTCGGGAGGATAAGAGTGATATATATATATATATATATATATATATATATATATATATATATATATATATATATATATATATATATATATATATATAATATTATTCTAAACAGGCATGTTCGTTTTTCAACGGCATATTCCCCTCAAAATTAGTCAAGATCTAAATTCAATATGACGACATAATTTAGCCAATCATATTCTAGCACTGCCGTCGAGTTGCCAATAGCCCATTTTCAATCAAATTATTACAACATTTCGCATTACTTCTCCAAAACAACAGTATGTATAAGCATGGAATTTTTTTTACTATATCAGTTAGATAGTAAGCATCGTTTTGGCAAGACAAAAACTAAATGAAGTAATGATTATGCTTTTACCTTAAGCTAAAAAAAGAACCATGTAACAATGCACAAGAATACGGCAGTGTAAGGGTAAAAAGTTTATTTTGTTTAATAATTTTATGGATCTATTTATTTATTCACTTATTTACATATTTTCGTTTAATGTGATTTAATTTTTATTTATTCCTTTATTTTTTCTTTATCAATTCTGTTTTTTTATATCTATTTATATTCTGAAGGGACAAAAACACCTTTACGGGTTTTGGGGGGGAAAATATCGTCTGTATTTTTGTCATGTCTGAAGGGAGTCCATGTGAGCAAATATTTACGGTATTTCTGTCCCGTTGAAGGATTTTTTTTTCGCGAATAGAACAAAAAATATACGATTTTTCTGCCAAATGACATAGAAAACCAAAGTCGACGGCAGTTTTGCCTAGTGTGAAGATGGAAATCGACGGCAGTTTTGCCTGGTGTGAAGGAGGAAATCGACGGTATTTTTGCTTAGTATGAAGATGGAAATCGACGGCAGTTTTGCCTAGTGTGAACATGGAAATCAACGTTATTTTTGCCTAGTATGGAGATGGAAATCGACGGGTTTTTTTGCCTAGCGTGATTATGGAAATCGACGTCATTTTTGCCTAGTATGAAGGAGGAAATCGACGGCATCTTTACGTAGTGTGCAGATGGAAATCGACGGCAGTTTTGCCTAGTGTGTTCATGAAAATCAACGATAATTTTGCTTAGTTTGTATATGGAAATCAACGTTATTTTTGCCTAGTGTGAAGATGGAAATCGACGGCAGTTTTGCCTAGTGTGTATATGAAAATCAACGGTAATTTTGCTTAGTGTATATGTAAATCGACCTCATTTTTGCCTAGTGTGTAGATGGAAATCGACGGCAGTTTTGCCTGGTGTGAATGTGGAAATCAACGTTATTTTTGCCTAATGTGTAGAAATTGACGGTATTTTTGCCCAGTGTGAAGATGGAAATCGACGATACTTTTGCCTAGTGTGAAGATGGAAATCGACGGTATTTTTGTCCAGTGTGAAGATGGAAATCGACGGTATATTTGCCTAGTGTGAAGATGAAAATCGACGGTGATTTTACCCCGGTTAAAGATGGAAATCGACTGTGTTTTTGCCTAGTGACGACGTTAAAGGGAAATCAAGATGTCATACTATCATTGAGAGAAAATTTCAGTTCAGCACGTGGCCTTACGTAACACTGAACGAAAAATTCTGAGAAAGCCTGTAGAGAGAAAAATATAGAAAAGACGATGAATTTTGACAATTGTGTTCTTATTCAAACTAAGCGAAACATTCTGAGAAAATCCTTGTATACATTTAGAGAGAAATGTTTTGAAATAGAGAAAAGACGATGTATTTTGACAATTGTGTTTATATTAACACTGAACGAAACATTCTGAGAAAATTTATAAACACGTGGTGAGAAAAATGTTATAAAAAATATAAAAAACACGATGAATTTTGACAATTGTGTTCATATTAACACTGAGCGAAACATGAGAAAATCCTTAAACACGTGTAGAGAATTTATTTAATATAGAAAACATATTAACACTGAGCGAAACATTCTGAGAAAACCTTAAAAACTTTTTAGAAATATAGAAAAGACAATGAATTTTGAAAAGTGTTCAAATTAACAGTGAATGAAACATTCTGAGAAATCCCTTAAACACGTGGAGAGAACAATGCTTTAAAGATATAGAAAAGATGATTTTTGACAATTGTGTTCATATAAACACTAAGCGAAACATTTTGAGAAAACCCATAAACACTTGTAGAGAAAATGTGAAAAACACTTGTACAGAAAATACGATAAATTTGGACAATTATGTTCATTTTAACAATGAGCAAAACATTCTGACAATTGTGTTCATATTACCACTGAACGAAATATTGAGGAAATTCTTAAACACGTGGAGAATCTTTTTTTAATATAGAAAATACGATGAATTTTGACAATTGTGTTCGTATTAACACTGAGCGAAACATTCTAAGAAAATCCTTATACACGTGTAGAGATTCTTTGTTGAATATAGAAAAGACGATGAATTTTTGAAAATTTTCATATTAACACTGAGCGAAACATTGAGAAAACCTAGAGAAAAACCTTTTAAAATACAGAAAAGACGATGAATTTTGAAAAGTGTTCATATTAACAATGAAGGAAACATTGAGAAATCCCTTAAACAAGTGCAGAAAAAATGCTTTAAGATATAGAAAAGATGATTTTTGGCAATCGTGTTAATATCAACACTGAGCGAAACATTATGAGAAAACCCTTAAACACTTGTAGAGAAAATATGAAAAATACTCGTACAGAAAATACGATAAATTTTGACAATTATGTTCATTTTAACACTGAGCAAAACATTCTGACAATTGAGTTCATATTACCACTGAACGAAACATTGAGAAAATCCTAAAACACGTGGAGAAAAATGTTTTAAAATAAAAAATACAATAATTTTTGGCAATTCTGTTCATATTAACACTGAGCGAAACATTGAGAAAATCCTTGAACGCATGGAGATTTTTTTTTAAATATAGAAGACGATGATTTTTTTTCATATTAACAGAGCGAAACATTGAGAAAACAGAAAAACTTATCAGAAATATAGAAAAGACGATGAATTCTGAAGTGTTCATATTAACACTGAACGAAACATTGAGAAAACCGTTAAACACGTGCAGAGAAAAATGCTTTAAAGATATAGAAAAGATGATTTTTGACAATTATGTTCATATTAGCGCTGAGAAAACATTTTGTCAATCTCTAGATATCTCGTGACGGATATTGTTGTTTCGAAAATATATAGAATATATTTTAATACAAATTATATGCTTGCAAGTTTATGATTACTTATATCATATAATTTGATATAAAGACAATAAGATATCCTACATTGGTAGTAGATACTATTACCTCCGATATCTAATAAATATACCAAGTACCTTTGTTCATTGTATAAGGAGACACTTTAGTAAACATTTCAGAATCCTTGTGAGGCGACAGGAAGCATAAATAGTTGTTAACACTTCAGCCCCTATGCTAAACGTTCATTATATTAACAAATAGAATGTATAATAGTGGTACAAAAAGAATGTTGCATTTCAACACAATGACTCTGAGTTCAGTAATGATTCTTCGTTTCTGTTAGTATTATTGTCGACTGGAAAATTAGATAAATGGTGACAGACCGTTTTCGTCTGCTTGAGACATCTTCAAGGAATGTCAAATGTAAACTGGGAAATATGGGCCAATGTGTTTTCGTTTCCTTTTTCTTATGCTTAAAGGGGCCGCTGTTTCTATATGTACGGTTGGGATTGAATCTTCCAAGTCCGGTACTATTTTATGCTTCAAGCCTGCATCTTACACCAATGGCTACTCAGTCGTTTTCTTTACTCCTATTCCGCTGCTACACTGCACATTAATTGACTGTAGATCGCATAGCTAAGTAGCACTTTTTTGTGGTTCCTACATGTTTTAACATAGTTTCTGTTGAATGACCAGTATAACAGTGTTTACGTAATCTATATATATACATTTCTAATGTAGCCTTGATCTCTGTGTGTTTCTATCGCTTTCTATTTGATATTATTATTGTGTAACCGTTTGTACGTAATGATGGGCAATAATTAAATAGATCTTTAATTGGACCTCATGCTCCTTGAGGTAATTTCACCAAACAACAGTTAGGCGTTTAGAATACTAAGGTTAAACCTAGGAAATGCAGTCTTTGAAATCCACATTATAATTACGATCCATTCATATTGGCACCATCTCAAATATGTCAGAGAAAAAATCAACGTGGGTAGAGGATAAGAATGAGTGCGAAGAAAAAATAAAAAAAAAGAGTTAAGAACTATGATGAAGTTTGGAGTGTGACAGAGGTCAAATGTGATATAACTTAGGTGCGTCGAATATATATATAAACTTTTTCCGACTGTGGGGTAAAAAGTTTTATATATATATATATATATATATATATATTGATAAGTATTTTAGACAAATTATTTGGATGATGGAGAACATATATACAGGGGAAGGCTCGGAACCCTATACACTCTAACGTTTCGTTCGCGTAGAACTTCTTCAGAGAGTGTATGTAGAACTGCAATTGGAGTTTATGTACTAAATCTAATTATCTTTTCGGACACTTGGGAAAGGTCGTTTTTCTGGCGTGTTTTAGAATTAAAATACTAGTAATTCATCGAGGAGGGTTTATCAATTTAGCTAAAGAAACTAGTATTTTAATTCTAAAACACGCCAGAAAAACGACCTTTCCCAAGTGTCCGAAAAGATAATTAGATTTAGTACATAAACTCCAATTGCAGTTCTACATACACTCTCTGAAGAAGTTCTACGCGAACGAAACGTTAGAGTGTATAGGGTTCCGAGCCTTCCCCTGTATATATGTTCTCCATCATCCAAATAATATATATATATATATATATATATATAATACTGATGACCCACTTTCGGAGAATAATAAGTGAAAGTATAAAGATCTGTATATTTCGATCACTAACTGTGATCCTCTTCAGCAGATGTGAATTACAGAGTAGAGAACAATATGTATTTATAGTGAGGTAAGCAGGAAGGGACCGGGGCTCAGATCACGTGTCCGGCGTTGCATGGACCTTGATGGTTTTTGTCCACTGCTAATGTGGAAGGTAACATTTTATCTATTGTAAATGAAGATATACAATCTGGTGACCATTGACCATAAGAAATACTATAATTTGGAAATTTGTTTAACAAAGAGGATTTTACCATTTTTCTTCTTAAACTACATTTAGATTTGTAAATTATTTTAGCATCGTCCCAATTTATCCGAGGGTTTTTGTTGGCGACATGTTGAACATCTGCTGAAGAGGATCACAGTTAGTGATCGAAATATACAGATCTTTATACTTTCGCTTATTCTTCTTCGAAAGTGGGTCATCAGTATTATTTTACAAATGTGCTACGACATAACTTTGATGTTATATATATTTATATGAATTCCACTACAATAATGTATTGTAACCTTTTATAAAGTATTTTTATATTATCAGTATTAAAGCAATGATTGGCATCAACTAAAAATGTTTTAGCATAATCATTAATAGTGTAATTTTGTAGTTTGAAATTATTTTTAAATGGTCTCTTATACTCCAGCAGTAATCAATCAACCGACAAAGTGAGTCTGCCCCACATCTGTCCTAACTCTAACTTCCTTCCATTTCATTCTTTCCATCCACTAAACCCCCCCCCTCCCTCATCTTATCTATCCTGCCCTCTAAGCAGTAATCATTCACCGGCCCCCCTGATTATTCATCGACCCCTTGGCTGTTCATTGACCCCTTGGATGTTCCGATCGACCACTTTGAGAACCCCTGGTCTATATACTTTGGGAATACTATTGTCGCCTGGCCACGCCCCGATTCTTTGCATAGTCTATCTCAGATAGCAGATAAGCTATCTGTAATGTGTGGCATTTCTACAACGGGTTACAGGTGATTTGAGGCGTGGGTCATAATGAAAACCGTTGAACTTGCATAACGCCGCAATAATGCACATATATTGTCCTCATTTCAGATGGGGAAGGGGTTAATGGTAGGGCTAGCGCTGATGGCTGCCAAATTCTTAGCCCTGGCCTTTCAGTTGAGGGGGATAATGGGGGGGCTGACCACTTTTTTGGGGAGGCCAAAGCCCCCCCTTGCACTTCTACTTCCAAACTGTCACTTAAATTCTTCATGTACATCGGATCATAGAGGGCTGCTCAGTCATCCTATTACAGTGACCATTGGGCCTACACTACCCCTCATATGGGTTGTGACATTTAGACCTTCCTTCTTCCAGGGATGATTTCTCCTGTCCATTATGCAACATTTGTGGAGAACTCTTGGGTGTTAGGTGAAAGGATGAAGTTATTTTTGGCAAACCCTACATGGGAGCATGTCCTGAGAAGCACCATTTGAAGGAGGTTGCAAGGCTGATGGTCTTCCTCCAGATGTCTAGTCCCTGAGTCTTACCTAAAGTTCCTGCCATCTTCTTAGTAAGGATAACCTCAAAACAAGATTCATGACAGGGGCAGGCAGGATACCTGGGGAAACTAACCTTCACTCCCCGATACAACAGCTTGCATTCATTCATCCTTTGCCGAGTCAGCAACTTTGGACTTTTCAGAACATTCAGTGCAACAAGCAAACTAGTATTCCAGATAACTCCACTTCTCCTACTGTGGCTTCCTCAGCGGCTATCATCCTATGGACTTACTGTGACATCACTGGACTTGGACTTAGTCAACCTGGAATGCAGAATAGCACCAGATTTCTTGCAGCTATTCTTATGTATATCAATATATGGTGTGCCTCCTTTCTCTCTCTCTCTGGAGGAAATGGATTGTTTACTTGGGGTAAACTGAGACGGGGGTGATGGGGAGGGGGGGTTGCCGATCTAATGAAGTGGCCTTGCTGTGGATGTGCTATGTCTTGCGACACTGCTTCTGACCCAGGGCAGTGGACAAGGTGAAGGGATGAACCGTCATCCAGGAGGTGCTAAGATAAGAGGGAGGGTGGAGGGGTGTGGAGTGTATTCAGGGATGGAATGGGTGGGAATGATTTTATGCCTTTTCCTTTTTGGCTATACCTCCCTTGTAAGGGGGAAAAAGCCTTGGTATATGTATGTATGTGCTTGGGGTAAAATAAAAAGATAGCTCTGCCAACTACAAATCACATTATTTGATCCCATGCTATTTGGAACCCCACTCTATGGTGCATTTCGACAACGGTTGTTGCGATAAAAGTTGCTTGATTAGGGAACATTCATAAAAACATCAACAAAAACTTTTTATTGCCATTAATGTTTGACCAGATCATACATAAAGCTTTCCATCCTTTGGCCAAAAGTGAGATTATTAGAAGCAGCACATCTGTCAAAACCTACCCATATATTGTTTCATACAGTACAAATCTCATGGTTATTTTGTAGAAATATAGTCTTTTCAACCACAATATTTTTGCTATTATTTCTATAAACATATTTGTACCAACATATCAAGTACCCAGTATGTTTAACAGCTATTTTTCAGGCAACATGAACTTTCCTAATTTCAGTCTTAAAATGAAAGAATGGACTTAAACATTCTACTTCTCTATAACTTTCATGAAAAAGCTACAAGAAATTAAATCAATTTGGTCACAGTGGTTTTTCACAATTAAACGATATTCTGCAAAAGAACACAGATGGGGTTCTGGCCACAATGGAGGCAACAGTTGTGGCAATCACTTCTGAAAACATTACAGTACAAAAGTGTACAATTGTAGAAACTAGACTTTTCATAAACATCAGGAAGGACAAATTTGTGCAATAACAATTCAATCTGAAGGCTTTACACAATTTGCTGCATTAAAAATAGCCTTTCTAACTGAGTAGTGAGCAACTTTATGCAGAAACATCTATTCAGAGGCTGTAGTGTTCCCCATCATAATGTTCAAATAACACATATGGCACATGTACTCAAATCTGTTGAGCTCTCCTGCCTCATTCACTCCCACCAAGGAAACAGACTCTTAAACTGAAAATAGTGGATATGATGGTTTCACATTACTGTTAACAGATGGCCATAATGTGCAGCTGCATCCACTTTCAGACTACAAATTTCAATATGGTGGATATGCAGAGGGGGGCGAGTCAACTCTTATAAGTGAACATCTCTTGCACTACAATCCATGGACCATGTCCTAGTACAAAACAAAAATTGACCATAAAAAAATTGATTACCTTCAAACTTGGACTGGTTATTTCATAACTAAAATAATTAATGTCAGTTACTTATATAGAGCAACATTAATAATTCAACATAATGTACGGTAACATTAATAGGCATGCATGAACTGAAGCATAAATTAGACAATGACATTAAAAGAACATGCAAGAAAAACACTGGACAATCAAACAGGAAGGAGGTATCATATTTTCCACATAAGGTATGCTGGGAAAAAAAAATCAGGTATTCATCTAATCAAGTATACAACACTTGAAGATTATTTTCAATTCTATCACCACTGCAGGAAGGCTACCTACCCCCCTCACCAAACATATAATTAGTGATATTGTTTCTACTTGTTTTATGGCAAGACTTGGAGCGTAACAGTTGATGTCCGCTGTTTGTCGTTTCATTTGCATTATGCAGGCAGAGCCCTTGCATAACTAAGTGCCACCCGCCCCATGGCAATGTCCTCAGTGATATCCCCCCCACCCTTCCCCATCACCACCATTTCTTACTGCCTATTATAGCTACCGGCTTCTGAAATAATTAAACAGATTTTAAAAATGTTATTTAATGTCCCTATTGCAGAAATGACAAGGGAAAAATATTTCATATTTTGTTGATTTTCATGCAAAATTCGTATATTACAGTATAATATTCAGGGCTCCTTTGACATTTTTTTTATTATAATTGTTTTGTGGGCTGCATGTCCAGACTAGAATTGCCACCCACCCCCCTAAATGTGCCTCCCCAGGGCATATGCACCCCCCCCCCAACTGAGGGCCCTGTATGCAGACCTCCCTTGGCCAGTACACGTAAGGCAGATGTATTGGACCTTGCACATTTGAAATGCTAAATCTCATCCACACACTCACACAATGTCTGCAACTACAACTGAGAATTTTGTTCAGTGATGAATTTACTGCCATTGTCTGCAGACGACACAAAACTTTCCAAGTTTGTCTGTATACACAGGCAGTCTCCTCTCAAATAAGTTTCTTGATTGTGTATGCTCCAGGAGCCAAGATAAGAGGGAGGGAGGGGTGGTGAATGGGAGTGGAGTGGGTGGGGATGAAATGGGTGGGAGTCAAATTATGCCTTTTAACTTGGGCTACCTACCTCCCTTATTGTAAGGGGTAAAAAGCCCTTGGTATATGTATGTGCATTTGTTTGCAAACACTGTATGTTCATGTGGACAAAGCTTTATATGTATGCTGAACGAGGTCTGGCTGGCACAGTGAGAGATAAATGATGAAGTTATGGGGCCACTAAACAAGAAATGCAGCAGTTTGTTCAAACCACATGTTCCTTATAAGGGTCTCCTGGCAATGTCTTTATCGGACCCCATATAAGAAGTCTTATAAACCCTGAGTAAATGAGCAATCCCCTAAAATTCTTTTCATTTTGCAATCTCATTGATCAGGTTTACCACACAGCCAAAATATTGATCACATTTATTTTTGTGCCTGCCTGTCTCAATATTGACCAATGATGGGGGGGACCTGCACATGGTGGTCCTGCCTCCCACATGCGTGGAGGAGGGATCTCCCTGCAACTGCAACTCATCTCCATATTCCATAAATACCTACATCTCCACCTAGAAGAGCAGCCTTGCAGGGTTGGCACTCACTCTATGGTTGGTCTCATCCCAAGATCTTCAACTTGACTCTTTCTTTCCTTAAATTGATCACATAGAGAATGCCGACATCTGGCGGCAACTGCTCCCTTCCAACTAGTGACACAGACCATACCCACACTAATACTACACAGACAACAGTCCAACATATCTTCCCAGTCGGATCTATGGGAGAGTCATTATTGCTGATTATTGTCGTCGAGTTGCTGGTTTCCAGTCAGTTGTATTCAAGGCAACAATCATTATTACTAACAAATATCAAATTGGCTTACTGAGAACATTCTTTTGAATAATGCATCAAGATATGATGTGTAAGTCAATAGTTTTTGTCTAAATATTTTTGGTTCTTTGTGATAGACAGCAAAGAGTTAGCTTCTGGGGATCTTAAATTAGGGCCCTCTTCATTTGCTGCCTTAGGCACTGCTCTTGCAGGAAGCCTTGGCATACTGTATACAAATATCTTTAATTTCAATATTATTCATTCCTGTAAGAATATTAATGACCCCCCAAAAAATCCTGTATCAAATGTTCCCCTCACATGTCTGACTAGGGATAAGGTCTTCAAACAAATCTATGCATATAACTTTCACAACAAATGAACTTGAATATATGAAATTAGATTAAAAAATACTACATATTCAAAGTAGAACTTTCCACAACCGATTCTGTGATAAAACAAAATTAGGATCTGCATTAGCATTCCAGCTGACCTTCACAAGCCATGTGGTCAAGTTTAAATACAACTTTTTCAATTTAACAAACCAAACTGTTGATTACGTCTTATGAAAAAATATAGGAACCAGAAGGATTACAAAAGGACAACTGAAAGCTTTGGCTTGGAAGAGTCAAAATGGGGTCTTGTTCTGGGGCCTCACATTTAAGCTCTAGTATTTAGCAAAACAAAACCTCTGACATGAATGCAAAGCTTTCCTTGACTTAATATTCAAAGGCATCATCAAGATTGTATTAAAATAAACTATACTAATTTCCTGTCTAGCCAAAACTGACATATCAACAGGTGATCACTATTTCTAGAAGCTCTATTTTCAATCAGGAACTCTGAAGATCTAGCATATTTTTATTTCCTGCTTTGCTGAAAATGACCTAAGGATGTCAGTACGCTCAAATTGGAATTTTTCAACATTTTACAAAAACTTAAGGAAAAATAATTTCAAGTATGCACAACCTATTGGTGAAGTAAGAGTATTTTATGGCATCTTTACTATTTTTGATTAATTTTTTTAAGTGTCTCGAGCGGCGATGTCCCTATTCAAAGTGAAATAGCGTAATACTAGATTTCTCTCTGACATTTACATTTGATGCTTTTCTTCATTATATCAAATTTTAAAAGGGTATATCGCACGTCTGCCAACATATACTGACAGTGAGATTTGAAGGCAAGAAATGAAAGTAACAATTCAGTGTGCATTGCTCAAGTGTTGCTAGTGACATTTCTCTCTCTCTCTCCTGTGTGGATCATTATATAACTAGGGACTGTGCTGAATGCTGGCAAGTGGTTCATCTCTGGTGAAACAAAACCCCAATATGAATCACATTCTTTCTGTCATGCCCTAGAGGTAATGCTCCGGTAAAAGTCAATCAAAATTTTGGGATAAAGTAATATGAATGTGAAAACTATCAATTAAAAGACACTGCACTTCATTTACAATATCTAATTTATCAGTTTTTATGCTTTTTTCATCTATATTGCTGATAGTTTTTCATATGGAGGGTCATAATTTTTGTTTTACCTTTGCTGCTCAATATCTTTAACAATATTTTTGTCACAATTATGCTAATAACTAAGAAACTTCTTTCTCTATATAAATTATTTTTTGCTTATAAAATATTCTTTTTTCTCAATCATCTTGTTGAATTATGTCTCCAAGGGTAAAACTATAGCTTTTAGCAATACAATTACACAAACTTTTTACAAAATTTGGGTATTCACAAAGAGAAGTCCACTATGGTGTAACTTTCAGACAAAGTAATACATTGAAAAGATAATCTTAATCAAAGCTCTTAGTTTTCTAAAAAAGTCATCAGATCACAATTTCTATTAGTTACTAAGATGAAAAATATAAGACATGAAATGATTCAACTTTTTTTCATTTTTCAATGGATTTCCACAAAAGTTGGCACAGATCATTTTACACTGTCTACAAAAAAAGTCTACCTTAATTATTTCTATATATGCATACTGACATCCTTAATGAACAAAACACGCCAATTGTTAACTCAAGCAAAACTTAAATTCTAGAAAAAGGAGTATGAGTTGGAAAGAAAAAAAGAAAAGGAGATTTACACAACATATCAAAACAGGTTAACAGTATCAACTGAGTTTAGCCTGTACATTTAAATGGAAATACAGGGCATGAAACCACAAACAACATCAACTATAGATCACAAGCTCAGAGGAATTGTGACCAATATTTGCACAGGCATGATTCCAGATCCTACATTTTAAAGTATACTGCAACAAGTTTAATAGAGCACAACAAAGACTTCATGTGCTGTAGCTGTAAGAATGGCAGTTCAGCCAGACAAACTGCCTATGGACTGTATGGAAAAATAAAAAAAAAATAAAAATACAAAAAAAAAAAAAAACTATAGAATAAAACTTTAGATACTGCAGCATGATGTCTCTTTTACATATTTTCCATGCTCTACTTTAATCATTTGATGACGTAATTTACCTCCACCACATTTAACAACACAATTTAACACATTTCTTTTGATGGACTACTAGGAAACAAACATGACTCTAAACATGAACTTGTGACCGTGCATGAGTTACTTAAAACTTTGCACTCTGTGGAGTCGGTTCAGATGGCCACCTAAAGTTGCTTGAACCTTTTTCAAAGAATCTTCCTCATCTAGTGAGAATGTAGCCTGCCGAACCAAGGGCTGCCCTGGCTTGGAAGAACTGATATCACATCTGGTCGTCTCCAAGTTTTCACTATGGTGGCTTGGCTGGAAGTTGGATGAGGTGCATGCCTGTGTATAAAATTCAACAAATCTTATTCACTAAAAAATACATCATCATAGGAAAAGTTATGCAAAGTGACGCTGCCAATACACCTGTGGAGAAAAGACAATCTTCATTATTCAATCAATCAATTAATGTGTTGTTTTTATTCTCTCTTACTAGATGCTTGTGTCCTCTAGGAAACTGGCCATGATTGCTTACAACAGAAGACAAGAGCAATGCAGTGCTTTTTACAGAACCGTGAAAATCTCAATATTATCTCTTTATTTCTGATACTCTTAGTTCAACATTAGATTTGTCTTTGCGCTCCTGAAATCTCCCATCTGGTAGGGACTGACCGTGTTCATGATAAATTCCAGCCACCCAACAGGATGAGAATAATGGCTGTTGTAGTTTCAAGTCACTTACCCAATGGATTTGACATATTCACATGGGGATTTACCATCTGATTGAAATTTACCCACAGCCTACCAAATGACCCAAACCCTCCACCTAACACCATCATCCCAAAACAATTTCTTACAATGGTGTGATCTTGCCTACAAAAATAGAGGCACCGGTGAAATGCAGATGACAAAATACAATACAAAATCTTTTCATGTGTAGGGACATTGTATAGAAGATAAGTGCAACTGTTGCATGTACCTCTAGCACAAAAGGGGACAACATTAATATCCTCATAGCATGCAACAGAAACAAGTTAAGCTCTTTCCTCCATTTCCTTTCATCACTTTAGAACAAGGACAAACTTAAACAAGGCCTCACTAAAATAAGATAACACATCTCAGAGTTTACAGCCCTTGTTAGCATGCATTCCCAAATGTCTATTTCTCATTACACTTTTTAATACACCAAGGCATTTACTTGCTTTTCTCAGTCTACATTCTAACTCCACCCCTACTCCTCCCTTTCCTGCCACATTCGCACCCAAGTATCTAAATCTATCCACTTCCTCCAGCCGCTCTCCCTTAATGCTCACTTCCAGTCTGGTGTCACTTTCACCCCTTGTACATCTCATCACCTTACTTTTACCCACATTTATCTTTAACTTTCTTCTTTCACACACTCTCCCAAACTCTGTCACCAACTTCCTCAGTCCCTCCTCTGATCCTGCTACAAGCGCAGTGTCGTCCGCAAACAACAGCTGGCTCACCTCCCACTTTTCTCCATTTTCTTTAACCATCTCCAACTACACCTAACAAGCTCCCTCTGAAACTACTACGCTCACACTTGTCCCCTTTTCCTTTGTAGAGTGGAACTATACAGGCACTCCAGTCCTCCAGCACTCTACCCTCTCTCTTACAAACATCAAATAACCTCACCAGCCAGTCCACCATCACTGTACCTCCTTTCTTTAGGCATTCTGCATGACATCCATCCAGACCAGGTGCCTTACCTGCTCTCATCATCTTAACAGCTGCCTTCACTTCATCCTTCCTTATTTCTCCTCCATTTTCCTCACTCCTCATGGACATTTTCTTAGCACTTCCCATTGCAACTGTCTTTCCCTCACTATCCTTCTTCAGTTAACAACTCCCTAAAATACTCTGCCCATCTTCCTCTTACTGCCTTCTCTTCCATTATCATCTCTCCATCTGCAACTTTTACTTTTTCTTCTCTACTTGATTCGCCTCCTCTTCCTCTCTTAATTTCTTTCCAAAACATCTTTTTATTACTTTCAAAAGTTTCTGTCACACTCTTACCCCATTTCACGTCTGCTCTCCTCTTTGCCTCCTTTACCTTGTGCTTTACTTCTCTTCTCTTTTCTTTGTACCTCTCGTATGACTCTCTCATCCAATTTTGTAACCAATCTGTCAAAGCTTGCTTCTTCTCTTTTGCAACTTTCTTTGTTTCCTCATCCCACCAATCACTACCCTTCCTTCTATTTCCTCTCATCCTTCTTATTCCACACACCATATTTGCACACTTTGTGATTCCCTCCTTGAACCATCCCCATTCCTCCTCCGCTCCTAATTCTACTCTATCCTTCACTCCATCCCACTCCTCTCTCAGCTTCTTGTACTCCTCCTTTTCCTTCTTATTTAAAGAGTTCACTCTAAGCACCTCCCTACCTTTTGTCCTTTTCCTCTTTCTCCATCTATCCTCCACTCTCAACTTACCTTCCCCTAAAAAATGATCTGATATTCCCCCACTCTCTCCCCTTTGAACATGTACATCCTTAACTCTTCCTATTATACTCCTATCTACCACTACATAGTCCATAAATGCTATCTTCCACCCTTCCATCCATCACCCTCTCCTATGTGTACTTATGCTTGACTTTCTTCCAAAACACAGTATTTGCTATCGACTCTCTAGACACATCACCATCAACTCTCCACTACAATTCTTTCCTGGAACTCCATATTTCCCAACTACTCCAATTGGTTCATTTCCTACCCTAGCATTAAGAACTCCCAATACTACTACATTGATGTTCCTCCCTAATCCCTCTATGCATTCATTTAAATCTATCCAAAAAGCCTCCCTTCTACACTCTTCTCACTACCAGGCCCATATACACTTACAAAAACCCACATCTCCTTTCCCAGTTTCACCTTCATCCACATTAACCTTGAAGAAACCTCCTTCCACTCCACTATACCTTTACTCTCTTCACTTACTAGTATAACCACCCCTTCTCTCCCTCACCCTCTCTTAACTCCTGAGACCCTCCCAACTACACTTCCAAACTCACACTCGCCATTCCCTCTCAACTTAGTTTCACTCAAAGCCAACACATCCATCTTTCTTCTCACAAACATATTACCTATCTCTTCCCTTTCACTCTCATCTGTACCACATCTACGCACATCAAAAGACCCAAACCTTAGGGTGCTAGTTGGAAAACTCCTGAGACCCTCTTATGCCTTTACTTTTTTTAGGAATGTCCCCGTAAAATACAACTTGGTAAATACATGTACGATACAACCACACCCCACTCTCCAGAGATACAAATCGCTTCTTTCGCAGATGACATAATTATATGCACACGTCTGGCTGCAGAGCTGCAGAAATAATACAACCATACCTTGATATGCTCAACCTCTGGTTCACTATAGACTTTAAATAGCCCCAACCATATCCACAGTGATATTTCTCACCAAATGGACAGCAAACAAATATGTTGTACCATGCCTCATAATCAATAACACACTCATACCACACACATCCACTCACCCAAGAGTCTTGGTGTAACATACAATACATCCATGTCATTCAAACAACATATCACAAACATAAAGACAAAATACACATCTAGACAACACAATTAAATGACTCACAGGTACAGCATTCAGACACAAAGATACCATTACAGTATACAAACAAAATATATGCTGAATTATGCAAGCCCTGCATAGGCCTCTAACCTCACTCAAACACACAACACCCTGCAAACTATACAAAACAAAGCCCAATAAATAATTACAGGGAGCACAAATACAACACCTACAGACCATCTTCACCATGAAATAAAAGTCTTTAAAGCCAAGGATCACCTTGACATGAACACAGCACACCCACTATACAACTAGGTAAATACATGGCAGACCACCCACACATGCCAAGAAACATCAAAACAAAACTCAAATACCTATATCACACACATATACTTTCTCCTCTTCCTCACAACCACAAGATACCCACCTCCACAAACATATCCATCATCACATTGCTCATGCTCTATCAACAGATTGAAAAACAACACACTATTGCATGCCAGACCCTCTGACATCCATCCTTCTGAATCATCTCCCCCTTGAGAGAATGGAGACCACCTGGCCAGCCACCATCCAGCCCTTCTAAGCTACCACAGATGAGATGAACACATTGCAGATATCTGTCCAAGATACTTCTCCACATACTATTCAACACATTATGTAAGACTGCATTGTACACAATCACACATGCCAACAACACAACATATATTCTATAAGGGATTTATGGGAAAACCTTGTTCCACCCATGGTGTTCCTCAGGGAGATGGGACTGCTCGGCCAGACAGCCTAGGGAACAACAACAACAATAACATTATCATCCCCCTTATACAGGAGGTAGCCAGCCAGCCAAGGCATGCACCTACCCCACCCCCCACTCCCATCCATCACCCTATTTGTTTCCTATTTACCTTAGCTCCTTGTGGATGATGGGTCAACCCTGTCCCCTACCCACTCCCCAGGTCAGAAGCAATGCAGCAAGGCACAGCACATCCATAGTAAAGCCCTACCATTTCATTTACATGGCAACCCTCCCTCCTCCTCTTATGCAAAAATAGAGAAGTTGAGGAGAAATCCCTTTGGGTTCATTTATATTCCACCCACTCACACCTACCTCACCTCTCCCATCCTTGCTCAACAGACATTCCCCTTTTACTAATCCCCCCCCCCCCATTTCACCCCATCTATCCATCTCATTCTTGGTCTTCCTCTCAAGTTCACTCCACCACTCCATACATTTAATGAAATAGTGCAGTTAAACCAGCTTTAGCTATTGGCCTCCTGTGGAAGTGCTGTGTCTCACTGCATTGGCTTCAATCATGTGACAGGGGAAAGACTCTTCCTCCAGAAGATGCTGGGGTGGGAGGGGTTTTAAATGGGTTTTGATAAGTATGTAGTCAGAGTGTACTTTGACTTGGCCACCCACCTTATAAGGGCGAAAGGGCTTTTAGCATGTATGTGTAGATATATCTAATCTGAACTTTAGAAAAAATCACTAGAATTAGCTCAAATTATGCCCAAATGAAAACTTTGGTGCATTACACATCTAACATTAAAATAGTAATCAAAAAATGTCACTAAAATTAAGCTCATACAGCATAAAGTAAAATAATAATCAGCCACTAGAAAACTGCAGCACAAATTCAAAAGATTTCCTTACAAATATTGATAGGAAGCCAGCCGATAGGGAAATCTAGATAAGCAGATATTAATGATCTGATATGAAAATACCTGAACACCTCCCACAAGAATTGGTTCCTCGTTTAAGAGCTGGTTTACTTTATGCTGGCGTCTCAAGTGGGAAGACAGTAATGAATTCAGCAACAATAAGTTCTCCAACCTCTGAAAAGTTATGATGAAAAATAAAAATCAAATATTTGTTCAGTGCTGATTTAACCTTAGCATAAGGAAAAAGGGACATATATAAAATGGGATAAGGTGCCTCATAAATGGCTTGGCCTACTATGGTAAATCCAAGTGTGGTAGTCATGTTAGAACTATAGGGAAGTAATCTGACTTTACAACAATTTGTGAGGTGGCTAGTATTCATTACAAACAAAGTTAAAAAAGAACAGTGATAGTGCTCAACGAACAAGTAATTTCAAATTGAAGTATGATTGAGGCACTTAAAAAGTACTAGAAAAAAGTAAACATGCACTCATCTCTACATTGCAAGACACATAAGAGGAAAGCACAATCATGTCTACATATGCTCATACTCACCCACATGCAAATTTGACACATTCTTACTACACCAAGGGGAACCTAAATGATTCAAGAGTTGAAAGGCACCTATCGTAACAGAACAATGAAAAGTAGTACACAGGGTATATCATTGTTGATTCAATCCTGTAGATCATGATTACGTGATTACTATATAATTATGAAATCTAAAAGTGGAAAGCTGGAGAAAACATAAATCCATCCAACAAATTCATTAATACATTATTATCACAATGAAAAGTACAGTAAAGAGTATTGAGTGCCAAGGAAGGGTTAATAATGACCTAATGAAGTTTCTTCATGAATGGTGTATAATATTTTGTCAACCAACACTTACCTCCTGGTCACTGGATGAGCGGGATATGCGACCGACTTCCTCATCTACACAGATGGGTTCAGCTGCCATTAAATCTTTTTCCTCTCTTTCTCTTCCTTCCAAATCCCTGTACAGGTCATCCTTGAGCTCTTCCTCAGCTTGCCACACGACATCCTCTCCTTCCTGCTTGATCAATGTTACTGTGTTTTGCCGAATCAACTTATCCTCAACTATCACAGTCCCCTCTTTTTCTTCCTGAGGTTCATCTGGACCACTAAGTGTTATTGTCCTCTGTCGCACCAAGGAACTTTGGTCAGAATCTTCAAGAATGCCATTTTCATTATTATTTTCAGCCCTTCTGTCTCTCTCTTTTCTCTGTTGCTTTTCTTCCTATGAATCAAAATGAAGTGGAAAATATGAAACAGGTGACAATATTCTATATACATTTACATACATGTCCTCATCAATCTTAAAAACAGCCTTCTCCCAAAGCTATTGTTGCAAGCTGAAATGAAAGACAAATTGTTATATTCAAGTACGTGTCAAATTGTTAGACTCATGAGCTGGTACCAATAGTCAACTTAAGGAAGTTTCTAACAATTCCACATAAATTTCTTCATCTCAACAATCTGCTATATATATCTTTCCTACGGACAAAATACATACATACATACATATACCAAGGCTTTTTCCCCCTTCCAAGGGAGGTAGCCAAAAAGGGAAAGGCATAAAAACACTCCCACCCATTTCATCCCTAAATACACTCCACACCCCTCCCACCCTTCCTCTCATCTGAGCACCTCCTGGATGACGGGTCATCCCTGCACCCTGCCCACCGCCCTGGGTCAGAAGCAGTGTCGCAAGACACAGTACATCCACAGCAAGGCCGCTTCATTTAATCGGCGACCCCCCCTTTCCGTCCCCCTTTGCATATAAGGCGAGGACGGGGAGAAATCCCTTCAGGCTGCGTCAAAATTAACTCACACATACTACCCCACCCCCCAACTCCCCTCCCTTTCCTCCTCATGCAGTCACATCATCATCCATATACAACCATTCTCCACTCACCTCTGTCTTCCGTCCTCTCCCTTCCTACCTCAACAGACATTCCCCTCTTCCCCAAAGCCCCCTTCACCCCATCCATCCACCTCATCCTAGGACGTCCCCTCATGTTCACTCCCTCCACATCTGCCTTCCATACCTCTTTTACTAGTCTTTCTTCACTCATTCTTTCCATGTGTCCAAACCATCCTAATATTCTTTCATCAACCCTATCTCCCAAATCCTTTTTCACCCCTGTTCTCCTCCTCACCTCCTCATTTCTCACTCTATCCAGCCTAGTAACCCCCACCATACTTCTCAGACACCTCATCTCAAACACATTCAAACTCCTTCTCTCTTCTTCTCTTATGTTCCACGTTTCTGCCCCATACACTGCTGTTGGCACAATCACTCCTTCATACAGTCTCCTCTTCGCATCCATTCCCAAATGTCTATTCCTCATTACACTCTTTAAACCACCAAGGCATTTACTCGCTTCTCTCAATCTACATTCTACCTCCACCTTCACTCCACCTTTTCCTGCTACACTTGCACCCAAGTATCTAAAACTATCCACTTCCTCCAGTCGCTCTCCCTTAATGTTCACTTCCAGTCTACTGCCACTTTCACCCCTTGTACATCTCATCACCTTACTTTTACCCATATTTATCTTTAGCTTTCTTCTATCACATACTCTCCCAAACTCTGCCACCAGCTTCCTCAATCCCTCCTCTGACCTACGGACAAAATAATGTACATAAATGATTTGGACAATGGGATTAATGGTGATGTTAGTAAGTTTGTGGACAACACTAAAACAGGATGTCTAATTAGGTCAGGAGATGATGCTAAGATTCTGTATGATGATCTTACCAAACTATTCACATGATCTGTGAAATGGCAAATGTGCTTCAACATCTCAAAGTGCAGTGTGTTAAACATAGGGCTACATAACCCCGAAAACAGATATAGCTTAGATTACACATCTTTAGAGAAAACTGAGTGTGAGACTTGGGAGTTCTAGGGAGGCCTGACCTTAACCCTAGAAAGGAATATGTCCCATTTTGAAATGTTACTGGAAAACCTGTATCCAATTGGCATCACTTGTGGGGAAAAAAAATTGAAACTTTGTCATACTGGAGAACAAAAATAAAATTTCTGGTACCTATACACGTATAAATGAATAATAATTAACTGAAATAAACATAATTGCCAGATAGCAATTTTTTTTGGACGCAAGTGACCGTGAAACTCAAAATCTCCTTAAGCATGTATCCAACTGGAAACTGTATTCCTTACTAGCGTTAAATCTGGGAAACATTGCATTAGTGCCAGGAATAAAGCCAACAGAGCATTAGGTTTCATTGCTAGAACAGTTACAAATACAAATACAGAGGTAAATATCAAACTCTATCTAATGTTAGTTTGACCCATCCTTGATTGACTATGTGGTACAGTTTTGGTCTCCATCTTATAGAATGGACATCAATTCACTAGAATCAGTACAGAGGAGAATGACCAAAATTATATGTGGGCTCAGAAATTTACCTTATGAAGAGAGGCTTAGGCACCTTAACTTACACTCTGGAAAGACACAGAGTGTGGGGTGATCTAATAGAGGTGTTCAAGTGGATCAAAGGCTTTAACAAGGGTGATACAAACAAGGTCATCATATTAAGATAACAGGGCAGGACTCATAGTAATGGATTTAAATTTGACAAATTTAGATTTAAGAAGGAAATAGGAAAGAATTGGTTTACTATAGGATGGTCAACAAATGGAATAGACTTAGTAACCATGTAGTGAATGCTGAAACTATCTGTTGTTTTAAGAAACGGTTAGCCAACTTTATGGATGGGGGTGATGACAGGTGGTAATGAACATGGAACTGCCTAGTGTAGGCCTTCTGATCTCTTGCAGTCTTCTTCATGTTCATACACCCTCACCTCCAACCATTGCTGTGACCTCAACTTGCTGGCACCCAATCTGGTACCTAGATCTATCAACTTCACTATTTTCCGCCATTTCTTTCTTTTTTCACCCAAGGAGAGTTGTCAAACAATGACTGCCCCCCTCATCCTCCTACCTGTCAGATCTTAAAAGGAAGTGACTACTTCCCTACTCAACAGACACTCACTTTTTGCTCAAAGCCCCTTTCATCCCCATTCATCTCATTTTTGGGTGTCACCTCAAGTTGACTATCTACCTCTGCTCTCCAAACTCTTTCTGCTGAACTTTCTTCACTCATTCATTCCATATGTCCAAACTATCCCATTGATTTTTCATCAGCCCTATCTGCCAGCTCCTTTCAACCCCTGCTCTCATCATTTCTCACTCTATCCATCCTTGTAACCCCGACCAAACTTCTCTGACACTTAATTTCAAACATATTTAAACTTTTCCATTTTGTCTCTTAAATTCATCAACATCAAAAGTGACAAAATTTTCACACTGAATGAGAACCTGACAAGAAATAATGGTCTCACACTGTCAGGAAATAGATTTAATTTGGAAGTGGGTAGAAACAACTTTGCCAACTGTGTAGTTAATGAATGGAATAAACTTCCTGCAGAGGCAGTGTAACATAGTTCAGTTCAAAGCTTTAAGATTAGATAAACACCTAAGCAAGATGCTGTAATGCCTTCCATTTATTTTACATTATTCATTTGTTTGTTTGATATTATTTGTCTATTATTTCCTTGATTATCATTTACTATTATCTATCTGTAAATTTATTATTTAACTTTACAACCCGTGTAAGGGGAAAAAGCCTTTGGTATATGTATGTATCTATGTACCTATTTATTTACCCTGTCTGGGGTATTGGCTGCATGTTGTTATGGCAAAGTAGCATCATTTTGTCTGTGATAGAGGAGGGCTTTGTTCACAGAGAAATGATGAAACTTTTATTTTACTACTACTGTCCCTCTGTTATGCTGTCCCCCAATCCCTTGTTGCTTTCCTGTACCATTTCTCTGAATTTCATTTCCTTGTTTTGCCTACCCTGTGGTGAGGGGAAAAGAATACTGTCACCAAGTATTTCCACTTGGATCGTAAGAGGTGAGAAAAAAGGGACAGGGATTGGGACCAGGCATCCTTCATCCTGTAGCCCCACAGGGGACATTCCTAAAAAAAAGTAAAGGCATAAGAGGGTCTAGGAGTTTTCCAACCAGCACCCTAAGGTTTGGGTCTTTTAATGTGTGTAGATGTGGTACAGATGAGAGTAAAAGGGAAGAGATAGGTAGTATGTTTGTGAGAAGAAAGATGGATGTGTTGGCTTTGAGTGAAAGTAAAATTGAAAGGGAAGGGCGAGTGTGAGTTTGGGAGTGTAATTGGGAGGTTCTCAGGAGTGAAGAGAGGGTGAGGGAGAGAAGGGGTGGCTATGCTAATAAGTGAAGAAATAGGTAAGGGTGTAGGTGAGTGGAAGGAGGTTTCTTCAAAATTAATGTTGATGAAGGTAAAACTGGGAAAGGAAATGTGTGTTATTGTAAGTACATAAGGGCCTGGTAATGAGAACAGTGTAGAGGAAAAGAAGGCTTTTTGGATGGATTTAAACAAGTGCATAGAGGGATTAGGGAGGAATGTCAATGTAGTAGTATTGGGAGACCTTAATGCTATGGTGGGAAATGAACCTATAGACGGAGTGGTTGGGACATGTGGAGTTCCAGGAAAGAATCGTAGTGGAGAGCTGATGGTGGAGATGTGTCTAGAAAGAGAGTTGATGATAGCAAATACAGTGTTTCAGAAGAAAGTCAAGCATAAGTACACATGGGAGAGGGTGGTGGATGGAAGGGTGGTAGATAGGGCATTAATGGACAATGTAGTGGTAGATAGGAGTATAATAGGAAGAGTTAAAGATGTACATGTGCTAAGGGGAGAGTCGGGGAATATTAGATTATTTTTTGGTGGAAGGTAAGTTGAGAGTGGAGGATAGATGGAGAAAGAGGAAAAGGACAAAAGGAAGGGAGGTGCTTAGAGTGAACTCTTTAAATGAAAAGGAAAAGGAGAAGGAGTACAAGAAGAAGCTGAGAGAAGAGTGGGAGGGAGTGAAGGATAGAGTAGAGCTAGGAATGGGGATGGTTCAACGAGGGAGTCACAAAGTGTGCAAAGATGGTGTGTGGAACAAAAAGGACATGAGGAAATAGAAGGAAGGGTAGTGAATGGTGGGATGAGGAAACAAAGAAGGTTGTAGAAGATGAGAAGTGAGCTTTCACAGATTGGTTACAAAATAGGATGACGTAGTCATATGAGAGGTACAAAGAATAGAGAAGTAAAGCACAAGGTAAAGGAGGCAAAGAGGAGAGCAGATGTGAAATGGGGTAAGAGTATGACAGACACTTTTAAAAGTAATAAAAAGATGTTTTGGAAAGAAATTAAGAGAGGAAGAGGAGGCGAATCAAGTAGAGAAGAAAAGGTAAAAGTTGCAGATGGAAAGATGATAATGGAAGAGACGGCAGTGAAAGGAAGATGGGCAGAGTATTCTAGTGAGTTGTTAAATGTGAAGGAGGATAGGGAGGAAAAGGTAGTTGCAGTGGGAAGTGCTAAGAAAATGACCATGATGAGTGAAGAAAATGGAGGAGAAACAAGGAAGGATGAAGTGAAGGCAGTTGTTGAAATGATGAGAGCAGGTAAGGCACCTCGTCTAGATGGATGTCATGCAGAATATGTGAAAAAAGGAGGTACAGTGATGGTGAATAGGCTGGTGAGGTTGTTTAATGTTTGCTGGAGAGAGGGTAGAGTTCCCGAGGACTGGAAGAGTGACCGCATAGTTCCACTCTACAAGGGAAAAGGGGACAAGTGTGAGTGTAGTAGTTTCAGAGGGATTAGCTTGTTAAGTGTAATTGGGAAGGCTTAGGGGGAGGATCTTGATTGAGAGGATTAGGAGAGGAACAATGTGGATTTAGGACAGGTAGAGGTTGCGTAAATCAGATTTTTGTGGTAAGACAAGATATGTGAGAAAGCTATAGGAAAAGGTAAGGATGTTTTGGGCTTTTGTGGATCTGGAAAAGGCTTATGACAGGGTAGACAGGAAGGCACTGTGGGAGGTTTTGCAGGTATATGGGATAGGAGGAAAGATTTTAGGAGCTGTCAAGAGTTTTTACAAGAGTGGTAGAGCATGTGTCAGGATTAGAAATGGAGAGAGCGAGTGGTTCTAGGTAAAGGTGGGACTTCGTCAGGGATGTGTTATGTCACCCTGGCTGTTCAACTTAATGAATGGGGTGGTGCGAGAGGTAAATGCAAGGGTGATGGGTCAGGGATTGGAGATGTTTAAAGAAAATGGAGAAAAATGGGAGGTGAGCCAGCTGTTGTTTACGGACGACACTGAGCTTGTAGCAGGATCAGAGGAGGGATTGGAGAAGTTGGTGACAGTTTGGGAGAGTGTGTGAAAGAAGAAAGTTGAAGATAAATGTGGGTAAAAGTAAGGTGGTGAGATGTACAAGGGGTGAAGGTGGCAGTAGACTGGAAGTGAGCATTATGGGAGAGTGACTGAAGGAAGTGGATAGTTTTAGATACTTGGGTGTGAATGTGGCAGGAAAGGGTAGAGTAGAGGTGGAGGTAGAATGTAGATTGAAAGAAGCGAGTAAATGCCTTGGTGGATTAAAAAGTATAATGAGGAATAGACATTTGGGAATGGAGGCTAAGAGGAGATTGCATGAAGGAGTGATTGTGGCAACAGCACTGTATGGGGTAGAAACATGGAGCATAATAAAGATAGATGGAGTTTGAGACGAGGTGTCTGAGAAGTATGATAGGGGTTACTAGGCTGGATAGAGTGAGAAATGAGGAGGTAAGGAGAATGGGGGTGGTAAGGGAGTTGGGAGATAGGGTGGATGAAAGAGTATTGGGATCGTTTGGACACATAGAAAGTATGAGTGAAGAAAGACTAGTAAAAGAGGTATGGAAGGCAGAGGGGGGGGAGTGAACATTAGGGGCGACCTAGGATGAGATGGATGGATGTGGTGAAAGGGGCTTTGGGGAAGAGGGAAATATCTGTTGAGGAAGGAGGTGCCAAAATAAGAGGGAGGGTAGACGGTGGAGGAGAGTGGAGTGTATTTAGGGATGGAATAGTTTTTATGCCTTTCTTTTTGGCTACCTCCCTTGTAAGTGGGAAAAAGCCTTGATATATGTATTATTTATATCATTATAATTTTTATTTATTTATCATTATTATATATATATTTTGCATTTGACCTGGTTATGGACTAAAAGGTCTCCTGTCAGCATGCTCCTCCTTTGTAATTCTAAATCTCCACCCATTACAGTATGTCAGTCCCCTCCTCGATTCAAAATAAATCATGAAGCTTGCCACTAGTACATAAAAAAGTAAATTGTGTAAACACTGATACAGAATTCTGAATGAGTCACCATGACAAATACTCACCTGGTATTGCTGTCTCTCACTAAGCTGTGGTGACTGAGGTGAGCTTAAGTTTTCTGCCTGGTCATGTCTACCCATTGTAGACTTTGGACTTTGCACTTTTGAGGGTGAACACTGAGGTGATGAAGCAACTGAAGATGACTTTGATGGGGATGACTTGGACGGCGATGATTTGGTTGGTGATGATTTGGAAGATGAGGTTTTGTTTGGTGAGGAAGCAGACTGTGATTTTGAAGGACTATATTTAGCCGGGCCTCTTGAAGTGGATCTTGAGCTACTTCCTGACTTAGAAGGAGACCGTGGAGAAGGAATAGATTTGCTGCCAGTGTGAGAGAGTGGTGGGTTGGTTGCTCCTTTAACCTGAGGTGTCTTCTTAGGTGAACTGTACTGACTTGACCTTGACGGTGCTGTCATTTTCCCGGTCTTCCCATTTCCTGCAGCAGACCTATTGACAGGGGTGGGCTCCACTGGTTGCTGCCGTGGGGATGACTGCGACCTGCCCCTGCCTCGTCCAGTCTTCCTATTATCATTATCACTTCCTCTCCCTCTTCCCCCTGAAGAAGATACAGATGAACTGGTCTTTATACCCTTCTTGCCTTCGGGGACATCACGTGGCTCACTGGATGCTTTGGAACTTCTGCCAGGCCGTGGAGCTGCTAATGGTGGCCGAGCACTGGATGGGCGTGATCTCCTAGTTGGTGTTGTTGAAGTACTGCTAGAACCTGTGAAACAAGCTGTATCACTGCTCAGCTATCATAAAAAAAAAAAAAAAAAAAAAAAAAAAAAAAAAAAAAAAAAAGATGCCTACATAGGCATCATGGGGCATGAGTCGGTATGCAAAGATGCCGGCATTGGCCTCTTGATTATATTCATTTTGTAGTTGTAGCTGAGTAATCCCTGTATTCTGTGAAATGGTTTGATAATATTTTCTGTGGATATTAATATTCAGAGTGAAAGAGAACTAGTATTACAGCTGGAACTATATTTCACAATGCACATATTGTGATGCATTATCAAACCATCATACATCAGGCAGCCAATGTTGCCTGCAAGAATTTTATTCGTATTAAGAGGTTACAAGTATGTGTCCTTGGAGATAAATTTGGGAGTGTTGAGGAAAGACAACCTGTCACATGACAGACATATCAGTAGGATTATGGGAGAGACTTACAAACTGCTGCAGAAGATCACAGTGCCTTTTCACTATACGATGCTCAACATAGGATTGGTCTGCCAGGGCTGCAAAGGACCAGTGTAATGTCGAAAATGGAAACACCCTTAAGGGGGTGAATTTTCGTGCCATTTGAATGTGCTGTCTACCATTGCAGAGTTGTGGATAGAGCTAATCATCCTGTCAGAAACCAACAAGCTCAATTATTGTCTTGCCACTGTAGGGGGAGGATTTGTATCAGAGTGTCTTGTGTGTCCCCACCTCTTGACTCCCACTGCTGCCTGTTCTAAACCCCTTAGTGTTGTGAATATGGGCTCTAGTAAGGATTTATCACAGGAAACCACTGCCCAGATTGTAGCCCTAAGAAAATCAGGTGATACAACCAAGGGATAGCCTCTGTTTAAGGGTGAGAGGGGCTTCTTGATGGGTCAGTAACTCATGTACCCAAGTGCTGTGATCCTACAGTTCACAGTTTGGACTGACACCTTGCCAAACAGTTCAGGGTTACTTTCCTTGATTTTCCATAAAGTCACTCATGGATTAGACTCATCCTGACATTTTACAGTTGTCTAGGCCCTTTTATTGGTCTTCAGTGTCTTTCCAGGCCTCTTTTTCTGAGTGGGAGAGGAGAGGTCACCCTCCTGGTCAAACTTGGCAACCCACCGTCTAATACTTTGTGAACACATGCCAACCTGTTCAGCTCTTTCCTTCATTGCACAATCATATTTCTTTAGGGCTACGATCTGGGCAATGGTTTCCTGTGATAAATCCTTACCAGAGCCCATATTCACAACATTGGGCGGTTAAAAGAGGTAGCAGTGAGGGTCAAGAGGTGGGGTACAGGACACATGCAGCACAAATCCTCCCCCATGATGGCAAGACAACAACTGTGTTGGATTCTGGTGGGATGATTAGCTCCACCCACAATGCTATGATGGTAGGTGGTACATTCAAATGGCATGAAAATCCATCCCCCTTAAGGATGTTACCATTTTTAACATTGCATTGGTCAACCATGGCCTTGGTGGATCCTATGTCAAGCACTGTATGGATGAAGAGATAATGAAAAGACTCATAGGAACCCTGATCCGTCCAAGAATGGAATATGTGTCAGTGGTATGGTCTCCACATAGAGTGAAGGATAAAAGCAAGATCGAGAGAACACAAAGGGCAGCAACCAAACTGGTCCCTAGCCTGGCAAATAATAAATCATACGAGTTGAAACTTAAAGCACTGGGTCTACCAACTTTGAAATATTAAGGAGAAAGAGGCAATACTAATACAGTATTCAGGTCACTAATGGGGACAGATTGCAGTGACAGAAGAGATCTCTTGATTAATGACAGGAGGGCTTTAAGAGGTCATGGGAAAAAATTAATAAAGTGTCTTAAGGATGTTCAGAAATGCAGTTTTCCATTAGATGCACAAATACTTGGAATAGCTTAGAGGGTGATATGGCCTATGCTGGAACAATGCATGAATACAAATCTAAATATGATATTTAGAAAACAAGGATGTAGATTAAGTTGGAATTGTACGTGAATTTGAGGCTATGATAAATTGGAGAGTAGGAGATGGGAACCAACAAGCATTGCTCCTTTCCTGTATACTACAATTAGGACAATACATTTAGACAGACATCCAAACTTTCTTCCCAGAGAGACCTATGGAAGGGCACGAAGACTACTACCAGGTGTTGTGAAGGTGCAGGATTCGTTAAAGAATCTGGAGTATACAATTACTACCAAGTTCATTAAGTGACTACATTTCCAGTAATCTATGCTAAATAAACATGAAAAACCAGTGCTAAATAATCACAAGTTCTATAGTTTTACTGACTTGAGGTTGTGTGCCGCTGAAGTGGGTGTGGTGTCCGTGGTTCTCGTATGCTTGCAGAAGATTGCTTGAACATTCTTATACGCTCAGCCTCCTGTAAATCTAGAAGCTCCTGTTGAATGGATGCCAATTCTAGTCGGAGACTCTCCAGTTCCCCACTTGAAACAAGAATAAATAATTGCAAATAAAGTATACATATATATATGCACACATGCATTGAATACATATAATGCAAGAAAGGGACAGATGGGCAGACTGTACTTTCCTGGACCTACAAAAGGCATTTGATAAAGTATCACACAAAAAACTATTAAGAAAACTTGAAACAACAGGAGGCGTACAAGGAAAATTATTGAAATGAATGGTAGATTTCTTGCATGGGAGAAAAATGAGAGTGCTGCTCAGAGATAAAAACTCTACCTGGGAAAAAATGATAAGCAGAGTCCCACAGGGTTCAGTATTGGCCCCGATAAGGTTTACTATACATGTAAATGACATGGATAAAGGTGTATAATATTTCATGAACTTCTTTGCAGATGATGCAAAAGAAGGAAGTTCAAAATAAATGTGGGTAAAAGGTGATGAGATGTACAAGGGGAGAATGTGGCAGCAAATTGGAAGTGAGTATTAAAGGAGAGAGACTAAAGAAAGTGGATAGCTTTAGATACTTGGGTGTGAATGTGGCAGGAAGAGGAGTGGAGGTGGAAGTAGAATGTAGATTGAGAGAAGCAAGTAAATGCCTTGGGGGATTAAAAGTGTAATGAGAAACAGACATTTGGGAATGGATGGTAAGAGGAGATTGTATGCAGGAGTGATTGTGCTGACAGCACTGTATGGAGCAGAAATATGGAACATATGAGAAGAGAGGAGTTTGTGTTCAAGATGAAATACCTGAGAAGTATGGTAAGGTTTACTATGCTGGGTAGCATGAGAAACAAGGAGGTCAGGAGGAGAGGTGGTGTGGTAAGGGAGTTGGGAGATAGAGATGATGAAAGAGTATTGGGATGGTTTGGGCATATGAAAAGAATGAGTGAAGAAAGATTAGTAGATGAGGTGTGGGAGGCATAGGTGGAAAGAGTGAATATGAGGGGACAACCTGGGATGAGATGGATGGGATAAAAAGGGCATTGGAAAAGAGGGGAATGTCTGTTGTGGGAGGAAGGGAGAAGACAGAAGATAGGGTTAAGTGGATAATGGTTGTGTATGGATGATGCGGTGTTGCATGGAAGGGAGTGGGTGGGGGATTGGTAGGGTAAGGGATTATGTGTGAATGATATTTTGATGCAGCCTGAAGGGATTTCTTCCCGTTTTCTCTTTTTCTGCATGAGGGGATGGAGAGTGGGGGTCACAGCCTTGCTGTGGATGTGCTGTATCTTGCTGCATTGCTTCTGATCCAGGGCAGTGGGGAAGATGCAGGGATGACCTGTCATCCAGTTGGAGCCAAGATAACAGGAGGGGGGTGAATGGGAGTGAGGTATGTGGGGATGGAATGGGTGAGAGTGGATTTTATGTCTTTGTTTTTTGGCTACCTCTCTTGTACATGCATACATATACCAAAGCCTTTTCCCCCCTTATAAGGGAGGTACCCAAAAAGAAAAAGGCATAAACACCACTCCCACCCATTCCATCCCTATCACACTCTACTCCCATCCACCCTCTTATCTTGGCACCTCCTGGATGACGGGTCATCCCTGCATCCTGTCCACTGCCCTGGGTTAGAAGCAGTGTTACAAGACACAGCATATTCACAGCAACCCCCTCTCTCCGTCCCCACATTCAAAAAAAGGAGAAGATGGGGAGAAATCCCTTCGGGCTGTGTCAAATTTTTTTCACACATACTACCTCACCCCCCATCCCCCACCCATTCCCCTTCATGCATCACATCATCCATATATAACCCTTCTCCATTCACCTGTCTTTTGTCCTCTCCTGTCCTTCCTCAACAGACATTCCCCTCTTCCCCAAAACCCCTTTTACCCCATCTATCTATCTCATCCTAGGTCGCCCCCTCATGTTCACTCCTTCCACATCTGCCTTCCATACCTCTTTTACTAGTCTTCCTTCACTCATTCTTTCCATGTGTCCAAACCATCTCTTCAACCCTATCTCCCAACTCCCTTTCCACCCCTGTTCTCCTCCTCACCTCCTCATTTCTTACTCTATCCAGCCTAGTAACCCTTATCATACTTCTCAGACACCTCATCTCAAACACATTCAAACTCCTTCTCTCTTCCTCTTATGTTCCATGTTTCTGACCCATATAAAGCTGGTGGCACAATCACTCCTTCATACAATCTCCTCTATTTCTCATTACACTTTTTAATCCACAAAGGCATTTACTTGCTTCTCTCAATCTACATTCTACCTCCACCTCCACTCCTCTATTTCCTCCCACATTTGCACCCAAGTATCTAAAACTATCAACTTCCTTCAGTCTCTCTCCCTTAATACTCACTTCCAGTTTGCTGCCACTTTCACCCCTTGTACATCCCATCACCTTACTTTTACCCACATTTATCTTCAACTTCCTTCTTTCACACACTTTTCCAAACTCTGTCATTAATTTTCTCAATCCCTCCTCTGATCTTGCTACAAGTGCAGTCTCTTCTGCAAACAACAGCTGGTTTACCTCCCACTTTTCTCCATTTTCTTTAACCATCTCCAATCCCTGACCCACCACCCTTGCATTTACCTCTCGAACCACCCCATCCATGTATAAATTGAACAGCCAGGGTGACATAACACATCCCTGACGAAGTCCCACCTTTACTTCAAACCACTCACTCCCTCCATTTCTAATCCTCACACACGCTCTACTACTCTCGTAAAACCTCTTGACTGCTCTTAACAGCTTTCCTCCTATCCCATATTTCTGAAAAACCTTCTACAGTGCCTTCCTGTCTACATTGTCATAAGCCTTTTCCAGATCCATAAAAGCCCCCAAAAAATCCTTACCTTTTCCTATAG
Organism: Oratosquilla oratoria; assembly: GCF_046742065.1. Lineage (NCBI taxonomy): Eukaryota > Metazoa > Arthropoda > Malacostraca > Stomatopoda > Squillidae > Oratosquilla > Oratosquilla oratoria. The sequence continues at coordinate 46,631,641 of NC_134806.1, forward strand.
CTTTCTCACATATCTGTCTTACCACAAAAATCTGATCTATGCAACCTCTACCCGTCCTAAACCCACACTGTTCCTCACCAATTACTCCCTCTCTTCCTCTCCAAATCTTCTCAATCAACACGCTCCCATAAGCCTTCCCAACTACACTTAACAATCTAATCCCTCCGAAACTACACTTGTCCCCTTTTCCCTTGTAAAGTGGAACTATACAGGCACTCCTCCTGTCCTCTGGCACTCTACTCTCTCTCCAACAAACATTAACCTCACCAGCCAGTCCACCATCACAGTACAGCCAGTCCATCATCACAGTACATCTTTTTTCAGACATTCTGCATGACATCCATCCAGACCAGGTACCTTACCTGCTCTCATCATCTTAGCAACTGCCTTCTCTTCATCCTTCCTTATTTCTCCTCCATTTTCCTCACTCATCACGATCATTTTCTTAGCACTTCCCACTGCAACTACCTTTCCCTCCCTATCCTCCTTCACATTCAGTAACTCCCTAAAATACTCTGCCCATCTTCCTCTCACTGCCTTCTCTTCCATTATCATCTTTCCATCTGCAACTTTTACTTTTTCTTCTCTACTTGATTCGCCTCCTTTTCCCCTCTTAATTTCTTTCCAAAACATTTTTTTTATTACTTTTAAAATTTTCTGTCATACTCTTACCTCATTTCACATCTCTCTCCTCTTTGCCTCCTTTATCTTATGCTTTACTTCTCTTCTCTTTTCTTTGTACTTCTCATATGTTTCCCTTGTCCTGTTTTGTAACCGATCTGTGAAAGCTCGCTTCTTCTCTTCTACAACCTTCTTTGTTTCCTCATCCCACCATTCACTACCCTTCCTTCTATTTCCTTCCATCATCCTTGTTCCACACACACCTTGTGACTCCCTCCTTGAACCATCCCCATTCCTCCTCCACTCCTAGTTCTACTCTATCCTTCACTCCCTCCCACTCCTCTCTCAGGTTCTTCTTGTACTCCTTTTCTTTCTCATTTAAGCAGTTTACTCTAAACACCTCCCTACCTTTTGTCCTTTTCGTCTTTCTCTATCTATCCACCATTCTCAACTTACCTTCCACCAAAAAATGATCTGATATTCCCCCGCTCTCTCCCCTTAGAACATGTACATCCTTAACTCTTCCTATTTCGCTCCTATCTATCACTACATAGTCTATTAACGCTCTATCTACCACCCTTCCATCCACCACCCTCTCCCATGTGTACTTATACTTGACTTTCTTCCTGAATGCTGTATTTGCTATCATCAACTCTCTAGACACATCTCCACCATCAACTCTCCACTACGATTCTTTCCTGGAACTCCACATTTCCCAACCACTCCATCTATTGGTTCATTTCCTACCCTAGCATTAAGGTCTCCCAATACTACTACATTGACGTTTCTCCTTAATCCCTCTATGCACTCATTTAAATCTATCCAAAAAGCCTCCCTTTCTTCTATACTCTTCTCACTACCAGGCCCATATGCACTTACAAAAACCCACATCTCCTTTCCCAGTTTCACCTTCATCCACATTAACCTTGAAGAAACCTCCTTCCACACCACTACACCTTTCCCTATCTCTTCACTTACTAGTATAGCCACCCCTTTTCTCCCTCCTCTCTTCACTCCTGAGAACCTCCCAACTACACTCCCAAACTCACAATCATCCCTCCCTTTCAACTTAGTTTCACTCAAAGCCAAAACATCCATCTTTCTTCTAACAAACATACTACCTATCTCTTCCCTTTTACTCTCATCTGTACCACATCCACACACATTGAAATACCCAAACCTTTGGGTACTGGTCGGAAAACTCCTAGACCCTTTTATGCCTTTACTTTTTTTAGGAATGTCCCCTGTGGGGCTACAGGGAGAAGGATGCCTAGTCCTAATCCCTGTCCCGTTTTTCTCACCTTTTATGATTTAAGTGGGAATACGTGGTGGCAGCATTCTATCTCCCACCACAGGGTAGGCAAAAAAGGAAATGAACATTTAGAGAAATGGTACAGGAGAGCAACAAAGGGTTGGGGGACAGTGTAACGGAGGGACAGTTGCAGTATAATAAAAGTGTCATCATTTCTCTGTGAACAGAGTCCTCCTCTATCACAGACAAAATGATGTGTGGCTCTGGTCCATAGGAGCGCCCCATATAGATCCTAAAGTACTGCATGCTACTTTGCCACAATAACATGCAGCCAATACCCCCCTTGTGAGGAGGAAAAAGCCGTTGGTATATTTATTTACCTAGCTGTATTACATGGGAAGGGAGTTATGCTTGTGGTGACCCATCTTTATATCTTTCAGCATAAATTTTTTTCTTAACCTCTTCACTCCGGGCCAAAATCTCGCGGGCAGCATTAGCTGCCAGACGTACGATGTGTCGTAATAATACTCGCGTCATAAAATATAGTCACTGCTTATATTGATCGTTCTCTCTTTCACCCGTGAATTTTGATAACCATAGAAAATGTGATGAAGACAGTTTAGAGAGTATGTCATTACGTAGGGGCAACTACAATAAATATAATCACATTTTTTTATTTTTTTTATTACACCAAGTGGCTATTGTACTTACGTCAAGATGTCACTTTGCAGTTTCCTTATCACTAAATTCTTTGTTTATTTCATCGATTGTTGTTACTGATCGTGCAAATATAATAATTGAAAGAAAGATACAAAGACTTTCGGTCACATTAACTATGATACTCCCTTCCCATATGTAAACAACCAGGCAGCTGTTGTAAACAGATGAATGTAGAGATGGTAGGGAGGAATTGATGGTGGGAGTAGGAGGAACTAAGAAAACGATGTTGATGGAAGAGGAAAATGGAGAAATAAGAAAAGATGTGGCATAAAGAGTTTTGAAAATGATAAGAACAGTAAGGCACCTGAGTTGGATGGACGTCATGTGCAGTGTCTGGAGAAGGGAGGTACAGTAATGGTGAAGTGGCTAGTCACATTATTTAATATGTGTCTGAGGGAGGGGGAAGTGCCAGAGGATTGGAGTGCCTGTATAGTCCTGCTTTACAAAGGAAAAGGGGCAAATTTGAGTATAGCAGTTTTAGCAGGATCAGTTTGTTGAGTGTAGTTGGGAAAGCTGGGAGGGTTTTAATTGAGAAGATTAGGAGAGGAACAGAGGGAGTAATTGGTGAGGAACAGTGTGGGATTTGCATAGGTAGGGGTTATGTGGATCAGATCTTTGTGATAAGGCAGATCTGTGAGAAAGTTTTAGCAAAATGTAAGGATACGATTTGGGCCTTTATGGGTTTAGAAGGGGCTTATGACAGGGTAGGGAGGAAGGCACTGTGGGAGGTATTGCAGATATATGGGATTGGGGGAAAGCTTTCAAGGGCATTCAAGATTTTTTACAAGAGTAGTTGAGCCTGTATTTGAATTAGAAATGGAGAGAATGAGCATTTAAAATAAATGTGTGACTGCATCAGAGCTGTGTCATGTTGCCATAGCTGTTCTATGTATACTTGATGGGAAAGTTTGGGAGGTAAATGTGAGAGTAAGAGGCTGGGGATTGGAGATGGTTAAAACAATGGAGAAAAGTGGGAAGTGAACATGTTTTTTGCTAATGACACTGCTTGTGGCAGGGTTGGAGGGGGGATTAAAGTTGTTAGTGATAGAGTCTGGGAAGGTATGCAATGGAAAAAGTTGAAGGTAAATATGAGTTAAAGTAAGATGTGCAAGGGGAGAGGATGGCAGCAAGTTGGAGAGAGGCTGGAGGAAGTGAACAGTTTTAAGTACTTGGGTCACATGTAGCAAGAGAGGTAGGAGTGGGGATTCAGGTAAATTGTAGGTTGATCTATCTATCTGTACACCAAGGGCTTTGTCCCCCTTACAAGGGAGATAGCCAAGTCAAAAGGCAAGTACCCACTCTCACCCATTTTAGTCCCACCCATTCCATTCCCATCCACCACCCTCTCTTCCCTCTTATCTTAGCTCCTAATGGATGACGGGTCATCCCTGTATCCTGCCCACTGCTCTGGATCTCATACAGAAAACAGAGATGGGGAGAAATCCTTTCAGGATATGTCAAAATATCATTCATACACAACCACTCCCTACTGCCTCATCCCCCACCTTCTCCCTTCCTTGCATCAAAGTATCATGCATCTACAGCTATTCTTCACTTACCTAGATTGAAACAAGCAAGTAAATGCCTTGGGGGTTTAAAAAGTGTCATGAGAAATAGGTCTCTGGGAATGGATGCAAAGAAGTTATACGATGGGGTGATTGTCCTGACAGAACTGTATGGGGCAGAGACTTGGAATTTAAGAGAGGCAGATAAGAGAAGTTTAAATGTGTTTGAGATGGAATTTCTGAGAAATATGGTAGGGGATACAAGGTTGAACAGAGTGAGAAACAGAGGTGATAAGAACTGGGGTGGAACAGGTGGTGGAAGATTGGGCTGATGAAAGAGTATTGGGATGGTTTAGACACACGGAAAGAATGAGTGAAGAAAGATTAGTAAAAGAGACATAGAAGGCAGAGGTTGATGGAGTGAACTTGAGGGGACAACAGAGGATGAGATGGATGGATGGGGTGAAAGAGGCTTAAAGTAAAAGGGGAAGATCTGTTGAGCAAGGAAGGGAGAGGGCAAGGGATAGCCTGGGTGAGTTGAGAATGGCTTTGTGTGGATATCATGTTGTAGCTTCAAGGGATTTTCTCCCCATCTTCTCTCTTTTCTATGTCTGTCAAGCAAGGATGGGAGGGGATGGGGACAGCCCAAAGGGGCTTCTCCTTGTCTTCTCTATTTTCCACATGAGGGGACAGAGAGGGGGTTTGTCATGTAAGTGAAGCAGCCTTGCTGTAGATGTGCTGTGTCTTGGTGCATTGCTTCTGACTTGGGCATAGGGCAGGAGACAAGGATGACCCTTCATCCACATGGAATTAAGATGAGAGGGAAACAAGGGTGGTGGGTGGGAGTGAGATGGGTGGGAGTGTGTGTATTTGACTTGGCTACCTCCCTTTCATGGGGGAAGAAGCCTTTGGTAGAGAGATTGATGGCTAGAAGCAAATACCACACCAACACCAAAAAATTATGTCACATTATTTTCCACACTGAACCACTACACTACATCATGACTCACTCCTTCTTCTGGGCAGCTTCCTTATAAAATATGCGGTCATCCTTAAGAGTTGCAACAAGTTCCTTCAGACCAGCACGTTCCCTATGCCATTCAACCTCCCGTGCTTGCAACTCGGCAATACGTGCCTGCAAAAAAACAATAAAAAGAATTATCTACATGCCATTACAGCAACATAACAAAGGAGATAATCTGGCTCAGTATATTCCTTGGGGATGAAGATCTCTGCCATTAGAGATCCTAGGCAAGAGCTGAATATACATCTTCCTTCAGGGTTTCATTTTAATTTTCTACCTGTTCGTAGATGTCTATGACTTTCTACCTGCTCCATTTATTCTCCAAGCAAATGTATATAAACCTTGTACCTTCTGCTCTTTTTGGGGCAGAAACATTGAGTGTAGAAGAGTAAGATATCAAATGCATTTGAGATGAAATGTTTGAGAAATATGGTAGGGGTTACTTGGCTGGATAGGGTGAGAAATGAGAAGAAGAGGAGAGTGGGGGTGGAAAAGGAGTTGGGAGATAGAGCTGATGAAAGAGTATTGGGATGGTTTGAACACATTGAAAGAGTTAGTGAAGAAAGATTAGTAAAAGAAGTGTAGAAGGCAGAGGTGGATGGCCTGAACAGGAGGGCAGTGACCAAGGATGAGATGTATGGATGGGGTAGAAGGAGCACTGAGAAAGAGGGGGATATCTGTTGAGGAAGGGAGAAGACAGAAGATAGGGGAGATTGGTGAATAGTTGTGTTTGGATGATGTCGTGATGCATGGAAGGGAGCGGGTGGGGGATGAGGGTCAGGGAGTGGTTATGTATTTACCTAGTTGTATTATATGGGAAGGGAGCTATGCTCGTAGTGACCTGTCTTTGTATCTTTCAGCATCAAGTTCTTTCTTAAAATCTTGAATAGTGTTTGCACACACTGTTTCTTTATCCAAGTTATTCCAGATATCCAGCACTCTGTGTGGGAAGCTATTTTTTTCAGATATCTTCTATAGTTATCCTTTTTGAGTTTCTTTTCGTGTCCTCTTACTTTTCCATTGTCATTTTTTAGTAAATCATCCCTATCAAGGATTTCCATTCTTTTCATGATTCTATAGTTAGTATATCACCTCTTTCTCTTCTCTGCTCCAGTGTTGGTAGTCCCAATTTGGATAATCTTTGTCCGTTCATTTGGACAGAGCTGGAGCCAACTTTGTCGTTGCTCTCTGTATTCTTTCTAATTTCCTTATATTCTTTTTTAGTACTGGGTGTCCATACTGTTGCTGCGTATTCCAGTTTTGGTCTTATTAATGTAACTAATATTTCTTTAATAATTTCTTCATCCAAATAGTCAAATACTACTTTCATTGACCTTAATAGGCTGAAGGTCTCTCTGACTATTTTGTTGATATGTTTATCTGGTGTCATGTCTCAGCAAAGACATGACACCGGAAAAATGAACTCGGAAAGAGATCTTGGAGTAATAATTATTACTCCAAGATCTCTTTCAGAGTTCATTTTTTTGTTTTTTCACCAATTTTATAATTTTTTTATATTCTGTTTTTACTTTTTCCAAACTCCATTATACTACATTTCTTGATATTGAAGTTCACTTTCCACTTTTGAGTCCATTTTCAGATTTTGTCCAGGTCTCATTTTAATGATTCAGTCCTCCTCTGTTCTTACTTTTAGTATTTTAGCGTCATCTGCGAAGAAATTCATATAACACTCGACTCCTTCATCCATGTCATTTAGATGTATCAATTTTCAGTTTTCTTCTTCAGCAAACTTTATTAAATTCACTCACCAACTAACCTTCTCAAGCCATCCTCCATCCCTGCTTACAGAATATCATCAAGCCAATAAGTAAATAATATTTACTAAATCACATAAAAATTAAAGTAAATCATATATACCAAGGCCTTTTAATTCTTACCAAGGTGGCCAACTCAAGAGCACAAACCTATATACACAATTAAAAGCTATTTTTATGTAAGTAGCAGTTGCCAACAAGACTGACAAGTTATAACACCATATGAGGATGGAGCCTTTTATTTGTACGACGTTTTGCTTATTACAGCTTTTTCAAATATCTGAAAAAGGTACTTGAAAAAGCTGTAATAAGCAAAACATTGTACAAATAAAAGGCTCCATCCTCATATGGTCTAAAAGCTATTTATCACCTCTCCAATCTCAGCCAGCACTTTACAAATCAAGGGTCTTCACTGTCCCTTGTCAACAAGGGTCAGTTCCTCTGCAGCAGGGTGTGATTGGTAGAGTACTTTACCATAACCACCACTTCATACTACCTCCCTCCTCAACCACAGGGCTCTGTTCTATCCCCCACGCTCTTTAATCTATACATGCATGACTTACCCACACTAGACACCTCAGAAATACAAATCTCTTCCTACGCAGATGACATAACAATCACATGCACACATCGTAACACAGACAAAGCTGCAGAAATAATCCAGCCATACCTTGATACACTCAACACATGGTTCATCACAGACTCAAAATAGCTCCAACCAAATCTACAGCAACACTTCTCACCAACTGGACAAAAGAACACAAATACATACCTCATCTCTACATCAACAACACTCTAATACCACACACAAACACACCGAAAATTCTTGGTGTAACATACGATACATCCATGTCTTTCAAACAACACATCACAAACATAAAAAACAAATGCACACCTAGACTTAATGCACTTAAGTCAATCACTGGAACAACATTTGGACAAAACAAAGAAACTAATACAACAATATACAAGCAATGCATACGCTCAGTGATGAATTATGCGAGTCCTGCATGGGCTCCTAATCTCAGTGAGACACACCACAACACCCTTCAAATCATACAAAACAAAGCCCTAAAAACAATTACAGGCTGCACAAATACAACACCTACAGACCATTTACACCATGAAACAAAAGTCCTCAAAGTCAAGGACCACCTCGACATGAGAGGCACACAAACACTTGCTGCAGCCACCACAAACACATCACACCCGCTACACTACATAGCAGAACACCCACACACACCAAGAAACATTAAAACAACACCCAAAGACCTGTATCACACACAGATACTCTCTTCTCTTCCTCCACAACCACCAAATACCAGCCTCCGATAACATATTCATAATCATATCACTCACCGCTCCATTAACACACTGAAAGACAACACACTGCTGCATGCCAGACTCCCTGATATTCCCCCTTCTGAAGCCTCTCTCCCACGAAAGGACAAAGTCCACTTGGCCAGACTCCGGTGCGGCCACCACCCAGCACTTCTAAGCTACCAGAAGAGGCTGGATGACCGCATTGTAAACAGCTGCCCAGGATGTAACACTTCACCCCATACCATACAACACATAATGGAAGACTGCATTATACACAATCATGCACGCAAACAACACAACATACACTCTATATAGGATTTGTGGGAAAACCCAGTTTCGGCTGTGGCATTCCTTGGGGAGACGGGACTGTTCGGACAGACAGTCTAGGGAACGACAACAACAACAGCCTCCCTCCTCACCCATTGAAAATAATTTAATCTCTGGGTCATATCCTTTCATCCATTCACCTTTAGTATTCTCAGGAAAATATAGGTACCCTATAAACTTTACAAAATAAACTAGAGAGAATAATGATAGGATGCATCAAAACCATCCCCAATACAACACCTTCCATAGAAATCAATCCTTCCAATAAAACATCACATGAAAATGAAACACACATTTCTACACATGAGCTCTCAGCCTTACCCACCCATTATATTAAATCACACCAGCATAAACAAATGAACTGATGATTATAAAATTTATCATATATATATATTTGCCTAGTATCTTATCGGATGGGGAGCTACACTCTTGATGTACCGTCTCTGCATCTCGCAGTGTAGTTTGCTCTTAAATTCATGTATGATTTTTGCACACACTATTGTTTCATCCATTTTGTTCCATACCCACCACTGTGTGTGGAAAGCTGTTCTTTTTCAGGTCTCTTCTATAACTGTCCTTTTTGAGTTTGCTTTCATGTCCCTTTATATTTCTTTTATCACAATTTAGAAGTCTTCTCTATCAAGGACTTTCATGCCTCTCATGATTCTATAGATGGTCACCTCTTTCTCTTCTTTCTTACTGAGTCAGTAAATCCAGTTTTGAAAATCTCTCCTCATATGACAGTTTTGAAAGTGTTTGGGCCATATTTGAAGTTATTCATTGGATTCTTTCAATTATCCTTATATTCTCTTTAGTACTGGGTGACCATAGTGTTGCTGTGTACTCCAGTCTTGGCCTTGTTAGTGTGACTAATATTTTCCTCATCATTTCTTTGTCCAAGTATGTAAAACCCACCTTCATTGATCTTAGCAAGTTGTGGGTTTCTCCGACAATTTTGTTTATCTGTTTATCTGGGGTCATGTGATAATTACTCCCACGTGTTTTTCAGATCCCACTTTCTTTACTTCCTTTGTATTGATTTTGTATTGTCCTGATATTTTTGTTTTACTTTTTCCAAATTCCGTTATGCTACACTTCTTAATATTGTAAATACATACATACAAACATATATCAAAGGCTTTTTCCCCCTTACAAGGGAGGTAGCCAAAAAAAAAAAAAAAAAAAAAAAAAAAAAAAAAAAAAAAAAAAAAAAGAAAAAAAAAAGCATAAAAACCATTCCCACCCATTCCATCAATAATACACTCCACTCCCCTCCACCCTTCCTCTTATTTTGGCACCTCCTGGATGAGGGGTCATCCCTGCATCTTGTCCACCGCCCTGGGTCAGAGGCAGTGTCCCAAGACTGCTTCATTAAATCAGCGACCTGCCGCCCCCTCTGTCCCCTCATGCAGAAAAGGAGAAGATGGGGAGAAAATCCTTCGGGCTGTGTCAAATTTTTCTCACACATACCACCCATCCCCCAACCCATTCCACCTCATGCATCACAACATCATCCATACACAACCATTCTCCATTCACCCGTCTTCTGTCCTCTCCCGTCCTTCCTCAACAGACATTTCCCTCTTCCCCATAGCCCCTTTCACCCCATCCATCCACCTCATCCTAGGTCACCCCCTTATGTTCACTCCCTCCACATCTGCCTTCCATACTTCTTTTACTAGTCTTTCTTCACTCATTCTTTCCATGTGTCCAAACCATCCCAATACTCTTTCATCCACCCTATCTCCCAACTCCCTTACCACCCCTGTTCTCCTCCTCACCTCCTCATTTCTTACTCTATCTAGCCTAGTAACCCCAATCATACTTCTCAGACACCTCATCTCTCTTATGTTCCATGTTTCTGCCCATACAGTATTGGCACAATTACTCCTTCATACAATCTCCTCTTTGGATCCATTCCCAAATGTCTATCCCTCATTACACTTTTTAATCCACCAAGGCACTTACTTCTCTCAATCTACATTCTACATTCTACCTCCACCTTCACTCCTTCCTTTCCTGCCACATTCGCACCCAAGTATCTAAAACTATCCACTTCCTCCAGTTGCTCTCCCTTAAAGCTCACTTCCAGTCTGCTGCCACTTTCACCACTTGTACATCTCATCACCTTACATTTACCCACATTTATCTTCAACTTTCTTCTTTCACACACTCTCCCAAACTCTGTCACCAACTTCCTCAATCCCTCCTCTGATCCTGCCACAAATGCAGTGTCATCCTTAAACAACAGCTGGCTCATCTCCCATTTTTCTCCATTTTCTTTAAACATCTCCAATCCCTGACCCACCACCCTTGCATTTACCTCTCACACCACCCCATCCATGTATAAGTTGAACAGCCAGGGCGACATATCACATCCCTGATGAAGTCTCACCTTTACCTCGAACCACTTGCTCTCTCCATTTCTAATTCTGACACATGCTCTACTACTCTCATAAAAACTCCTGACAGCTCCTAGAAGCTTTCCTCCTATCCTGTATATCTGCAAAACCTCCCACAGTGCCTTCCTGTCTACCCTGTCATAAGCCTTTTCCAAATCCATAAAAGCCCAAAAAACATCCTTACCTTTTCCTTTAGCTTTCTCACATATCTGTCTTACCACAAAAATCTGATCTACGTAACCTCTACCTGTCCTTAATCCACACTGTTTCTTGCCAATTACTCCCTCTGTTCCTCTCCTAATCCTCTCAATCAAGATCCTCCCATAAGCCTTCCCAACTACACTTAACAAGTTAATCCCTCTGAAACTACTACACTCACACTTGTCCCCTTTTCCCTTGTAAGTGGAACTATACAGGCATTCCTCCAGTCCTCCAGCACTCTACCCTATCTCCAGCAAACATTAAATAACATCACCAGCCAGTCCACCATCACAGTACCTCCTTTTTTTTTTTAGACATTCTGCATGGCATCCATCCAGACCAGGTGCTTTACCTGCTCTCATCATTTCAACAACTGCCTTCACTTCATCATTTCAACAACTGCCTTCACTTCATCATTTCAACAACTGCCTTCGCTTCATCCTTCCTTATTTCTCCTCCATTTTCCTCAATCATCACAGTCATTCTCTTAGCACTTCCTACTGAAACTACCTTTGCTTATCCTCCTTCACATTTAGCAACTCCCTAAAATACTCTGCCCATCTTCCTCTTACTGCCTTCTCTTCCATTATCATCTCTCCATCTGCACCTTTTACCTTTCCTACTTGATTTGCCTCCTTCCTCAATTTCTTTCCAAAACATCTTTTTATTACTTTCAAAAGTTTCTGTCATACTCTTATCCCATTATACATCTGCTCTCCTCTTTGCCTCCTTTACCTTGTGCTTTACTTCTCTTCTCTTTTCTTTGTACCTCTCATATGACTCCCTCGTCCTATTTTGTAACCAATCTGTGAAAGCTCGCTTCTTCTCTTCTAAAACCTTTGTTTCCTCATCCCACCATTCACTACCCTTCCTTCTATTTCCTCCCGTCCTTCTTGTTCCACACACCGTCTTTACACACTTTGTGACTCCCTCCTTGAACCATCCCCATTCCTCCTCCACTCCTAATTCTACTCTATCCTTCACTACCTCCCACTCCTCTCTCAGCTTCTTCTTATTTAAAGAGTTCACTCTAAGCATCTCCCTACCTTTTGTCCTTTTCCTCTTTCTCCATCTATCCTCCACTCTCAACTTACCTTCCATCAATAAATGACCTGATATTCCCCCACTCTCTCCCCTTAGAACATGTACATCCTTAACTCTTCCTATCATACTTCTATCTACCACTACATAGTCCATTAACGCTCTATCTACCATCCTTCCATCCACCACCCTCTCCCATGTGTACTTATGCTTGACTTTCTTCCAAAACACTGTATTTGCTATCATCAACTCTCTTTCTGGACACATCTCCACCATCAATTCTCCACTACGATTCTTTCCTGGAACTCCACATTTCCCAACCACTTCATCAATTGGTTCATTTCCTGCCCTAGCATTAAGGTCTACTACTACATTGACGTTCCTCCGTAATCGCCTCTATGCACTCATTTAAATCTATCCAAAAGGCCTCCCTTTCTTCTACACTCTTCTCACTACCAGGCCCATATGCACTTACAAAGACCCACATCTCCTTTCCCAGTTTCACCTTCATCCACATTATTCTTGAAGAAACCTCCTTCCACTCCACTACACATTCACCTACCTCTTCACTTACTAGTATAGCCACACATTCTCTCCCTTGCCCTCTCTTCACTCCTGAGAACCTCCCAACTACACTCACATTTGCCCTTCCCTCTCATCTTAGATTTACTCAGAGCCAACACATCCATCTTTCTGCTCACAAACATACTACCTATCTCTTCCCTTTTACTCTCATCTGTACCACATCCATGCACATTATAAGACCCAAACCTTAGGATGCTGGTTGGAAAACTCCTAGACCCTCTTATGTCTTTATTTTTTTAGGAATGTCCCCTGTGGGGCTACTGGAAGAAGGATACCTGGTCCCAATCCCTGTCCCGTTTTCCTCACCTCTTACGATCTAAGTGGGAATACTTGGTGGCAGCATTCTTTTCCCCCCACCACAGGGTAGGCAAAACAAGGAAATGAAATTCAGAGAAATGGTACAGGACAGCAACAAGGGGTTGGGGGACAGCATAATGGAGGGACAGTAGCAGTATAATAAAAGTTTCATCATTTCTCTGTGAGCAGAGTCCTCCTCTATCACAGACAAAATGATGTGTGGCTCTGGTCCATAGGGGCACCCCATATAGACCCTAAAGTTTCAACTGCATGCTACTTTGCCATAGCAATATGCAGCCAACACCCCAGACAGGGAATAAATACACATGTGTATATATATATATATATATGTGTGTTATCCCTTACAAGCACAATTGCAAAAATATAAGAAAGTTATTAAAAACAAATGGATTAAACACTTGGAAGAGAACAACATACTAAACCCCCAACCAATTTGGATTTAGAAGTGGAAGATCATGTACTACAAACTTAATATGCTTTTATTCAAGATTAATAGAAATAATACAAGAGATGGTTGGGCAGACTGTGCCTTCTTGGACTTACAAAAGGCTTTTGACAAAGTACCACATGAAAAGCTACTAAGAAAAATTGAAACAATAGGTGGAATACAAGAAAAGTTATTGGAATGAATGAAAGATTTCTTGAATGGAAGAAAAATGAGGTTGGTCCTTAGAGAAAAGAACTCAAATTGGGTAGATATGATAAGCGGAGTCCCCCTAGGCTCTGTATTGGCTCCAATAATGTTTGCTGTTTATATAAATGACATGGATGAAGGCATGGAATGTTATACAAACTTCTTTGCAGAGGATGCAAAACTACTGAAGAGAGTAAGTACAGAAGATTGCAAATCTTTTCAAGAAGACCTGGACAAAGTCTGGAAATGGAGGAAAAAGAATGAAGTGAATTTCAATATTAAGAAATGTAGTATAATGGAATTTGGAAAAGGCAAAAATGAAATATCAGGTCAATATAAAATTGGTACAAAGGAAGTTACAAAAGTAAACTCAGAAAGGGACCGAGGAGTCATTATCTCAAACGACATGATACCAGACAAACATGTTAACAAAATAGTTGGAGAAACTTATAACTTAATAAGATCAATGAAAGTGGCCTTTGACTACATGGATGAGGAAATGGTAAAGAAGATACTAGTTACACTGGTAAGACCAAAATTGGAATACGCAGTGTCTCTATGGACACCTAGTAAAAAAAAAAAAAAAGTGACAGCAACTATAAAACTGCAGCTTAACATTCTTCTGTAAGTACTACTAGTACAAATTTTCCTTTACATATCCAAATGATGTATGGTTTTCATACATTACTGTGCTGCAAAGTGTCCCTAAATACAATTATGCTGTCACTATCCCAGAGAGTATTAAAGGTGGAAATAAAAATTATATTACTAGGTAACAAAATGTAAAACACTGATCAATCTATTCTTGAATAGCAATAATAATGGGTTGTTTGAATTTCGTGGATTGGAATCCTGCAGGCCCACAGTGGCTAGCAACAGTCCTCTGGCCTTCCCACAGATCTCTCTGGTAAAAACCTTTGGACTGCTCTGTGTTGCATTGATTTGAGTCCAATTCTATGTCACAGGCTGAAAGTAGTGGGAGGAAAGGAGCAGTTGCCTGTGGTGAGCTCTCCATATGTGAGATGGAGGAGCAAATACAGTTAACGTGACAGAGACATCTTGGGCCTGGTCCAGAGACTAAGGGCCAGTCTCTCAGGGCTGCACCTCCAAATGGGTCTTGAAAATGAGCTGCAGGGAGATAATTCTCTTTGCTATCCATCTTGCAGGACCACCACTTGAAGGTAAATGTCACTGGTCCCTTGAACCCATACAGAGTCAACAGCATAAATTTAATGCTCCACCATTCAACTAACTTGAGTGTCACCTGCATTAATTCAATGCCAAAATAGTTACCATAGCAGCTGCTTCCTGAGTATGAGCAAAAAATATCTGAAGTACATGAATATATAACTGATAAATCATAAACATACTGATAACTCACCATTTTTATATACAAGTGCTAAATTGTAAATAATGTGAACCATTGAAAATAATATATTACAAATATTTCCATTAAAAAGTGGAGCAAGATCAAAATATTTTGCAAAATGGTGTATTGCATTTGAAAATGATGAAATGCAAGAGAAACTAACCTCAGGTAGTGGTACATTGCCAAAAACATATTCATTCTTGAAAATCTTCACATGACTATTGACCCATCTTACCAGGGTCAATAGAGTCACAGATGCATATACTGTATATTCAACTGTGAGTACTTTTTTCATGCTCTAGCTTTGTTATCTTCAGGCAAATTATACAAAAAATGAAAATTTTTAAACTAACCAATGCCAGCATGTATTTGTATCTGCATTGGCTGAGAATGTATGGTTTAATTTTGAATCAAGGGAGGATTAACCAAGTTATGGTACAGATCTCCTGGACTACCCATAGAATATCTGCATCAGCACATCATCAAACTAACAATATGAACATTTCCGAGCAGTCCCGTCTCCCCAAGGAATGCCACTGCCGAAACTGGGTTTTCCCACAAATCCTTTATAGAGTGTATGTTGTGTTGTTTGCGTGCATGATTGTGTATAATGCAGTCTTCCATTATGTGTTGTATGGTATGGGGTGAAGTGTTACATCCTGGACGGGACTGCTCGGACAGACAGTCTAGGGAACGACAACAACAACAACAACAACAACAACAACTAACAATATGAAAGATGACAACCCCACTTTACCTGACCAGCTCTTCATTAGATTAAAAAATTATGAAGAATAAAACCGTGTTTTAGCTGCCTCAAATGTATGGGCAGCTATAGAGTAATCAAAGCTCATGCAAGATTCATTCTCATGCTGTATGCAACTCCCATGGCTACATCACATTTTGTGTTATTTATCATAATAGCAGACCAGACAAGCCTGTGAAGCACCAGTGCAGCTGGTTTATGCATCATCCAAGCAGAAACAGAACATGCATGCCATTTTCAGCAACTGCATTATTCATAGACACACCTATCACAGTATCTACATTTAGTTTATGAATTGTGCAACAGATCTGTGGGCGTTTTCTCATGCTATTGTGCCTCAACAAGGCTTCCACTGATACCTGCAGAAGGGCTGTGCTGTCCTCCTTATCTGCTGCCTGAGTGCGGTGACTTAATGCTTCCATGAGTTGTTGATGCTGTTGCTGCCACTTCTCCACCTCTCGCTTGCCATTCTCTATGGCAGCAATCAACTCTGAGTGATTTAAGCCTTCATAGTTATCTGTAACACAGATACAATAATCAAGTGCAGTTAATGAAGACCCAAATTTCAGAATTTAGCTGGTTGTGCACATATATATGTGGAGGTAAGGCATAGATTGGAGGTGGAAAGGGAGCTATCAGATAGGATAGATCAAAGAGTACCGAGGTGGTTTGATCCTGTGGAAAGAAAGATCAAAGGAAGACAAGTAAAAAGGTTGTGGAAAGCAGAAGCATATGGATTGCACTTGAAAGAAAAAAAAATGAGAAAGATGGATCAAGTAAAGGGGATTTTGATTGCTCATGGTATGTCTGTTGTGCAGGGAAAAAACTGCAAAAACACACAAGTGCATGGAGGGAGATTGTGACTGAATAAAAGTTTTTTTTTTTTTTTTCTTTTTTTTTCAAACTATCATACTACATTTCTTGATGTTGAAGTTCACTTCCCACTTTTGGCTCCATTCCCAGACTTTGTCCAGGTCTCTCTGTAGTGATTCAGTCTTTTTCTGTACTTTCTTTAGTAGTTTTGCGTCATCTGCAAAGAAGTTCATATAACATTCTACACCTTCATCCATGTCATTTATATATAGATAGCAAACATTACTGGAACTTGCGGGACTCCACATATCATTTCTTCCCAGGTCGAGTTTTTATCTCTAAGTACCACCTACATTTTTCTCCCATGCAAGAAATCTTCATCCATTTCAATATTTTTCCTTGTAGTCCTCCTGTTGTTTCGAGTTTTGTTAATAGCTTTTTGTGTACTTTATCAAATGTCTTTTGTAAATCCAGGAAAGCACAATCTGCCCATCCATCCCTTTCTTGCATTATATCTATTAACCTTGAATAAAAACAAAGTTTATAGCAAATAATCTTCCTTGTCTAAAACCAATTTTTTTTATTCAGTATATTGTTTTTTCCAAATGTTTAGTCCATCTATTTTTGATCATTTTTTCACATACTTTAGCTACTGTGCTTGTCAGGGACACTGGTCTATAGTTTGTTGGGTCTTCTTTGTCTCCCCCTTTATATAATGGCACAATATTGGCATTTTTCCAGTCTTACAGTACCTTTCCTTCTTTGAGTGAGCAATCTATTATCTTACATATTTTGTCTGTCAGTTCATCTATACATTCTTTTAGTATCCAATTTGCAATTCCATCTGGTCCATATGATTTCCTGACATCAAGGTTTATTATTTAGACCCTTATTTCTTTCTGTCACAATTTCCATGAGGGAGGGATCTTTCTCACTTTCCTTCATTCCACTTGTATTTACCTAGTTGTAATATACGGGAAGGGAGCTATGCTCGTGGTGACCTGTCTTTGTATCTCTCCGCATCAAGTTTTAACTTAAAATCTTGTATAGTGTTTGCACATACTGTTTTGTTGTCTAATTCGTTCCATGTATTTATTGCTCTGTGTGGGAAGCTGTTCCTTTTCAATTTTTTTCTATAACTGTCCTTTTTCAGTTTTAAAAGGATAAATGAACATAAAAATTATGTAAAAGCCCATAGGACATCTAACTCCATAGTAATGCATGTGGATAAACATGGTCATCTTCCAGACTGGAACAACACAACCGTATTAAATAAAGGATCATCCAAGAAACTAAGGAAGACAATTGAGGCAGCATATATCAACACTAATAACAACATTTACCATAGAGAAGGCTTTATATGTTTAGCAAAAGCCACAAGCTTATTAATAATAAAAGAATATGCAAATAAAATAACAAGCTCTCCGAAGCGTCCCATGAGATGACCCGTCCATGTATAAAATATCCGGTTACGTTTGAGTTGTTAGCTTTGTGATCAAGACCCTGAGGGTCGAAACGTTAAAGCGTGAAATTCTCCCATTACTCCTCGTCTACTTCTTTCACCTTCAGTCTTATATATACTTATATATACATATATATTTCAGTGGCTTTTATGACTATTTTTCAGCTACCTCCCTTGTAAGGGGGAAGAGGCCTTTGGTATATGTATGTACAGGGTGTTTGGGATAAATTCGATAATATTTTATCTTCTGCCATTTCAGAACCATTTGAAGAATTTAATAGCAGTAAAGTGCAAAGAATAGCTGATTCTGTGTACTATTGGTGGGTGTGAGAGCTAGAGAACATGGAAAACTGGAAAGCATCGGAATATTGGAAGAGAGTGACCTGGATCATGATGATTTATACCGGATTAAAAGTTAAAAAATTTGGAAATCTTTGCTGCAGCTCAGTGCTCCTTGAATACCATGAGATGTGAACTGGATTGCAATGGAGATGTGGAAGCAGTGGCTAGCAGGATCACAGCAGTCGTCCTGACTCTGTCCACACAACGAAATCGAGAAGCTACAAAAAATGGTGCAGCAAGATCCAGGCAAGGCAATGTGGACCATATTTCTCAGGCATTTAATTTCAAACACATTTAAATTCTTCCTCTCTTATGCTCCATGTTTCTGCCCAATACAGTGCTGTTGGTTCAATCATCCTTTTGTTAATTTGTGTTGTCCTACATTGGTTGGAGGAGCTGGAGATAAACTATTCATGGGTTCTGGTCTTTGTGTTGCTGCCGTGACTGGTGCTTTCCATCAACAGAGGTAATGAAGAAAATGGTGGTGTTTGCCAACATTTTATAACTTATTCTAATATCTTCTGTGAATGGAACTTCCTCTCTTTGTTGTCCCTAAACACGATGGTTCCTTCCACCCAGTAGTAAGACTTCAGATAGTTAAACTTAAATATCAAATCGACATCCCATCCCTCTCTTACAAAACATTCCACTCCATCGGTGAAAACTATATAGTGTTCACTACTTTGGACCTTATGTTGGGATATTTCCAGATCCCCCTTTGCTCCAGAATCTAGGTCATTATCCTTTCAAATGACTAGCCATGGGTATCATTTCAGCTCCTTCAGTGTTCACATGACTTATGCACACAGTACTTGCAGGTCTAATAGGTCATTCAATGTTCATGTACCTCAATTATGTGATCATTGCTTCCAAATCCATTAGCAAACACTTAAACACTCTACACACTGTCTTCCCACTACTTGAAAAAGCTGGTCTCAAACTAAACCTTCAGAAATACTCCTTCCTTCAGAAATACGCTACTTAGGGCATGTCCTCAACTCACAAAGAATTTTAATCTCACAGGACAAGGTCAAGACAGTCATAGATTTTCCATGCCCTACTTCTGTAGAAAACATACATTCATTCCTTTGTCTATCAGGTTTTTACAGACGTTACATTCAAGGTTGTCCTAGTATAGCAGCACCATTAACTTCACTACTTAAGAAGGACACACCCTTCATTTGGACACCTGACCAAGAGAAAGCTTTAACCACGGCACCTGTCCTTGCCTTCCCAAGCCACAAGCTTCCTCTCACAATTTACACTGATACGTCCTACACAGGACTTGGCACAGTCCTCTTGCAACAAGGCACAAAACTCAGAGCAACTGCCTATGCTAGCCACACACTCAACATGAACAAAATTACTCAGCCACATAGAAACTTTAGCTGTTATATACACACTCAAACATTTCAAAGAGATCATTCTTGGTTATGATATATACATATACACAGACCATCCACCAGTCTTACACCTCTTCAAAGGGAAGAATCTTTCAGGAAAACTTGCCCGCTGGTTCCTTAGTATACAAGAGCTCATGCCCACTTTTCAATTTGTTGAAGGAAAAGTGAGCCTAGTTGTAGACACACTCAGTCACCATATTGCGATCATCATTCAAAACCCAATTTCAGTAACTCTTACACATGCACATGTTGCCACAGTGCAGAGATCAGACCCTCTTTGGAAATGTGTCATATACTTCCTCGAATCTGCAGATACAACTGGCATAGAAAATTTTCCTCCCAATCTTGACAATTACACATTAGTTGATGACATTCTGTATCACAAAACAACACTAACGAGCAAACATGAACCCAGCCAATCAGTGTTTCAACTTGTAGTCATTACGGAGCTCATTCTAGATGTTTTACAACTTCTACATGATTCACCCATTGCTGCACACCCTGGCAAAGGAGAAATGCTTTACACAAGTCAGATTGCACTACTTCTGGTTAATTATGAGGAAGGACATACATGACCACATTGATGCTTGTCACTCTTGTGCAACTCACAAAGATCATATCAGCACCCACGCTCCAATTCTAAGTTACCCTACCCCTTCTAAACCATTCGACACAGTCGCTCTTGATCTTCTTAAGTTACCACTTACACATAGCAGAAACTAATAGCTTTGTCTGTGCCGACCATTTTTCACAAGTCTATATTCTTTCCCCCCTAATAGACAAGACAATACATGTAGCAAAGACCCTTACTGACAAACTCGTATGCCCTTTCACTGCATCCAAAACTCTGATTTCTGACAACAGAACTGAATTCAACGAGATTCTTTTGCACATTAGTAATTACTTACAAATGAAAAAATGCAACACTACTGCTTATCACCCTAGTTCAAATAGCTTAGTTGAATGCCAGAATAGATTCTCAGTGTTCTTAGATACTTTGCTTCTGATCCTCACCCTTCTTGGGATGAACATGTTCCCATGATTCAAGCTTGCATAAATAGTTCCATTAACAGGTCAATATTGGAATCACCTCATTTTGTCCTCTTTTATCTTGGACAAAATGTTCCCATATGACCTTTCAGAATTACCTCCCATTTACAATTTTAATGATATCAAGGTCAAAGTAACAAATTTCAATAATCTTTTCATAAGAATCCATAATACTCTTCATCTAAGGATGAAATTGTCTATTTGCATAACGAATCATCCAGAGCTTTGAACTTGGAGACATTATTTACGCCCTTAACCACACCCCACCTCAAAGCTCTCCCATAAATTCTTTGGACCCTATCACATCATTGGACAAGAGTCAAAGAACAAAATCAAAGCACTCAAGTTGCAAGATCTTACAGAGACAGTCTTCCACACAAACTCACACTAATCCTGCAATACAGGACCATCACTAATCCTCTCCACCAAAACCTCCTACCCACTACAATTTTTTAAATCAAGCAAAAACTTCATAAGTACATTTTGCTTAGGTGAACAGAAATAATATCTACTTCCGCATGCTCATACAATTAAGTCAAATTCATTTTAATAATGGGTATTTTCTGCTACCATCATTATGTGTATGTATCTTCATGCCAAGGTTCTGCATAGGCCTTGTATTACTTCTTGTCTTCCTTGAGCATTAACCTCACTGTGGACAGTGAGTGGTAGCTGAGCCGAGCATCTATTGCAAGATGATTGAGAGGAAGAGTCATCCCTGTAGATGTCTAGCATGTGCACGCCTGCATGTGTAGTGACAGTGAACTCAGACATCATCAGACAACTCTCAGGGGACACATTAATGTGCACGAATTTTCCTCCCAAGGAACACCACCATTGTCTACAGATCTAAACACTGACCAGTGGAGCCAAGCGTTTCACGCGATGCCCAACACCTGTGAGAATAATAGATACTTCTCCTTTCACCATTGCTAATTTTTCCTCATCAACTTGTGTCAACATTTCTTTCCTCATCACATTTTTTTTTTTTTTTTGTACATCTCTATCCTTTGTAAATTCTTATGTAGATATATTCCATGCATGGATACTGAGAGTCCAGATGCAGTCCATACATTGTACATAGTAAAGAAAATAATGTATTATGGCAGCAACAGCCTACTTGTACCCGTGTAAATTAAAATTTGGCAACTTCCTGAGTTTCCCTCGGAGGTTGCTCCATGAATTGTAGACAGAAAAGACTGAAACATTAAAGCAATGACAACCTTTCCAAGTTAATCTCACCAAACCAGTAAATGTAATTCATTCAACTACAAATCTACACCAAGTGCACACGTCCAAATCCTGATACTCACACAAACACTCTCCCAAGCTCAGCTCTCTCTCGTACCAAAACACGTATCAGCTGACACAAGACCCACAAAACTGCTTAAACTTTAAAAGAAGTATGCAGATACACATACATTTGTAACAGTATTCTGAATAAAATAATCAAAAACAATTAAGTAAAAAATAATGTTAAATTTACCTGATGCATGGCGATGTTGTTTGCTGGGCCTAGTGTAGGATGATATTACATCATAGAATTTAATGGCTGCATATCATTTGGAGACAAATAGTCAGCAGACAAAAATATGTTGTATAGGGACTTGTTTCAGGAACTTATCAAGACTGCCTTGAATTCTTTTGCTCATTCTCTCTTCAAGGATAAGGTTATAAAAAGCAAAAACTTCATGACAAGTTCCCATAACCTTTGAAAAGCACTGAGCATTTGGATCTATCTCTTCAAATAAGGTGAGACACTTATCCATTTGCAAATGCCTCTTGCATTTTCTTGATGGTAAAGTGACAAGGCTCAGGGTCTAGTTCTTGTTCTTCTTTATTTTGTTGCTCATGAAGTTCCATGAACTCTTTGCTCCTCAGGGATTCCTTAACTTTCTTAAATAGTTCTACGTAATCTTCCTTGTTTAAATCTATCTACAGCTCACTACTCAACATCACCAAGGATTTGTTGTTGGTAGCCTCACCAAAGCCCTTGAAGTCCTGCACAAATTGTGGGCACAGCTGATATCAAATGCCATTCATAGCCATGCTCTGAATCTCATTCCATTTAGCGGATATGTTCATTACTGCTTTGTAGATGTCATATCCTTTCCAGAAGTCATGGACTATGATAGACTAATTCAGGTCAGTTTGGAAAAAGTACATACATACATATACCCAGGCTTTTTCCTCCTTACATGGGAGGTAGCCAAAAAAGGAAAAGGCATAAAATCATTCCCACCCATTCCACCCCTGAATACACTCCACACCCCTCCACCCTCACCTCTTATCTTAGGACCTCCTGGATGGGTCATCCCTGCACCTTGTCCACTGCCCTGGGTCAGAAGCAGTGTCGCAAGACACAGCACATTCACAGCAAGGCCGCTTCATTAAATCGGCGACCACTACTCTCTGTCCCCCCATGCATAAAAGGAGAAGACAGGGAGAAATCCCTGTCTTCTCCTTTGGAAAAAGTAAAAATAGAATATCAAGAAATTATCAAATTGGTGAAGAAGTCAAAAAAGTGAACTTGGAAAGAGACCTTGGAGTAATAATCAGCAAAGATATGACACCAGACAAACATATCAATAAAATAGTTGGAGAAACCTTCAACCTATTAAGGTCAATGAAAGTGGCATTTGACTACTTGGATGAGAAAATGATAAAAAAAATATTAGTTACACTAATAAGATAAAAACTGGAGTGCACAGCAACACTATGGACATCCAGTACAAAAAAAAATATAAAGAAATTAGAAATACAAAGAGCAACGACAAAGCTGGCACCAACTCTCTCTAAATTAACATACGAACAAGGATTGTCCAAACTGGAACTACCAACTCTGGAACAAAGAAGAGAAAGAGGAGATCTGCCAAATATTTATACAATCATGAAAGGAATGGAAATCCTAGATGGGGATGATTTATTAAAATGGGACAGTGGAAAAACAAGAGGACATGAAAAGAAACTCAAAAAGGATAACTATAGAAGAAATCTGAAAAAAAAAAGCTTCCCACATAGTGGTGGATACCTGGAATATATCAGATAGGGAAACAGTGTGTGCAAACACTATTCAAGATTTTAAGAAAAAACTTGATGCTGAAAGATACAAAGACAGGTCACCACAAACATAGCTCCCTTCCCATATAATACAACTAGGTAAACTAGCTAAATACATATAGAAAAGGAAGACTAATGTACAACAAAACGGATTTTGAAAAACTGAGAATTTTTTCTCCAAAATTCTCACTGGGAAAAATTTTTAAATGAAGAAACAAAGATGGAAGAGAAATGGAGCAAGACACAGCACATCTACACCAAGGCTGCTTCATTTAATCGGTGACCCACCTCTGTGTCCCTTCATGGTAACTCTGAAGAGCTGCATATGAGTTTTGGTAAAAGTTCATAGAAACACTGGTTTTGTCATGTTTAGTCATTCACCAGGTGGCTAGATGTGGTGTAACTCCTTTACTACAATTCTGTATAGGTTTTCATTTTTCTTAATATAATAATCAGTATACAAAATCTACATTCAGCTACATACATACATACATGCATATACCAGGCTTTTTCCCCCTTACAAGGGAGGTAGCCAAAAAGGGAAAGGCATAAAATCACTTCCACCCATTCCATCCCTGAATACACTCCACACCCCTCCACCCTCCCTCCCATCTGAGCTACATGAAAGATTAAACTTAATTCTAAGCAAAATGTTCATGTCTCACTACATACTCGTAAGGCTCTAGTTACCAGAAATGGCTGCTCTGTTTTTGGTGTCTGCATTAAGAATATTTTGTCAAAAGTTTGTAAAGCCTGCTGCTCAGCATATTTGCCATAAACAAAAGTTTCTGTTAAAACCATGTGAAATTAAGAATTATTGCCTACTTTTTTGTTGATGTTAGAAATTACATCACTGAACTGTGCAACAGCTAGAACTGCCAATAAAAGCAAAAACAATGTTTAAGTGAAAATTCATTCACTAAATTTTATATTCAATCTGACATATCCACTTACAATATTCTTTGATTTTACCTCTCAAGTGTGATTTTTTTAGTATTTGAAAAGGTTCCCCCAATACTTAAAAGATAGTAAATAATATGTTTCCATCAATTTTAGTAGCCATGTGAGGAATTTTTGTGTCGAAGATTGGCCGATTTTGGCATATGTGCAAAGGTTGCCCATCCCTGCCAAGTACAATCACTCTGTCCCACTTGGTTGCTTTTTATTAAACACATGGGAAACTTACTGCAGAATTCTTTTCTCCCCCATATACCTAATATGGTGGAAAATTAAATGAATTTCTACCTATTTCATGGCAAAAAATATGGTCATACAGTTTAAGCCCACTGTTTTTGTCAATTTTTTATTAAATGTAGGACCCATGGCTCTTCTTGAAAGTTCTCAAGACATCACAATCTGCATGTACAAAAGTTTTTGTCTACATGGAAGTTAAACTTCACTTATTACCAAACCCCCTAGCAGCTTACCTTTGATTTCATCTGTAATGCCAAGAACCCTATCTAGGTCTTCTGCTAGCTTCTTCTTGTCTTTCATGATAGATGCAACTTCTTGATTCAACTGGATGTTTTCTGCCTCTATTTTGATCATGGTTTGCTGTAGATGTTTCATTTGTGCTTCAGTCTCTGCCTCATTAAGCATTCTGTGATCATGACCACTTTCTCTTACACCTGCTCCATTCTGCAAATCACTCTGGTGATCAGTTGCAGGTGGTGTAGTGTGTGCCATTTGGTGTTGGTGCTGCTGCAGCTGTACAATATTAAGTTGGTTGCGAAGTCGTACCACCTGCACAAATAAAATCTTGGTAAATCCCAAATATTTTTTATTAATCATCATCCATATTCTTAAACAACACTAGATATCAGAAAAAAATACTGCATTCATAAAGTTGATATGGTGCAAGTTTCAGGTATGTAACTCGATAAGAAATAATGGCAATTACTGCTGCCTTGACAATGAAAATTTAAGAAATCATTAGGTGTTGAGAGATGTTGCCTTGGGAATATGGTGGTTGGTATATAAATATTTGTGATGTAACTTGTCTTCTTTGTACGTGTTTGCATTGTGATTATTCCAACTATGGTGTCTGTTGGTATTTCAGTGTCTTGTTTTGTTGAAGGTTATGCTGTTGTGCATTAGTTATCAACCCCCGTGTTGAGTGCTGTCTCCCCTGACTGTTGTGTATTAATTAAATGTAGGTAGTGTGGCAGTGGGCAGGGGACAGGGCTGACCCTTCATCTACAAGGAGCTAAAATAAAAGGGAAACAAATGAATGACAGATGGGAGTGGGATGGGTGGGGGTGCAGTAGGTAGTGGGCAGGAGAAATGGGAGGGGCGGAGGTGAATGCATGCCTTGGCTGGCTATCTTCCTTGTAAGGGGGATGAAGCCTCTTGGTATACAGACAGATAGAATAGGTAGTGTGGATTGTGGTGATAGTTTAGTTTCCTGAAATAGTGCCATGTGTATGATGTGTTTATGTAGGAGTTGCAGCAGCTCCTTGTGTTGGCTCATGATACCAATGATGTTTACTGGTAGTATATTTACTATCTTTGTACCCAAGTGCTTTAGGGTATGCACTAGTGTGTGGTGACTGCAGCTCCAATTTTTTTTTTTTTTTATGTACTGGTTTGTGTTGGCAAATGTGGTGTATGCGAGGTAGATCCAAGAGTAGCATGTGTTGCATTTTATGGGTATGTGTATTCTTTTTCTATGTAAAACATATGTATGGGCCTGGATTGATTTTTTGTCTCCAGCTGGAAAGAGGTGTGGGAAGAAAGACACCAGAGTACTAATCTTCTTATGTGATAAAACTGAAATAAAAGAAAGGAAGACAGGTTTGTATGAAGTGACAGATCAGAACAAGTTTCTGGGCTTGATCTGGAGACCAAGTAATGGTCTCATTATTTTTGTAGTCAGAAGGCATCTGGGTTATCTCCATCAGTACTTTGTCCTTTCCCGTTCAATAGTGCTGCCTCTTGCAGGTACACCTGATAACACCTCTTATACTTCAGTCATAGACATAAGACTACTTCATTATTACATGCATAGCTGTGTAACCATTCGAAATTGTACTTAGAAGCTCTCAATATCTACTACAAATACAGTCACTGCCTTGCCTCTTGATAGTAAGTTTCAGTTTGAATTTTCATTTCTCTCAAGGCTGTTGCTTTGGTAGATGAATGAAGCTTTGATAACTGTGTTTCCTTATCCCGCAGTGCTCCTTCCAGACGTGAAACTCTAAGCTGTAGACTAGACACCACTGCTGCTCCCTTGTCCGTCAGCTTTCTCCGTGCCATATCATTCTGCAAGTTTTATATGACCTTGTCCAAAGCAATGTTAGTTTTCAACATGCACCAACTGGGTTAACTGAAGTACACCAATTAAGTACCAACAAAGAAAAAACACTAAATCAACTAATGATGTACAGTAGAATACATCATGCATCACAAACCATTACTGTATTCACTGTATTCATTACTAACTGAACATAATGCACACCACCACACTGGTCCCTCAAACTGCATCAACAGTCTCTTCTAAAAACTCCAATACTCTATGAAATAAAACAATGCAAACATTTAGGTATACATATCTAAGCTGCTGAGTTTCAATCCAGGTCTTCACTGTTCACATGATCAAACTCAACCCACCACTCACACACACATAAAACTGGATATTGAAAGATATATATGCGGGTCACTGTGAGCAAAGCTCTTCCTGTAACATATAACTACGGGAAAAAAAAAAAAAAAAAAAAAACACTCATGGAATTTTAGGTCTATAAGGTTCACCATGCATACATACATATACCAAGGCTTTTCCCCCCTTATTAGGGAGGTAGCCAAAAAAGGAAAAGGCATAAAATCATTCCCACCCATTCCATCCCCGAAAACACTCCACACCCCTCCACCCTCCCTTCCATCTTAGCACCTACTAGATGATGGACCATCCCTGCACCCTGTCCACTGCCCTGGGTCACAAGCAGTGTCGCAAGACACAGCACATCCACAGCAAGGCCGCTTCATTAAATCGGCGACCCCCCTCTCCATTCCCCCATATAAAGGAGAGGATGGGGAGAAATCCCTTCCGGCTGCATCAAAATTTTGCTCACACACACTACCTCACCCTCCATCCCCCCATCCATTCCACTTCATGCATCACAGCATCTTCCATATACAACCATTCTCCATTCACCCGTCTTCTGTCCTCTCCTGTCCTTCCTCAACAGACATTCCCCTCTTCCCCAAAGCCCCTTTCACCCCATCCATCCATCTCATCCTAGGACGTCCCCTCATGTTCACTCCCTCCACATCTGCCTTCCATACCTCCTTTACTAGTCTTTCTTCACTCATTCTTTCCATGTGTCCAAACCATCCTAATACTCTTTCATCAACCCTATCTCCTAACTCCCTTTCCACCCCTGTTCTCCTCCTCACCTCCTCATTTCTCACTCTATCTAGCCTAGTAACCCCCATCATACTTCTCAGACACCTCATCTCAAACACATTCAAGCTCCTTCTCTCTTCCTCTCTTATGTTCCATGTTTCTGCTCCATACAGTGCTGTTGGCACTATCACTCCTTCATACAGTCTCCTCTTAGCATCCATTCCCAATTGTCTATTTCTCATTACATTTTTAAATCTCCTAAGGCATTTACTTGCTTCTCTCAATCTACATTCTACCTCCACCTCCACTCCGCCCTTTCTTGCCATATTCAAACCCAGGTATCTAAAGCTATCCACTTCTTCCAGTCTCTCTCCATTAATATTCACTTCCAGTCTGCTGCCACTTTCTCCCCTTGTACACCTCATCACCTTACTTTTACTCACATTTACCTTCAACTTCCTTCTTTCGCACACCTTCCCAAACTCTGTCACTAACTTCCTTAATCCCTCCTCTGATCCTGCTACAAACGCAGTGTCGTTAGCAAACAACAACTGGCTTATCTCCCATTTTTCTCCATTTTCTTTAATCATCTCCAATCCCCAGCCCATTACCCTTGTGTTTACCTCTTGCACCACCCCATCCATGTATAAACTGAACAGCCAAGGTGACATAATGCATCCCTGGAAAAGTCCCACCTTTACCTTAAACCGCTCACTCTCTCCATTTCTAATTCTACCACAGGCTCAACAATTCTCGTAAAAACTCGACTGCTATTAACAGCTTTCCTCCTATCCTATATATCTGCCATACTTCCCACTGGAACTGATATCTAATTAAAAATATCAGTACTGTAAATCCCACCTACTTGGCACACAAATATAACTAACTTAACTGTATGATGTACATGTCATCTGTGTACATATACAAGTTCATCAAGTGTATAAAAATATCTACCTTCCACACGCACAATCCAATGTCTAGCTTAACCACAATGCAAGCAAGCACCTGTGCAGTTAATAGCCCACATCCAATCCTTGAACCATCCAGCCCACAACCACAAATCCTAAGCCAATTGTAGTAGTCAAACCTTTGTTGGGTCCATTAATTGATCAATCTGTCGGTCTCGTTTCAACAAATCTTCCTCCAGTCTCCGATTCCTTGTTTTAAGTGATGAATGTTCTTCACGAATTTCCCCGAGGGTCTTTCGCAATTCTTGGATCTCCTCATACTGTTCCTCCTGTAGCAATAAAAACAGAAAAAGGTAAGGAGCATCTGCCAAGAAGCAGCAGCAACCAAGCTGGTGCCCAGCCTGTAGATAAACCATATGAGAAAAGATTAAAAGTACTGGGTCTACCAAATTTGAAAGATCAAAGAGAAAGAGATAATATGGTTAGTAATCAGGTCACTAACGGGGATAGATTACAATGACAGAAGAGATTTCCAAATTAAAGACGGGAGAGATTTAAGAGGTCATGGAAGACCACATGTCAAAGATGTGAAGAATACAATTTTTCATATACATACATATACCAACGGCTCCCCCTTGTTAGGGAGGTAGCCAAAGTCAAAGGCATAAATCCACTCCCATCTACTTTATCCCAACATACTCCACTCACACTCCCCATCCCTCCCTCCCTTTTATCTTTGCTCCTCCTGGACAATGGGTCATCCCTGCATCTCACCCATTGCTCTGGGTCAGAAGAAATGCAGCAAGAGACAGCACATCCATAGCAAGGCCACTTCATTTAATCATCAAACCCTCCTCTCTGTTCCCTCATACAGAAAAAGAAGACAAGGAGAAATCCCTTTGGGCTGTATCGAAATATCATTCACACATACTCCCTACCCTCCTCACTACCTTCCAGGCATCACAGCATCATCCATACACCATTTACTCACCCCTATCTTGTCTTCTCTCTTCCTTCCACAACAGACATTTCCCTCTTTCCCAATGCCCCTTTCACCCCATCCATCTCATTCTTGGTCACCCATCATGTTCGCTCCCTCCATCTCTGCCTTTCACACCTCTTTTATTAATCTTTAATCACAAATTCTTACCATGTGTCAAAACAATCCCAATAATCTTTCATCAACCCTATCTCCCAACTCCCTTTCCAGGTCCTGGAGCTGCAACGTCTACGTCGTGGGACCACCCCCCAACCCCAAGAGTTGGGGGCCAATCAGCAGCAACCACCCCTGGCCATCAGCTCTACGCAGATGGCACCGATCCCCAAGGAGGAGCTACGCCTACCTGGGGGAGTACCACAATCCTTTTTTTTCCAACACACAATGTTACGTTTTTTCTGCACTGAGGGGTCATTTTCCGGCGATCACCCCTCTTCTTCTACTTTTAGCCGGAGATGTAGAGAGCAATCCTGGGCCCACCACAAAATACACATGCCCAACATGCTCTAAACCCATTACTTCGAGCAGACAGACAAAGGGCTCAGTTCAGTGCAATATGTGCAAAAACTGGGCCCACCTCACTTGTACAACACTTGCTGACACAAACCAATACACAAACACTTGGACATGTTCTACCTGCCCTCCAGTAACCCCAATCCCACCTCCCCAACCACAGCCAACACCCTTACCCACTCCCAATTTCCCTTTGCCCTTACCCCCGATTAGTACTCCCCTTCCTTTGTCCCCGATCTCTCCTTTCCCCCCTCTGACCCAGATCCTACACCTTCCCCACCACCACCCCAACCTCAACCCCAAACGGCAACATACAACACATACAAAACACACAACATCAACATATTACAACAAAACATTGACGGTATTAACACTAAAAAACATGAACTCAAACACTTTCTTAAACAACACAACATACACATTGCGATTTTACAAGAAACAAAACTAAGACACTCACACAAAACACCATCATTTCATAATTACACCACCATCAGACAAGACCGGACTGACGGCAATGGCGGTGGACTCATCACCCTGATCCACCATTCCATCTGTTTTGTGGACACAAGTGCCACAACCAAAATTCTCCTCCCTACCACAGATAACACAACAGAAACCCAATCCATTCGTATCCGCACAGGCAACAACTCAACACTAACAATAGTTAACATGTACATTCCCCCCCAATCATCCCCCACAGTTCCAAACACCATCAGACCTCAACTCAGCCAACTAACCTCAATCCCCAACCTGATCATGGGTGGTGACTTCAACGCCAAGTCGTCTGCCTGGTTTGTCGACAACCCTGACACAGACAGAGGGCTTGATATACAGACTCAATTCGACTCATTGACTATCATGAACAACATGCATAATCATACACATATCCCATACCAAGCCCTCTACACTCCCTCCTCTCCTGATATCACCTTTTGCTCCCCCTGCCTAACCCCAACAACATCATGGAGAGTGGTCGGAGCCCTTGGCTCTGACCACCTTCCAATCATCATCACCACCAAAACAAGATGCACCCCAGCTGGCCACAGACACACTTACACCAATTACAAGAGAGCTAACTGGGAAGCCTTTACTGAAGAGACAGAACAACATTTTGAAACACTTAACAGTACACCAATCACAAACATAAACAATGCTGTGCACGCTTTTAATACAATCATACAAAACGCAGACAAGAGATACATCCCTAGAGGCAACAGAAAATCACACAACCCCAACTTCACACCAGAAATCCAAGGCCTCATCAGACAACGTGACACACTTAAACACGATACCCCCACACCTATCCCTCAAAACATAGCAGACCAAATACAAACACTAAACACTGTGATTGCCAATAAAATACATGAACAAAAAACACAAAATTGGCAAAACTTTATCAATACACTTGATCACAAAACAAACACCAGCAAATTGTACAAAACACTCAACAGCATCACACTATCCAACACTAACACTACACGCTCTCACGCAGCAATAATCACAACAACAGATAATCTACCCTCAAACAGACAACAAGCAAACGCTCTCATACGTCATTTTGCACAGACAAGCCATCTTACATCTCACCCTGACGACCGACGCACCATTCGACGTAAGAAAGACTTCCCCACAGACTCAGACTATACACCCTTCATAGACAGTCAGACAAAACTCATAATGCATAATCTCAAGCACTCATCTGCCTGTGGCCCTGATAACATAAGCAACATCCACCTAAAACACATTGGACCACAAGGTATACACGCACTCACAAACATTGCAAACTACAGCTATTCACACAACACTATAGCTGACATCTGGAAGCATGGTAAAATAATCACCATTCCAAAACCGAACAAAGACCCAACAATCCCAACATCGCACCGCCCAATCACACTTCTCTGCACCCCCTCTAAAGTCATTGAACGCCTAATACTTAAACTTGTCACACCATATATTCCCCTTGCTGACTCACAACACGGTTTTAGGCCACTACACTCCACAAACACTCTTCTGACAAACCTCACACAAAGAATTTTAGATGGCATCAATTCAGATAGGCCCCACCACAGAACACTTCTTATAACATTGGACATTAGTAAAGCTTTTGATGCTATCCCCCGCCACAACCTAACAAATAAAATATATAACACAGACATGCACAATAACACCAAAAGATGGCTGGCCAATTATCTGGCAGGCAGGAATGCTCATGTGTCATATAATGGCCAATCATCGCACATCAGAAACATTAAGAACGGAGTACCACAGGGCTCAGTTCTATCCCCCACATTATTTAATCTATACATGCATGACTTACCCACGCCAGACACCTCAGAAATACAAATCTCTTCCTACGCAGACGACATAACAACCACATGCACACATCGTAACACAGACAAAGCTGCAGAAATAATCCAGCCTTACCTTGACACACTCAACACATGGTTCATCACAAACAGACTCAAAATAGCTCCAACCAAATCTACAGCAACACTTCTCACCAACTGGACAAAAGAACACAAATACATACCTCATCTCTACATCAACAACACTCTAATACCACACACAAACACACCCAAAATTCTTGGTGTAACATACGATACATCCATGTCTTTCAAACAACACCTCACAAACATAAAAAACAAATGCACACCTAGACTTAACGCACTTAAGTCAATCACTGGAACAACATTTGGACAAAACAAAGAAACTAATATAACAATATACAAACAATGCATACGCTCAGTGATGAATTATGCGAGTCCTGCATGGGCTCCTAATCTCAGTGAGACACACCACAACACCCTTCAAACCATACAAAACAAAGCCCTAAAAACAATTACAGGCTGCACAAATACATCACCTACAGACCACTTACACCATGAAACAAAAGTCCTCAAAGTCAAGGACCACCTCGACATGAGAGGCACACAAACACTTGCTGCAGCCACCACAAACACATTACACCCGCTACACTACATAGCAGAACACCCACACACACCAAGACATAAAAAACTACACCCAAAGACCTTTATTACGCACAGATACTCTCTTCTCTTCCTCCACAACCACCAAACACCAGCCTCCGGAAACATATTCATAATCATATCACTCACCGCTCCATTAACACACTGAAAGACAACACACTGCTGCATGCCAGACCCCCTGATATCCACCCTTCTGAATCCTCTCTCCCACGAAAGGACAGAGTCCACTTGGCCAGACTGCGATGCGGTCACCACCCAGCACTTCTAAGCTACCAGAAGAGGCTAGACGACCGTGTTGTGAACAGCTGCCCAGGATGTAACACTTCACCCCATACCATACAACACATAATGGAAGACTGCATTATACACAATCATGCACGCAAACAACACAACATACACTCTATAAAGGATTTGTGGGAAAACCCAGTTTCGGCTGTGGCCTTCCTTGGGGAGACGGGACTGCTCGGACAGACAGTCTAGGGAACGACAACAACAACAACAACTCCCTTTCCACCCCCGCTCTCCTCCTCACCTCATTTCTCCAGCCTGGTAACCCCTATCATATTTCTCAGACATTTCATCTCAAACACATTCAAACTCCTTTCTTCCTCTTATGTTCCATGTTTCTGCTCCATATAGGGCTGTCAGCACAATCATCTTTTAATACACTCTCCTCTTAGCATCCATTCCCAAATGTCTATTTCTCATTACACTTTTCATTAACCCAAGGCAATTACTTGCTTCTCTCAATCTACATTCTACCTCTACCCGCACTCCTCCCTTTCCCTTCACATTTGCACCCAGGTATAGAAAACTATCCACTTCCAGTCCCTCTCCATTAGTACTCGCTTCTAATTTGCTCCCACCCTCTCCCCTTGTACATCTCATCACCCATATTTATCTTGAATTTCCTTCTTCTGCACACCTTCCCAAACTCTGTCATTAACTTCCTTAATCCCTCCTCTGATCCTGCTACAAGCACAGTGTCATCAGCAAGCAACAAATTAGTTATCTCCAATTTTCCTCCATTTTCTTTAACCATCTTCAATCTGTGACCCATTACCCTTGCGTTTACCTCTTGCACCACCCCAACCATGTATAGATTGAACAGCCAAGGTGACATGACACATCCTTGATGAACTCCCACCTTTACCTCAAACCACTCTCTCCATTTCTAATTGTAACACAGGCTCTACTATTCTCATAAAAACTCTTGACTGCTCTTAACAGCTTTCCTCCTATCCCATTTATATTCAATCCCTCCCATAGTGACTTCCTGTCTACCCTGTCATAAGCCTTTTCCAGATCCATAAAGGCCCCAAAACCATCCTTATCTTTTCCTGCAGCTTTCTCACATATCTGTCTTATCACAAAAATCTGATCCACGAAACCCCTTCCTATCCTCAACCTACACTGTTCCTCACCAATTACTCCTGGTCCTCTCCTAATCCTCTTAATCAAAAACCTCCCATATGCCTTCCCAACTACATTCAACAAACTGATCCCTCTAAAACCACTACGCTCACCCTCGTTCCTTTTCCCCTTGTAAAATGGAACTATACAGGCACTCCTCCAGTCCTCCGGCACTCTACCCTCTTTTAAACAAATATTAAGTAACCTCACCAATCAGTCCACCATCACTGTACCTCCCTTTTTAGACACTCCGCATGACACCCACCTAACCCAGCTGCCTTACCAGCTCTCATCATCTTAGCAACTGCCTTCACCTCATTTTTCCTCATTTCTCCTCCATTTCTCCTGTTATTTTCTTAGCGCGTCCCAGTGCAACTACCTTACCCTCCCTATCCTCCTTCACATTTATCAACTCCCTAAAATACTCTTCCCATTTTCCTCTTACTGCTGTCTCTTCCATTATCATATCTCCATCTGCACCTTTTACCTTTTTTCTACTTGATTGACCCCCCTTCCTCTCTTGACTTCCTTCCTAAACATCTTTTTATTACTGCTCTCCTTTTTGCCTCTTTTATCTTATCATTTACTTCTCTTTTCTTTGTACTTATATGATTCTCTCATCCTATTTTGCAACCAATCTGTGAATACTAGCTTCTCTTCTACAACCTTCTTTGCTTCGTCATACCACCACTCACTACCCTTCCTTCTATTTCCTCCCATCCTCCTTGTTCCACACACCAACTTTGTACACCTTATAATTCCCTCTTTAAACCATCCCCATTCCTCCTCCAATCCTAGTTCTCCTCTATCCTTCCACTCTTCTCTCAACTTCTTGTTCTCCTTTTCTTTCTCATTTAAGCAGTTTGCTTTAAGTACTTCCCTACCCCTTGTCCTTCTCTTCTTTTTCCATCTATCTTCCACTCTTAACTTACCTTCAATCAAAAAATTACCTGATATTACCCCGCTCTTTCCCCTTAGAACATATACACCCAAAACGCTTTTCCTAGTTACCACTACATAGTCCATTAAAGCCCTATCTACCACCCTTCCACTCAGTCAATTACTTCATTTCCTACCCTAGCATTAAGGTCTCCCAATACCACTATATTGACATTTCTCCCTAAACCCTCTATGCACTCATTTAAATCTATCCAAAAAGCCTTCCTTTCCTCTACACTCTTCTCACTACCAGGCCCATATGCACTTACAAAAACCCACATCTCCCTTCCCAGTTTCAAAAATGAATAATAAAAATGTGAATATGTAAGTTATGAGTTCAGGAGTGAGGATGAAGTAAAATGGGCAAGAATGGGTGATCAGCAGCTTGTATGCAATTGACACCGCTTTCATATCAAAGACGGAGGAAGGCTTAAAGAGGGTAGGTGAATTTTACGAGATTTATCAGTTTCCCCTTTGACAGGGGAAAAGAATGCTACCACTGTGTTCCATATGTGTAAAAGAAGGCAATCAAATGGGGTCAAGTGAGGAGATTAGGAATCACTTACTGTATCTTACTCCCACAAAAAGTAAAGCCCTATGAGAGTATGGGAAGAGATCTCCAATGAGAAACTATAACCAGGTCATTAAATGTGCACTGATGTGGTATAGATAAGACTAAAGAGGAGGACACTGGTAATATACTTGTGAGAAGATGGATGTGTCCTCATGGAGTGAAAGTAAACCAAAAGGAAAGGGTAAGTTGGAGATAGGGAGCATGTGACAAGGGGGTAAGGGAGGGAGGAAGCGGCACTGGTGGTAAGTGATGAGATAGGTAAGTGTGTGGTGGAGTGAAGTCTTTACAGGTATGGGTGAAGATGAAATTAGGATGAAAAATAGGGCTTTTATGAGAGCATATGAACTTGATAGTGAATAAAGTGAAAAGGAGGGGGGGGGATGGACTTAAAAGAGTAAGAGTTTTGGAAGGAATGTAAATATAGGTGTTGAGAGACCTCAATGATAGAGTAGATGAGCCAGTAGATGGAATTGTAGTGAGATACAGAATGTTAGGTACAAATTGTGGGGAGATGTTGCAAATGAGTTTAGAAGGAAAATACTGTCAGCAAACAGTATCTAGGAAATGAGACAAACTTATGTGGGACAATGTGGTGGATGAGATTTCTTGATTAAGTAGGGGAAGATTTCAAGAGGTCATGAGAACAAATTGAGAAAGACAAAAGTCTACAGGATGTTAAGAAATACAGCTTCCCATACACATGCATAAATACTTGGAATAACTTAGTAAGGCATAGCCCAACCTGGAACAATACATAAATTTAAATCTATCTATATACTAATGGCTTCTCCCCCCTTACAAGGGAGGTAGCCAGCCAAGGTGCACACCCACTCCCATCCACTCTACAAAAATGTAAATCTTAGTACAATAACTGGAGAACAAGGAAACTTGGGATAAGCTGCATGCTATTATATGGATATCAAATGGTTCAAATTGTAACACCTATTCATCAGTTAAGTGTTAACACAAAAAACAATGTGCAATGTTCTCTCTCTGCAGATTTAGATGTTTAAGTAATCTTTCGCTAGTCATCTAAGTACCCCAGTAAACTGTCCTCAGAACCCCTGCTTTAGGAACTATATGGGGCACCCTTATGGACCAGAGCAACACAATTTTGTCTGTGTTAGAGGAAATATCCATTATGCTGTCCCCCACACTTAACCATTTCAGTACAACTCAAATGCTCGTGCACAGCATCGGCTACCATATGAACAATTCATCACACTA
Source organism: Oratosquilla oratoria (assembly GCF_046742065.1). Lineage (NCBI taxonomy): Eukaryota > Metazoa > Arthropoda > Malacostraca > Stomatopoda > Squillidae > Oratosquilla > Oratosquilla oratoria. Next base: position 46,669,540 of record NC_134806.1, read on the forward strand.
CTCACATTATAAAATATAAAGTCACTGCTGTATTACTTGTTCTCTTTTACTCTGAGTAATAATAAACACAGAAAATGTGATCAAACAAGTTTACAGAATCTGGGGGTAACTTGTGTACAGCTACAAAAAATATATATACAGTACTACCTCTCATTAATGGACTAAAAGGGGGTAACGGTGTCCGTTGATGTGAATAATCCGTTGATTTGGAGTGGTTTTTGGGTGGCATAGTGATTGCATGCACTAAACAACAGCACCAAAAACACCGAAAACACAGCGAAAACACCGCAAACGCAGCTAATTAATGTCCGTTAATGAGAGGTCACACTGTATAATCAAGATGTGGTGCCAGTATCCTCGTGTACCCACTCATGCCTCGTGACACCATCTTTGTACCGAAGTGGTTAATACTGTCCTGTACCACTTCTTGGAATACATTTCCATTTTTCCCTACCCCTGTGGTAGGGGGAGAGAGAACACTACCACTGAGTTTTCCCCTCTCGAGTCATAAAAGGTGACTAAAACAGAACAGAGGATGGGACTAGGTATCCTACTCTCTGTAGCCCTAAAGAATAAATTCCTACAAGAAGTCAAGCAATTAGAGGATCTGGTAGGAGTTTTCAAACCAGAACCCTAAGATTTGGGTCTTTTAATGTGCGTGGACGTGGTACAGATAAGAGTAAAAGGGATAGAATAGGCAGTATCTTTGTGAGACGGCAGATGGATGTGTTGGCACTAATTAAAACTAAGTTGAAAGAGAGGGGTGAGTTTGAGTTTAAGAGTGTAGTGGGGAGCGTTGGGAGTGAGGAGAGGACTCGGGAGGAAAAAGGGGGTGGCTATACTAGTAAGTGAAGAGATAAGTAATCGTGTGATGGAGAGGAAGGAGGTTCCTTCAAAGTTGTTGTTGTTGTTGTTGTTGTCGTTCCCTAGACTGTCTGTCCGAGCAGTCCCGTCTCCCCAAGGAATGCTACAGCCGAAACTGGGTTTTCCCACAAATCCTTTATAGAGTGTATGTTGTGTTGTTTGCGTGCATGATTGTGTATAATGCAGTCTTCCATTATGTGTTGTATGGTATGGGGTGAAGTGTTACATCCTGGGCAGCTGTTCACAATGCGGTCATCCAGCCTCTTCTGGTAGCTTAGAAGTGCTGGGTGGTGGCCGCACCGCAGTCTGGCCAAGTGGACTCTGTCCTTTCGTGGGAGAGAGGATTCAGAAGGGTGGATATCAGGGGGTCTGGCACGCAGCAGTGTGTTAATGGAGCGGTGAGTGATATGATTATGAATATGTTTCCGGAGGCTGGTATTTGGTGGTTGTGGAGGAAGAGAAGAGAGTATTTGTGCATAATAAAGGTCTTTGGGTGTTGTTTTAATGTTTCTTGGTGTGTGTGGGTGTTTTGCTATGTAGTGTAGAGGGTGTGATGTGTTTGTGGTGGCTGCGGCAAGTGTTTGTGTGCCTCTCATGTCGAGGTGGTCCTTGACTTTGAGGACTTTTGTTTCATGGTGTAAATGGTCTGTTGGTGTTGTATTTGTGCAGCCTGTAATTGTTTTTAGGGCTTTGTTTTGTATGATTTGAAGGGTGTTGTGGTGTGTCTCACTGAGATTAGGAGCCCATGCAGGACTCGCATAATTCAACACTGAGCATATGCATTGTTTGTATATTGTTATATTAGTTTCTTTGTTTTGTCCAAATGTCGTTCCAGTGATTGACTTAAGTGCGTTAAGTCTAGGTGTGCATTTGTTTTTATGTTTGTGATGTGTTGTTTGAAAGACATGGATGTATCGTATGTTACACCAAGAATTTTCGGTGTGTTTGTGTGTGGTATTAGTGTTGTTGATGTAGAGATGAGGTATGTATTTGTGTTCTATTGTCCAGTTGGTGAGAAGTGTTGCTGTAGATTTGGTTGGAGCTATTTTGAGTCTGTGATGAACCATGTGTTGAGTGTATCAAGGTATGGCTGGATTATTTCTGCAGCTTTGTCTGTGTTACGATGTGTGCATGTGATTGTTATGTCGTCTGCGTAGGAAGAGATTTGTATTTCTGAGTTGTCTGGTGTGGGTAAGTCATGCATGTATAGATTAAATAGTGTGGGGGATAGAACTGAGCCCTGTGGTACTCCATTCTTAATGTTTCTGATGTGCGATGATTGGCCATTATATCCATTATGCTGTCCCCCACACTTAACCACTTTAGTACAATTCAAATTCTCAGGCACAGCGTCGTGGGACCAACCCCAAGAGTTGGGAGCCAAACTGCAGCAACTACCCCTGGCCGTCAGCTCTACGCTGCTGGCACCGATCCCCAAGAGGAGCTATGCCTGCCTTGGGGAGTACCACAATCCTTCAAAGTTGATGTGGATGATGGTGAAACTGGGTAGGGAGATGTGGTTCTTTGTAAGTGCATATGAGCCTGGTAGTGAGAACAGTGTGGAGGAAAGGGAGGCTTTCTAGATAGATTTTAATGAGTGCATAGAAAGTTTTGGGAGAAATGTCAATGAAGTGGCACTTGGAGATCTCATTGCTAGAGTAGAGGATGAACCAGTAGATAAAGTGGTTGGGAAGTACAGTGACAGGTAAAAATTGTAGTAGAGAGTTAATGGTGGAGATGTGTCTAGAAAGAGTTGATGATTGCCAATACAGTATTTAGGAAAAGGACAGAAGTTAAGGTGCTTAGAGTAAACTGCTTAGAAGGAAAAGGAGCAGGAGTACAAGGACGAGGAATGGAAGTGTTTCAAGGAGGGAGTGACACGATGTGCAAAGATGGTATATGGAACTAGGAGAATGGGATGGAATATAAAGACGGTAGAGTGCCAAAGGACTAGAGGAGCACCTGTATAGTTATGCTTTACAAGGGAAAAGTGGACAAATATGATTGTAATAGTTTTAGAGGAATCAGTTTGATAAGTGTAGTTGGGAAGGCTTATGGGAGAAAGTAGAGGTGTGGATCAGATTTTTGTGTTAAGACATACGTGGGAAAGGTTTAGCAAAAGGTAAGGATGTTCTTTGGGGCCTTTATGGATTTGGAAAGGCTTATGACAGGAAGGCACTGTGGGAGGATTTGCAGATATGTGGGTTTTGAGGAAAGCTGTTAGAATTGGGAATAGGGAGAGTAAGTGGTTTGAGGTAAAGATGGGGCTGCAGAAGGGATGTGTCATGTCACTATGGCTGTTCAATGTGTACATGGATGGGGTGGTGCAAAAGGTTAAGGTGAGGATAATGGGCAAGGGACTGGAGATGGTTAAAGAAAATTTAGAAAAGTGGGAAGTGAGCTAATTGTTGTTTGCAGATGACACTGCACCTGTGACTCCGGGGAGTTAATGACAGAGTTTGGGAAGGTATGAGAATCCAACAAGAGATAATGGTCGCAAACTATCAGGAAATAGATCTAATTTGGAAGTGGCTAGAAACGACTTCGCCAACACTGTAGTTAATGAATGAAATAAACTTCCTACAGAGGCAGTGTAATGTAGTTCAGTTCCAAGCTTTAAGATTCGTTTAGATAAACACTTAAGCAAGATGGTGTAATGACCGCCATTTATTTTATATTATTTGTTTATTTGTTATTGTTTGTTTATTATTATTTGTTTGATTTCCATTGATTATTGTTTAATTGTCAGTTTAGTATTATTTACTATTCACCTGTCTGTTTATCATTTAACTATACCTATGTATCATTTATTTTATCTATTATCATTTCGCTCGCTGGCTGAGCGGGTTAGGGCGTCGTTACATGCGGCGAAGGTGGAGGGGATGGCAGTTTGAAGCCTGCCACCGGTGAAGTTGGACCAAGGGCATGGTTCATTAAATTCCACGCTACAAAGCCCTCTGTGAGGGGTACCGTCCTAGCCTCCCGATAGGGGGGAGTGTGACACATTAAACCATATCATCATCATCATTTATATCATTATAAATTTTATTCTATTTTATCAATTCTTTATCATTATATATTTTTTTCACATCTGACCTACTTATGGAGCAAAAGGTCTCCTGTTGGCATGCTCCGCCTTTGTAATCCTTTGTAAAAAGTTGAAGGTAAATGTGGGTAAAAGCAAGGTGATGAGATGTATAAGGGAAGAGGATGGCATAGAATTGGAAGCTTAAACAAGAGATACTGGAGGAAGTGGATGGATAGCTTTAGGTACTTGGGGTCAGATGTGGCAGGAAAGGGAGGAGTGAAGGTAAAGGTATATTGTAGACTGAGAAAAGCAAGTAAATGCCTTTGGTGATTAAAAAGTGTGATGAAAAATAGGCATCAAGGAATGGATACAAAGAGCAGGTATTATGAAGGGGTGATTGTGCTGATGACTTTGTATGAGGCAGAGACTTAGAATTTAAGAAAGCTAGAGAGGAAAAGTCTGAATGTATTTACCTAGTTGTATTTTACAGGAAGGGGAGCTATGTTCGTGGTGACTTGTTTTTGCATCTCACAAGATCAAGTTTGTTCTTAAATTCTTGTACTGTGTTTGCACACACTATTTCTTCATCCAATATGTTCCATATATCACTCTGTATGAGAAGCTGTTCTTTTTCAGGTCTCTTCTATAGCTGTCCTTTTTGAGTTTCATTGCATGTCCTCTTGTTTTTCCTCTGTCCCACTTTAATAAGAACTCTAAATCAAGTCATTCTTTTCCTTTCATAGATCTGTAGATGGTTAGTAGGTCACCTCATTCTCTTCTTTGGTCTAGGGTTGGCAATTCCAGTTCGACCAGTCTTTGTTCATATGTCAGGTTTGCAACAAGTGTTGGGACCAACTTTGCTGTTGCTTTTTGTATTCTTTCTAATTTTCTTGTATTCTTTTTTGTACTGGGTGACCATATCAGCACTGCATATTCCAGTTTTGGCCTTATCAGTTTTTGTAATATTTTCCAGATCGTTTCCTTATCCAGGTATTTAAAGACCACCTTTATTGATCTAAAAAAATTGTATGTTTCTCCGAATGTTTTATTTATATATCTATCTGGCGACATGTCTTTGGTGATGATTATTCCTAGGTACCTTTCAGAATGTGTGAGCATATTTTGACGCAGCCCGAGGGGATTTCTCCCTGTCTTCTCCTTTTATGCATGGGGGACAGAGAGGGGGGGGGGTTGCCGATTTAATGAGGCGGCCTTGCTGTGGATGTGCTGTGTCTTGCGACACTTCTGACCAGGGCAGTGGACAAGGTGCAGGGATGACCTGTCATCCAGGAGGTCCTAAGATGAGAGGGAGGGTGGAGGGGTGTGGAGTGTATTCAGGGATGGAAAGGGTGGGAATGATTTTATGCCTTTTCCTTTTTGGCTACCTCCCTTGTAAGGGGGAAAAAGCCTAGGTATATGTATGTATGTACTTCTTTTCCATCAATTTTATACTGTCCTGTTATTCTCTTCTTGCTTTTTCCAAATTCAATTATACTGCACTTCTTGATGTTGAATTCTACCTCCCATCTCTTGCTCCACTCTGAGACTTTGTTCAGATCCCTCTGCAATGAGTCACAGTCTATTTCGGAGTTTATTCTCTTTAATAATTTTGTGTCATCCGCAAAGCAGTTCATGTAACATTCAATGCCTTCGTCCATGTCATTTATATATATAGCAAACATTATTGGAGCTAGCACTGACCCCTGTGGAATGCCCTACTCATTTCTTCCCACTTTGAATATTTGTCCCTGAGTACCACTCATTTTTCTTCCATGTAGGAGGTCCTCCATCCAATTCAATAGTTTTCCATGTATGCCTTCTATTGTTTCCAGTTTATATAGTCAAAATGTTATCTGCCTTTTTGCATATTTGGAGTAACATCATTTTGAAGAACTCAAATTTATAAGAGCTAGTGCTCTGGAGTGATGGATGTGGTTACAAAATCGAAACATGAACGTTGCCAATATCTATTCTGTTCTGGCCAGGAGACATGGCATCACCATAGTTCAGAAGTTCCCTGCTGCAGAGCACACACAAATGGAATGTGACTTCGCGTACAGCACCATAGAACAAAAGAAAGTGAATAATGTATTCACTGAATAAGATTATGCAGTTCTTATCCAATGTGCAAAGATGAAACCATCACCATACACAGACAAATGAAACACCAAGATTTTCTGAAGATGGAAAATTCATTCTTCAGAGGCAATAGGCCCAGGAAAGTCTGAAAACCAGTGGTTAGTGAATTAAGGGGGCTGATGTACTAAATTAATGGAACGTTAAGTTCAAGCTACCTTTCAACAACCACTCTACCTGGGAGTTTTTACCATAACAGGTTCATAATGCAGAAATCAAGTAGATCCTATTGTTCATATCAAGACTACCAGTCAAGTTAAGGAAATTCAATGACCTACATTCAATGAAATCAGTTATACTCTCAGCTGACTGTTATAACTCTTGACACCCTGCCTCATGAATAAAGAACATCAGAAACAATTTTGCAAAGCAATAAGGAGACAATATTCTGAAAAGAATTTACTTTTCTATTTCTTTGTGTTTCTTTCTGGAAAATCTGAATAATTAATTCCAAAGATGTAATTTTAATTTTTAGTGAATTTCAGGATGCATGTGTGTTTAGCTTAGTTATTTCAAAGTGATGCATGATAAACTTGAAAAAATAAAAAATATAATTCTTAGAAAAAAAATAATATACATACACACATATTCCAAGGCTTTTTCTCCCATACAAGGGAGGTAGCCAAAAAAGGAAAAGGCATAAAATCATTCCCACCCATTCCATCCCTGAATACACTCCACACCCCTCCATCCTCTCTCTCGTCTTAGCATACATATACATACATATACCAAGGCTTTTTCCCCCTTACAAGGGGGGTAGCCAAAAAGAAAAAGGCATAAAATCATTCCCACCCATTCCATCCCTGAATACACTCCACACCCCTCCACCCTCCCTCTTATCTTAGCACCTCCTGAATGACGGGTCATCCCTCCACCTTGTCCACTGCCCTGGGTCAGAAGCAGTGTCGCAAGACACAGCACATCCACAGCAAGGCCACTTCATTAGCACCAGAAATTAATGTGAAAAGAGCCTTCTGTTTATTTTCATTTCATATGATTAATCATAATTTTAGTTCTATTTCCTATGTATTGGTTCTTAGGCATCATACCTAAACCACTTGTAAACATTACCAATAAAATTGCTTGTCACTACTTCATTTTGTTTCAATATATAAAAATTTCTACTTGAAATAATCATACAAATGTCTTTTTCCTACAAAGAAGCAATGTTAGGAGTAATGTTATGTAAATTTATAAAACAGAAATGAGGAAGTTTTTTAAATTTCTCAAAAAGTTGGAAAAATTACTTAGGCACTTTCTTTATGAGGGTGAATTTGTAGCCAGGTATAATAATTGTGGAGTGCGAGACAGGAAGCTAGCTGGCTGAGCGGGTTAGGGCGTCGTTACTTGCGGCGAAGGTCAAGGTGAGGGCGGTTCGAATCCTGCCACCAGTGAAGTTGAACCAAGGGCATGGTTCATTAAATTCCATGCTACAAAGTCCTCTGTGAGGAGCACTGTCCTAGCCTCCCGATAGGGGGGGGAGCGTGTGACATTAAACTATATCATCATCATTATCATCATCACGAGACAGGACCCATAAGCTTTGCTCCTTTCTTACACACTACAATGGATAAATACATACTTGGTCTCTGTTAACAACACTGAGAAGTCACAAGGACAAAGACAACAACATGGAAGACCTTAACAATTTCAATTCAAAGCCCTTTGTCCCCCTATATATAAAATAAAAAATAATAATTAACTCAGCCTTTGATGACTCACCTGAGATTTGTATGCTGGCTTCCCTATTTTGGAATTTTGATGACGACCACAATGGATCTCTGCCCGACTCAGCAAAGGTTTGATTCCTCCAACATCAATGTCTGATTAAATACATTGGTATTATACACAAACAAAACAAATTTGATGAATGAGCATATGGTATTTGGAAACCAGACATGTAGTTATATTAAAATGTATATATGTATATATATATATATAAAGTGGATGATGGGCTGAGAAGGGCAGTGGATGCATGAGGAAAGTCTGCCAAGCAAGAAAAAGAGAATGCAAAAGAGAGGAATGAGTGGAGAGAAATTGTGAATGCATGAAGGAATGATGCATCATGAAGGGATGGTTTTCTCGTCTACTATGTAAAACTTTTTAGGGGACAAGGAAGGGTCACCATATGAAGCAGCAGGGGATAAATCAACTCCAGCTGTCAGACCCTGCTACAGAGACACTGCATCTCACTGCATTGTCTTTGAACTCAGCAGTGTTGTGGAGTACAGGGTCCTTCATCAACGAGATGCTAAAATGGAAGGGGTGACAAATGGATTTTGATGGGTATAAGTTATGACTCAGTCACCCCTTTTACCTGGAAGCCATGAGTCTCCTGAAAGAGACCTAGAGCAAGGGTTTGACCGATATCTGGGAGATGAGGTGAAGACAGTGGGACCTCAAAACAAGATTCATGCAATGCACAGGATATCTCATGGTGAAATTAACCTTTGCTCCCTTTAAATGCATACCATCCTTCAACAAGTACTATCACTGGGTACCTCACATACTTATGAGGTAGTCAACAAAGCTTTTGGGGATAACTTATGAATCTGCAGCGTCAAGCAGGTGGCATGTTCCCAACCTGCACTTACTCAAACAATATTACACATCTGCCTTTCTGCCAAAAAGATATGCGGCATAACTCTTGGATCCACAGCAGACACCATAAGCTTAATTGCCCCATACCCCATTTGTTCACTGCAGTATCCTTAGGTGCTCTCACCTAAGTATTGCAATTGCTATACAAGACCCTTGCTTATGTACTGCATGTGTTGCATTGTTGTGTTGTGGAGTGTCCTTGCCTGTGTAGTGCATTTGTTGAGCAATCCAGTGTTGTGCCATTGTGCCATGGAGGTTAAGAGAGCAATTTCCTCTGATGCTACGAGCACCTCTAAAGCACCAGAAAAAAATGGTGATCTTTAAGGAAAAAGTTAAATTGCTTGAGAAGTGTAAGGAGGGTATATTGTTTGAAGCAGTGGGCTGTACATTTGGTGTGAACATGAGCACATGAAAAGTGCATTCTAGTTGCGCCATGCTTGGCCTAGCATGTGTCACTGCCATAGGATAAGGGAAAGGTGATAACAGAAAATGCTCAGTTTATGTGGACTGTGGATCAACAATGGGAGTTGCCATGGATACAAACATCATACAGGAGAAAGCTACATCCTTGTATGTCTGGTTCAAGCCCACCACTGATGGCCCAGTGGCTCTTAGCTCCTGCCTCAACGAGTAACAGTGACGATTGTCCATCCCGCCATCCCTCAGTAATGAAGACAACGAAGGTGCCGAAGGAGGAAATACTGTTGGAGACAGTTGGGGGGAGATATTGGGGAACAGTCTATACATCTGCAGACCCATCTAACACTGCACTTACATTTCACACCATTATTTCAGTCATTTGTCATTATTAGTGCATCACTAATCACTGTAATATTATGCCTAACCTTGAAAAATATATATGGGCAACTTATGATTATATCATAGGTGCATTAAGAATTTGTAGACTAAGTTTTTCTGGGTTTTTGTCCCCAAACCACCACAAAAATTTTAGCTGTTCATTTGTACTCAAGTACAAAATAAAAACTCCAAAATGTCAAGTGAAACTTAAGTGCACAGAATATCTCATCCCTGCAAGAAACATTTAGTTAAGTACCTGTCACAATGCTACGCTGTTGTTACGACCAGATCAATATCTACACACAAACAACACAAATTTACAACCAATTGTATCATCATGAAAACTTTCACTGTAATCAAAACTTCACAACTAATCTTGAGTGTTAAAACAATAGGAAGTTACTTACTTTTCATGTTTCTGCCAGTCCTCCCATGAGGACTTTCAGATCGCATATGATACTGTCGTGGCATTGATGTGGGACCGGACCAGTGTTCAGCAGCTGCAAACATGAAATCTATGTCAGAACTGTAATGAAATTATTTACATCTAACAGATATGTATAGAGCCTAGCAAATCTTGAGGCTCTGGGTATTGGCCTTAGAGCCTCAAATTCTACAGTATGGGTCCCAAATCCTATGTAGAGATATCTTACAGGTATCCCTTAGGACAATACCAAAATACACTTGGTCCTGGGTTCCAAGTACAGAAAAGAAAGTTTTTCTACAATTAAGGAGTGGTACAACCGGTTTAAAGATGGCTGAACAATGGTGGAGAGTGAGCCATGCTCAAGTCAGCCATCAACATGCCAAAATAACTATAGACGCTGTATCGAAAACTGGCCGTTAGGGCGGAGCACGGGGATTCCCCGTGTTGCCACATAATTATCTTATAATTTTATTTTATCTTAAATTTTATTTTATAATGTTGCCACATATAATTATATTATACAACCACTCCTCGTTTAATGACCTACTCGGTTTACAACAACGCGAAGTAACGATGGGCTTTATGACAGACCAATATTCGTTTAACGTAAATCTCCCGAAGTTACGACGTTGTGTACGATGAGTTGGCTGAGGCAAATTTGTATGATGTTATTGTACAGCCGCGACAGTCACGTGGTATGGAACGTGACTGATGTCCACGACCTGACGCTTCTCTGCCTGTGCGACCATGCTTGACCCGACCTAACCTAACCCAGTGCAATTATTTAATTACATACTGCGGGTAACTTACACACACAGTATATATAGCGGCTTCCGCCGCATGTAAAATCAGTTCACTCGCACCTTACAATAAAGGAGACGAACTCACCAAAACCTCTTTCTATTCACCAAATAGTAGCATCTCTACATTATAAATGAACTTGTACGGTGGATATTAGCTGTGAGGTAAAGTGTTCTGAAGCTTAGGTCTACATTACCATCCTGCAAGCTGCAAAAACTACCTGGGGTACAGTATATACCGGTATTGGTAAATTTTTAGTTTCGACCATGGGCGCAATATAGCAATAGAAAATTAATTATTAATTTTGTAAATTATAATGTATCAACGTAATATGCAATTTTGTGAGCGGAAAAAAGGTGCTAAAACAGATTTCGTAAGTAACGAAGTCGTGTCGGACGAATGGTACGCCATGTTTGTTATGATAGATGCCGACGTCGAAGAAATGAAAGGATGATAAATTCGTCTAACCTAAACTAATCTAACCTGTGTTTAATAAATCATTACCTGCAAATTAAATGTCATCTGGCTCGTCCTCGTTGTCGTCGTCGGGAGAGACGTTGGCGGGCTTTTCAACCACTCTCTCAGCTTGCAGGGTATACAAAATTCTTGCAGCTTGAAGGAATGCATGTATCTCCGCTCCATAACATTCCTTCAAGAAAATGTACCTGGCGAGGTACTATCGGAAGTACCTAGGCCGTCAATTGACAGTTGACAAGATGGCGTCCTGATCCGATGCTACCGACTTCGTTCATTAGCATATTTGCTTGTAGCAAGGTATTTTTTATTTTCATTTCCGCCCACAAAATTGCATATTACATTGATACATTTTAATTTACAAAATTAATAATTAATTTTCTATTGCTACATTGCACCCATGGTCAAAACAAAAAAAATACCCCGGTATTTAATATGGAATGTCAGCATACGCAGATTTGGTCATACACGGTAATTTCAGGAACCTAACCACCTTTAATGTACTGTATAAAAGAGGGAAAATACACGAAAATAAAGATACATGTATTGCTGGACATTGTACATACAGTACATGTACGTATATGTACAGTATACACTTTCGCTTAACGACCAATTTGGTTAACGACAGCCACGCTGGTCCCAATTGTCGTCGTTAAACGAGGAGTGGTTGTAATTTTTTGTCACACACCACCACTGAGGTAAAAATCAAAGCAATGTTTTCTATACAAAGGTTTCGTTTCCTCGAGTCGTGGACATGGCATATGAGCGGGAGAGAGTGACGTTGCCCCTCCATCCCTTCTCTCACCACGCCCCCACACTGCATTCAGAAAGCATTGCATCCACATGCACGTTCTCGCCATGGATAAATACATTATATATATATATGTATATGTAAGAGAAGATTTGGAATCTGGTATCCATATTGGAAAACTGTAAACACCAGATTCAATTGAAGGGTTTATTTGCCCGACATTTCGATTACCATCCAGGAATCGTCTTCAGGGGGTATAACGGTTACAAGAATGTGAACGCCTTATAAATCACCGAAATGGTAAACCTGGGAAAGGTTCACCCTCTCATTCAATTGTACAAAGCATACCTCATTACATTAATAAAAAATAAATACATTACAAAAGAAATTAAACATTGGTACCAATTAGAAAAAAATAGAATTCAAATAAAAGTTACATGGCTGTGAACATAAAACAAGCGAAGCAAAAGTAACCATAGGTGACACTACCGTAAAAACAACAGACCATAGGACTGAGATATAAATAGAAGTGGACCAAATGTCCGCAATGAAGAGGCAAGAACAAACAACTAAATTACAATCAAACAAAATACTACTCACAATAACATGGAGCCAATACCCCAGACAGGATGTTTATTATTACTCAGAGTAAAAGAGAATGAGTAATACAGCAGTGACTATATTTTATAATGCAAGTAGTGTGTTGCACTGTATATTTGGCAGCCAATGCTATGTACAAGAATTTGGCTTGTACTGAATTGTCTAAGTGCATTCCTAATTCATTCCACAAATAATGTTCATGCAGGAATGGATATTCCTTAATGTCCTTCTTCAAACACCCCAGTTATTTGCCATGTACTCTTGATTCTCTTGCATCCCTCACTAATGCAGAATCCTCTCAGCTCAACTAAATCTTTTGGCATCAATCAAAACAGCACTTGGTACCAATAAGGGTGTGCTGTGGAGAATTTTGCCTGTATGTTGAATCAGTGCCTTCTTCTTACTTTGATCATATAGTGCCTTGTGCTTTGCACTTTGACCCCATTATGCAAAAAAAGATGCAAATTAGAATGATACTCTGAGAAAAGCAGTGTCACAAAATTGAGTCTATAAACCTGGAAAATGTTTAGCAAACCAGCATGAACAGTGCAATAACCAATAGTGAAGTTTGAGACCAATGGGGACAGGGAGGTACTCTCAAATGAAAATGGGAGTCAGGTCCACCAAGCTGCCCTGGCTTAACCTCTTCGATACAATGGCGTCTACGTAGGTGTCATGAGGAGTGAGTGGGTATACGAAAATGCCTGCATTGGCATTTTTATTATATTAATTTTGTAGTTGTAGCTGAGTTACCCCTGAATTCTGTGAACTGGTTTGATCACATTTTCTGTATTTACTATTACTCAGTGAAAGAGAACAATACAGCAGCGACTTCATATTCTATAATGCAAGTAGTTTAATGCATTATACATTAGGCATCCAATGCTGCACGTGAGAATTTGACTCGTATTGAAGAAGTTAATGTGAACATTGTGCAAGTTTCTTCCCCTTACTGGCAACTGCTTTCCTTCTCCTCCTCCTCCTGTTTGCAAGGAACATAGAAACAGAGCCACATTGTGAATACTGTGTCATCTCTGTCCCATGCCCACTGCTCAGATCTGATGCAAAGCAACAAGACACATCATCCCCACAGCAGGCCCTGACACCTAAACTGATTAACCCTCACTTCTTACATTAGATGAGTAACTGAGCCAGATAATTTGTGCTTAGTAGAGGCCAAGCTTCCAGGGAATGCTGTTCTACAGTTGGGAATAATAGATACACTATCTGGAGATGAGACTGGAAAGATTAAATTGGTGGTGTGGAGATGTTTGTTATGAGAAACCATATAATGGTGGAGGAAGTCTGAGTTACAGCAAGGACCCTCAAGACTGGTCATCTCTAACCCCTCAACATGCTACCAATGGGGAACAACTACAGGTGAACAAAATAATCTGGCATCAGCTAGGATAAAACAAGTCCCATGGTATTTGGTATGTTAGCCATTTCCAGAGGTGTAGTGCTCCTAGAACTGGACCACCACTCTAACACCTCTTGTTTAACATTTCAATACACATAACTTTCATCTTCACTTCCTCCCCACCCCAACCAAGTTCCTATGCCATTGTATGGATGTAAGATATGGAACAATTATGAATAAAGAAATATAAACCTGTACATTAGATAGGTCATCCCTGATTACTCCAGCCAGTTGTCCAGTGACCATAATATTCCATTATATGGTTCTATATAAAGTGTTCATTTAGAACACTATCAACTGACAACACATCTTAAAACATTTTAAAAATAATATAAATAGATTATATAAAATAAAAATAAGGCAACCCTCAGGAAACCTTAACTTCAGAAGGAGGGAAAAGGCACAAAATTAACCTTTTCAATACTAATCAAATTCTCGTGGGCAGCATCAGGTGCCTGACGTACAATGATTTGACGATACAAAACACAATACTTGTGTTATAAAATATAAAGCTACAGCTGTACTACTCATTCTCTTTCACTCTGAATATTAACAACCACACAAAATATGATCAAGCCAGTTCACAGACTACGGGGGTCACTCATCTACAACTACAAAATAGATATAATCAAGATGCCAAGACTGGCTTCCTCGTATATCCCCTTGTGCCTCATGACACCTACAAAGGCATCATCATCTGGAAGGGGTACTTGCTTCTACCAATGCCAGAAAATGGGGGAAAGGGAGCTTGCAATATTCCCTAGATTAGGTTGGTAGGCTAGGTTCATCAAGAGTTGTACAAGGTTAGGGTGGCCACATTAGGATAGGCATGGCTGATTACCATGATCCAAACATGGGTGGGGAGGAGGTGGTGGTTTTAAGCACAGTCTCAACTCGATTAGGATAGTATGTTCAGTTTGCCACAGGTGAGGGAAGAGACAGGGCTCCCTCTCTCATACTCAAAGGATACAACCCCCTAGATCAGATCTATATCAAGTCTATACAGAATTATTGTAGCCATTTCCACACAATTTTACCAAGCTGAGGGAGGCCCTTCTAAAAAGCATGGGGTTAAACCCCATCTTAATTTACTTGTTAAAGTCTATATTCATTTCCAATCTTTAATCTTGGTATTCATTTCCCACACTCTTGCAAAGATCTATGGGTAAATGTTTAGAAGTGCACACCTATTCAATACGACAACAGAAAATAAAATATTAATTCTTTAAATCATAATATATCAATGTAATGTATATTTTTCTTGGCGGAAATCAGTAACAAAAAAAGTTGCTAAAAGCGATACATTAATGAATGCAGCCGCAGAAACTGCTTGAGACGCCATCTTCCTTTTGATAGATGCAAAGGTTGAAGAAATTATAGTATGATAAATTTGTCTAATCTAACCTAACCTGCATTTAGTAACATGGTACCTGTAATTCGGTCATCAGGGTCATTGTTGTCAGGTATGGCGAGGCCAGTTTTGGTATCCAATCAGACTGCAGGGTGTTCATAGTTTGAAAAATAGCACAAAGCTTACTACCATAGCACTGTTTTAAATATATGTAGTATGGTGACATCACCTGGAATGGGAGAACACCCGGTACACATCATCAATGCCAGTGTCAAACTGACATTGACAGAACTGGACAAATGACAACATGATGTCTCAAACCTATCATCACAACTCTGTTCATTAATGTATTTACTTTTAGCAAGATTTTTTGTTATTGATTTCCACTAAGAAAAACATATATTGATGTATTATAATTCACACAATGAAATCTAATTCTCTATTGTTATATTGTGTAAGTACAGTACTGTACTTTATTTGGCATTGAATCAATATCATTAAGTGCAGATAAGGAAAAGAACACAGGTCGACATAACAATTACAAATGCCAAGGATAACACAAAAAAGCATGTAAGCTTATTTCCATTGTGGTCCTCATATAAAAGAAAATACCAAGTATCCTTCTCTAAAAGGCTTTTGTATCTAATTTGTCTAATTCTTTTCACATTCCTAATTTCAATTTATGTGAGATTTACATATTTCATTTATGGCACTGGCATCTCTTATGTTTATTCAGGCAGCTGCCAGATGATCCCATTCTTGTATTAACTGGAAAAACGACGACCACGACCAACCATTACCTCAAACAGACTCAACACTGTAAGGGTAATTATTGCCTGATAATGAGGTAAGGAACCTCTCAAAATTTTAATGAGGCAGTAAAAGGACTTCTACGATTTCAATTGTATCTAAATACAACCCAATTTTCATACATTAGCTGTACTTACTGCTGGCCTAAATACTGTTTATCAACAGCAACTAAACAATTCCACTTCATAAGTCAAGAGGTAATTAATGTAAAAAGAGAATGTTGTTCCCAAACATACGTAACATGCCCATTGGATTGTGATTGTATGAAATTCTTATTTCCTTTCGGTATAAAAAATAAAGATAATATTCTATCCATTTTATATAATTACTATTAATTCTAACAAATTGTGCCATCCTCGCTACCAATAAATAAGTTTAAATGTCTCACCATAATTTTGTTCAATGATTTAAGGAATAGCTCTCAACCTCAACTCAACGCCCACCTGCCACTATAGTTCTGATGATGAAAAACAATAAAACTAATTCACAATTCTTGAAACAATTATATATCAATAGAATCGTCTATATGATTCACATTACCTTAGTCCACATTCCAAACCACTGACTTGTCACTTGTACATTCAAAGACGAATATTTAACTTTGATGGTCGACTTATTGAATGATCGTTACCTGCTTTCATCCTAATTTGTGTAAGTACTTCATGCTTTCCACCCTTTTCTCGATGCGCAGCCTTATCGAATATCTTACAGAGAATAGAATCTGCAAGAGGTGTGAGGAGCGTCTCACCAGTGGTCTGCTGGTCAATGTTGACATTAAGAACTTGACATGTTGGTTGGTTGGATGAGGTGGTCACTGATGTGTCGGATTGTCGTCTGTCGGGAAGACGATATGTATGCACAAGCTGTCGAGCGATTCTGCAGTTCAATGTTAGTAAACAGGACAATCACGTCATTAAACAAATTATCATTAGAAATAATACAGTGGCAAATACTGTACAAACAATATTATCATTACTAGTATTTTCGTCTTCGTTTACGCTGCACTTTGAATAATTTTACTCTCGAACTCTATCTCAGCTGACGACCTACCATTTTCAAACCCGAGGTTTTGTTTGAACCTACGGGAAGTAACGGTCATGCAAGTAAGATAATGTTTTACAGAACACAGAGATGGGGTTGGCATATTTAATTAGACACCAGGGCCACCAAAGAAATAATGGGGATCAAAGATACCTCCTACAGAATGACCTTGAAAACGTGTACATCTGGGCCGTCGACAACATCAAGTTCAACGAAACCAAATTCGAACCGATGAGCTATGGCAAAAGCCTCGCAAATAACATCCAACCCTACACCATAGTCAGCTCACGGAGAGATCATGAACAAGGCGAATGTTAGAGATCTGGGAGTAATGTTGAATCGAGATGGCAAGTTTACCACACACATTGACAACTTTGTTGACAGCGCCAGATGTTTATTTTGGATCCTCAGAACATTTACATCAATAGACGAAGATTGCACGATTACACTGTGGGAAAACCCAAGTACTAATTAAACCCGAATACTATTACCAATTCTGAAATCCAGACAGTATAGGGGAGATAGATAAATTTAAGTGTCCTGTAGTAGTTTTAGTTCGGAACAACGGCAGGACAAATGAAAATCAACACATAATATCTAATCACTTTCTTTTGGTAATTAGCCTCAAGGCGCGACACTAGAAGTGTCACATGAGAAATATAGGTGAAGCTCGGACTAAGGCCACAGCTTAGTGGAGCTTATGGTTGTAGCTGGACGTGGAGCCTAACGTCAGCGAGGCGGTAGCAGATGATGACGGCGAGGCTCGATGGGACGGCTAGAAGACTGGACGAGGAGATGTTGTTTGTGCGCTGGTCGGTACTGTTCTGCCCATCTCGGCGAAACGCCGACCTTTTAAAGGAGGCTGGCGGGAACGTGAGGAGCTTTCCAAGTTCCTGATTGGCTGACCGCTGGCTGGCAGAGACACCCTTGCGAATTACGATTGCCAACTACGGGAACTTGGAAAGGCTAGCTCCAAAGATTTCTTTGATTAGTGTGTGACGGGTCGTAGGATGCATCACGTCACTACACCACTCCCCCCGCTCTTCGAAAGCGGGTGTCGAGGAGGATAGGGAGCGACGCGCGCGACGTATTTGAACCGGTCTGGCCTTCGGATCAATCGCCCCGAACGAGTGGTCATGCCGTCAGGGGGCATGTCTGGCGAGGAGGGCCTTGATGGAGGGGGGCTCGAGTGCAGGGTGGTGTTGTCGAGGTCGGAGGCCTGGCGATGGGAGGTCGGTTGAGTATGGAGCTGTGGAGACATAAGGTTGGGTGAGAATTGTTGCATTGCATGGTAGAGCGGGGGCGTGGGGTGGAGTGCCGGGAACAGTTGTAGAAGGGCGTGGTTGTGGGATAGGAGAAGGATAGGGGTTCGCCGTCGCGTACGCGTGATCTGTGTGAGTTTGGGGAGTTAGGGGCAGGAGGGGAGTATTGGTTTGGAGGGGAGATTTTTTCGGGGGATGGGGAATGACTTGGTTCGGTGGTGATGATGGGGTTAGGACCATGTTGTAAGAGGTATTGTAGTGGCCCTAGAGTTTTGGTACGGGGAGTGGTGGGAAGGTGGGCCGGCTTGAGCAGGGTCTCCGCGGGACTGGAGGGGACGTGCGTATAACATACCACACACTGATGCCTCTTCTGCTCCACTTCCACGTCAATCCCCGGCCAGTAGAAAGACTGTCTCGCTCTGCACAACATCGATTCTCTCCCCTGGTGTCTCGCTTAAAGGTTCGTGAGGACTGCTCACCTAAGGGTAGCGGGTACTACCAGCAGTGAGTGTTTCTCCCCACAGGTGTACAGGACGATGTTCCCCAGGCAGCAGGCAGGAGAGGTGGCGTCGCACGCATCCTGAAGTATAGACGGAGAGCGAGTGGCTCCTGGTCCTTTCGTTCGACGGCCCAGCCGTCGTTGGTTACGCACTCCCACAAGAGCCGATACTCGTCGTCCGTCCCGCACGGCCTCTTCCTCTACCTGATGAAGGTCCATAACACGCCCTACCTTGTCCTCGGTGGCCGGCCGCGACCGTGGCTGCTGATATGTCCGCACATACCAGCTCTTCGTCCTCCTCCTCGTCCGATTCCTCTTGTTCACATGACAAGACCGGGTAGCGCGACATGGCGTCCGTCCGCCGCGCTGTTGGTGTCACCCTTCAGTTACTTGATGAGGAAGGTGAACATAAGTGCCTTCTTTAGGTTGAGGATTCGCGGGTTGGCTATGTCCCTGGGCTCCTTTTCCCCGAAAATTCTAGTAAGGGCCTTGTGGTCTGTGACGAAAGTGAGGTTCTCACAGCTCAGGAGGAAGAGACGTGCCTTCTTCAGGGACCAGGCGATGGCGGCTGCTTCCCCCTCAAGGGTGCTGTAGTTCTTCTCGGCCGCCGTAAGATGTCGGCTGCCGCACAAGGTTCCATCCTTCAAGCCAGCATAACGGCGATCTTTCTGAGACGCACTCACAGTACTGCTGCAAAATAACGAAGCCGAGGCCCTGGTGGCTGTATTCAGTGAGAGCTGCTGTGGGGCGGGAAGTATCGTAGAGGCGCAATCTCTCGGGTACCAGTTGCCCAATAGTGTCTTTAATGGAAATGAAGAGCTCTTCCAACTGCGTGTCCCATTACAATATATTCCCATCCGGATTCTTCAGTAGTTCCCTGAAGGCCTCCATGACAGGTGCTACCGCTAGGAAGGGCGCGACCTGGTTAACAAGGTCAAACTATGACTGCACGTCAGTCAGGGTGGGCCGGGGAGCATTGTGATGTCGGTTATAATCCCGGTGAGATCGTGGTTTGGCTGGTAGCTTTCTCAGCCCAGGAGGTAGCCGGCGAAGATGACGCTCCTCCTGCAGAAACGAAACTTGTCGGGCCCCCGTAGAATGACGCCATTCTCCATGCATCTATGGAGAAAGTCGTATGTGTGGCAAAAAGGCGTCGCTGACGCTGCTGTCATGGAGTAGAGCGTCGTCCACGCACTTGGGCTTCCTGGGCACGCTAGGGATGGCGTCGTAGAAGCATTTAGTAAAAGCGTCCTGCGACGAGCAGTGACCCATGGGGGTGCGGCAGTACCGGTAACACCCCCAGGGGGTAATGAATAATGTGAGTTTGCGCCTGTCTTCGTCGAGGGGGGCCTGGTGGTAGCCTGAGTATGCATCTGCCATGGTCTTGAATGGATGCTTAGGCAGACTGGTGACGAGATCAAAGGGCGGCTTGGTGTGGTGTGTCTCTCAGGGTCGCGTGGTTTAGGCGCTGAAAATTGACCGTGCGACGGGGCTTTCCGGCCTTTTTCGGCACCACCACCATTATAGAACACCACTCAGTGGGTTCGCTGGCGGGCACAGCCTCGATGATGTCCTTGTTGACGTCGTCGTCCGACTGTCGTCGAAGAAGTGGAGCGGGACCGTGGCCGGGAAGTGGACCGCGTAGGGGCGGCATCGGGCCGTAGATGGATGTGGTGTGGTGGGCCAGTCGTTTTTGGAAGCGGCATGCGCCCCATGGCAAACACAGTGCGCCCGAAGTTCTCTAAGAACCATCTCTCTAGGTGACCAAAGTTCTCTTCCACGAGCTCGTACGGTGGCGATTCCGGTCGTGACGGAGCTTGCAGGGAGTTTGATGGTTTCACAACATATACACCGGTGGGCGCTAGGGGGCGAGGGAAGGTGTGATGGACCAGAAGTCGGGTCTTGCATGCTTTGAATGGAAGGTACAGTCGTTGCACCCTGGTTGAAATCCATGAAATGTCAAAACATCAAGGATTTACTGGCTTTTTCATATGAAGGACACTGAATGAAGAAAACATATATTTCTATCTGTTTTTAAAACTATTCTTAAGGAAAAACTTGCAATTAAATTTAGCAAGAGGATTACATTTTTGTTATCGAAATATGTAAATAGTTTTTAGGGAAGTGCTTATGTTTCAAAAGTGTTTGTTCAGCTATATATGAATTTCATTTTCATTCATGTAAATGTTTTACAAACCGTAAAACCTTTTTGTTTTTGTTTTTATTTCAATTTTTGTTTATTCGACAATTGAAGAAATATAGCCTACTTCAAGTAATGTTTCATGAAGCAATTTACACAGACGTATATGCTACATGGGTTAAAAGGGTGATTAGATGCCAGGGCCCACAATACTATATAAGAAGCTTTTGAATTTCCACATTGGCCCTGAATTTCCTATGGCATGTACTGCACGATGAATTGGTCACGGTAAAAATATACAATTGATTTCCTTCTTACCCAATTACACAATTTGATAATTGACAGACAATAATACCCCATTCATAGACATTTAATCCAGCTCAAGAAACCCTAGTCACAGCATGCAGGACATGTAGAGGGGGTTTTGATTACAATCCTGCCCAAAGTACCGTGTAATTTTTTGCAACCTAAGTGGAATAGCAGCTCGGTGAAGTGATAATAATAGACTTCCAGCAGTGGGTTTGGAAACTCGATATACCTCACTCGAACAATAGATAATTGAGGTTAGAAAATCAACTTTTTTTTTACCGGGATCAAACAGCATGGTATGCCTCCCATGTTCAGATGTTCGTGAATGATCATCATCTGAGTTTATTTTCTGAGATCCCCCACCTCGTCAACATGTTGAGTCCTTCCTCAACCCCCAACAAAAAATCCTAGCAGAGCTCCCGTCAGGGCGGTGCCCCTGGACCCCACCAAGGACCCTAGGCCGGCCCCTTTGATTCCACTACAATAATGTATTGTAACCTATTATAAAGTATTTTTATATTATCGGTATCAAAACAATGATTGGTATTAACTAAAAATGTTTATTAGCATAATTATTGATACAGTGTAATTTTGTAGTTTGAAATTAGTTTTAAATGGTCTCTTCTACTCCAGCTGTAAACATTCACCGACCCCCTGATTATCCATCGACCCCCTTTCGACCCCTTGGCTATTCATTGACTCCTTGGATGTTCCGATCGACCCCTGCGGGGTCGATATCGACCACTTTGAGAACCCCTGGTCTATATACTTTGGGAATACTATTGTCGCCTGGCCACGCCCTGATTCGTTGCATAGTCTATCTCAGATAGGCTATGCATATATATGTCACACATTACAGATAGGCTATCTGTAATGTGTAACATTTCTACAACGGGTTACAGGTGATTTGAGGCGTGGGTCATATATAATGAAAGCAGTTGAACTTGCATAACGCCGCAATAATACACATATATTGTCCTCATTTCAGATGGGGAGGGGGTGGCAGGGCTAGCGCTGATGGCTGACAAATTTTTAGACCTGGCCATTAAAAATACCACTTAATAAAACTATTTTAATGAGTGTTTTAAATTTTCAATTTGCTCATTTCAGTTGTGGGGGGGGGGGCTAATGGGGGGGCTGACCATTTTTTGGGGGAGGCTAAAGCCCCCCAAAGTCCCCCTTTGGCGCCGCCGCTGGGAGAAAAACTGTTAAGAGCAGTCAAGAGTTTTTACAAAAGTAGTAGAGTTTATGTTACAATCAGAAATGGAGAGAGTGAGTGGTTGGAGGTAAAGGTGAGACTTCGTCAAGGATTTGTTAGGTCACCTTGGCTGTTCGATTTATACATATATGGGGGTGGTGCCAGAGGCAAATGCAATGGTAATGGGCCGGGGATTGGAGATGGTAAAAGAAAATGGAGAAAAGTGGGAGATAAGCCAGTTGTTGTTTACTGACGACACTGCTTGTAGCAGGATCAGAGGAGGGATTGAGGAAGTTAGTGACAGAGTTTGGGAAGGTGTGCGAAAGAAAAAAGTTGAAGACAAATATGGGTAAAAGTAAGGTGATGAGATGTACAAGGGAAAATGTGGCAACAGACTGGAAGTGAGTTGGGAAGGCTTATGGGAGGGTCTTGATTGAGAGGATTAGGAGAGGAACAGAGGGAGTAATTGGTGAGGAACAGTGTGGGTTTAGGACAGGTAAAGGTTACGCAGATCAGGTTTTTTATGGTAAGACAGATAAGTGAGAAAGTTATAGGAAAAGGTAAGGATGTTTTTTGGGCTTTTATGGATTTGGAAAAGGCTTATGCCAGAGTAGACTGGAAGGTACTATGGGAGGTATTGCAGATATACGGGATAGGAGGAAAGCTTTTAGGAGCTGTCAAGAGTGTCAGGATTAGAAATGGAGAGAGTAAGTGGTTCGAGGTAAAGGTGGGACTTCGTCAAGGATATGTTATGTCACCCTGGCTGTTCAATTTATACATGGATGGGGTGGTGCGAGAGGTAAATGCAAGGGTGGTGGGTCAGGGATTGGAGATGGTTAAAGAAAATGGAGAAAAGTGGGAGATAAACCAGCTGTTGTTTGCGGACGACACAGCGCTTGTAGCAGGATCAGAGGAGGGACTGAGGAAGTTAGTAACAGAGTTTGGGAGAGTGTGTGAAAGAAGGAAGCTGAAGATAAATGTGGGTAAAAGTAAGGTGATGAGATGTAAAAGGGGTGAAAGTGGCAGCAGACTGGAAGTGAGTATTAAGGGAGAGAGACTGGAGGAAGTGATATTTTTAGATACTTGGGTACGAATGTGGCAGGAAAGGGAGGAGTGGAAGTGGAGGTAGAATGTGGATTGAGAGAAGCAAGTAGATGCCATGGTGGATTAAAACGTGTAATGAGAAATAGTTATTTGGGAATAGATGCTAAGAGGAGATTGTATGAAGGAGTGATTGTGCCGACATGGAACGTAAGAGAAGATGAGAGGAGTTTGAATGTGTTTGAGATGAGGTGTCTGAGAAGTATGATAGGGGTTACTAGGCTGGATAGAGTGAGAAACGAGGTGAGGAGGAGAGTGGGGGTGAATAGGGAGTTGGGAGATAGGGTTGATGAAAAAGTATTGGGATGGTTTGGACACATGGAAAGAATGAATGAAGAAAGATTAGTAAAAGAGGCATGAAAAGAAAACGTGAAGGGAGTGAACATGACCAAGGATAAGATGGATGGATGAGAAAAGGACATTGGGAAAGAGGGGAATGTCTGTTGAGTAAGGACGGGAGAAAACAAGATATGGGTGAATGGAGAATGGTTGTGTATGAATGATGCTGTGATGCATGAAAGGGAGTGGGTGGGGTGGGAGGGGTGAGGGAGTATGTGTGAAAAATAATGTGACACAGCCCAAAGGGATTTCTCTCCGTCTTCTCTTTTTCTGCGTGAGGGGACGGAGAGAGAGGATCGCTAAATAAATGAAGCGGCCTTGCTGTGGATGCGCGCGCTATGTCTTGTGGCACGGCTTCTGGCGCAGGACAGTGGGCGAGATACAGGGATGACCCGTTATCAAGGAGGAGCCATATGAGGGAGGGAGGGGGTGAATGGGAATGGAGTATGTGGGGATGGAATGAGTGAGAGTGGATTTTATGCCTTTGTGTTCTGGCTACCTTTCTTGTAGGGGGAAGGGGCCTTTGGTATTACGTATGTATAAATGTGTATAGGTGTGAAGACAGAATGAGTGGTAGGGTGGTGAGTTTAAACGCTAAGAATCCGTTGAAGTTTTATTACTGACGTTTCGTCCAACTAGGACTTCTTCAGAGTGTACACATATAAGATATTGACAACTTATATATTCACACAGCTCACCCCGTTCCTCCCCGGCCAATGTTGTTGTCATCTCACTTTCGTCTGGCTTCGTGGAGAATTAGGCTGCTTGCTACCCTCGCTAACTTGACAAAACCGTCCTGATGATTGCTACATGGGAGTGAAGTAATGTACGCTGCCTCAATTGTCCTCCTCTCCTTTTTGTCAAGTCCATTATGGAGCACCTGTTTTCTTTTCTCCCAATCGGGCAGGTGGCCAAAGTTGTCGATATGTACCACTAATGAATTGGAGGTCGAGTGGGTTTTGATGTTATTTTTACATTCCATTGTCCGCTCGTGCATTCCCCTGCTAGTTTCACCACAGTAACTAACGGGGCAGCTTTTACATGGTATTCTATAAACTAAACAGTTATCTTCATCTTTTACTTTGATACTGGCTTTATTTCTCACAATATCGCCTATTTTTTTTCCCATGCTATATGCCAGTTTCATGCCTGCCTTGGTGAGATTTTGTTCTATGACATTTGAGCACTCTGAGTTGGGTACGGACAGATACCCACGGTTCTCATCACTAGCCTCTTTATTCTTGCATCTCTATTTCTTATTTGTAACGCCTTTTCCTTGTTTCTATATAGAAAACCTACTGGGTAACATAATTTCTTGAAAATATAAACAATGTAATTAAGTTCCTCCTGGAGAAATTCCTCACTACATATTCTGAATGCTCTCAGGAAGAAACCTTTAATGATTCCACATATTATTTTGTTGTGGTGTGCAGAGTAGTAATGCACTATGTCGTTTTTGTTTTCTTGCATTTTCTGTGGACTGAAAATGCTGTCTAGTTACCTCGTCTCCATATTACCGTATCCAGAAAGGCCAGGTGGTTACCTTTCTCACGTTCGATTGTGAATTGGATGTCACGGTCTATCCTATTTAAATCATGCAATTTACCATCAAAATCATTATTTTCGGGTGCGACGACAAGTACATCGTCCACATACTTTAAAACTTCTTCTGTATCGATTTTTATAAATAAGGACACTACATCGAGAATTAGTGTTTTACTGTTGGCTGGTATGTTATGGCTTGTGATTTTACTTATGAAGTCTTCCGAGTGCTTTATGCGAGACAGTGAAAACATCGTACAAACGGCGACAATATTTTCGTGAGCCATTTTGAGGTCTTATTAATGCACAGAGTTCCTATTAGACCAATAATATCAAATAGGAATTCCTGCACTAATAGGACCTCAAGATGGCTCGCGAAAATATTGTCGGCCGTTTGTAAGATGTTGTTTCAATGTCTCACATGAAGCACTCGGACGACTTCATGAGTCAAATCACAAGCCATAACTTATCAGTCAACAGTGAAATACTAAGTCTCGATGTAGTGTCCTTATTTACAAAAATCGATACAGAAAGAAAAAGTTTTAAAGTTTTTAGATAAATTACAACAATATCAGAATCAGCTTCCACTCTCAGTAAATAAAATCATACAACTAACAGAGCTTTGTATTAGCACAAATATTTTCTCTTTCAAAGAAAATTTCTTTAAGCAAAAAATATGGTTGTTCGATGAGATCAAATCTCTCTCCTGTATTAGCAAATCTATACATGGAATATTTTGAGTCAGTATTATTACCAGATATCAAACCACCCGAAATGTTCTGGTATAGATATGTTGATGATGTTTTTACGATTTGGAACGAAAAATGGGTTTCTTTTAAAGAATTCTACAAAAAAACATAAAATTCAGAGAAGAGTGGGAAATAGATAACAAATTGCCTTTTCTAGATATCTTAGTAGTCAGAAATCAGAATTGTTTGTCTTTCACATTTTACAGAAAACCAACTCATAAAGGGAGCTACTTGCATTTTTCATCCACCATTCGGACAAAATAAAATATAGTTTTGCTTCGGACTTATTTTCATAAGCACTTAGAATTTGCAGCCCACAATATTTAGATTCTGAAATAACATCAGTAAGAAAAAAATATCAAGATTAGGATACCCTGATTGGTTCTTACAAAAAGCCCTCAGCAAGGCTAAAATAAGCTTTCACAAATCTACTTCCCATTCTACCAACAAGCACAAATGAGATAACAAATGTATAGATTACTTTTTAGTAACTCCAGAGATGAAAAGTCTCAATTATTACCACAAGAAAATATCAACGTCATCTTCAATTATCCTAATACCTTGTTCAGACAAATAGTCAATGTACAATGTAGGCCATCAAGTGACATCATCCCAGGTGCTTATAAGTTGCCATGTCTAGATTGTGATAATGTATATTGTGTAACAAACTGGAAGAGACTTGGCAACCAGAATCAAAGAGCATAAGAATTCAGTAAAATATGGTCAAGAATGCTCCGCGGTATTTCAGCACATTGCAAATAAAGATCATCGCATGCATTGGGATGCTGCTGAAATTATTGATAAGTCAAAATGCAGTTTCACAAGGAAAATAACTGAGTCTTCCCTGATGAAATATTTCTCTAATTTCAATATTTCAAATGGTCAATGGTCACCTGACTGCATTACCACCTCAGCTGTCAAACGACTACTACCTTCTTTGTTCCAGGTGGACAAAAGCTCAGAAGGCCCACGGACCGTCGGCCACGTAACCTGAGCTCTCAGCTCTCCCCTTGTTCCTACTTCTCACCTCACATTTTTTGTATATATGAATATGTCTTCTACTATGTACTCAATCTGCTGAAGGGGATCACAGTTAGTGATCGAAATATACAGAACTTTCGACTTTAGTGTCTCCTTTTCCGACGGTGGGATAAAAGTTTATATTACTAATGTACTACGACATCAC